>NC_084812.1:24035064-24635064 GCF_963583255.1 Pyrus communis
AAATCAGATGTATGAAACGATTTAACGAAAATCATTATCAATTAGTTTAGACAATCTCATTCCAAATAGTTCAACTTCAATATTGGAACCACTTCATGTTAAAACTCTGAATCCACCACTGATTATGCTTTCCGTTTTTTATTTCTAATTTGCAATGGATTTTGTGATTGATTTTGTGGCTTAAGTTTCACAAGGAGAAGACGAGTAAGATAATGGCGCAAAGATTGCCACGAACTCTCGTGAAGACAAACAAAAGTGGGATTACTGTAAGTGCACCCCCATCCCCCAAACAGACTACTACTTGTGCTTATTATTGTACTTCCTTGCTTTCGATTCGATTTTAGAGGCTGGCTTTTGGGATTTTGAGAGATTCTTAGGAATTAATCATTTTAGGGGCTACTTAGTACTACGATCTAATGATATTTCTTTTCATTTGTAAATAAGAGGTCTTATGTTCGATTATTGCCAAAGATGAATTCGAACCACATTATTATTAGTTCATCCACTCCACCCACCTCTTAGTGTAGATAATATTTTTAGCAAAAAATAAATAAAAATAATAATTCAGGGGTATTCAATTGTTGTTGATGAATATCAAACTTAATAAAAGAAATGTGTCTTAGAATATAGTGTCTTATTCTCTCATATTGGTTGGATTATGGTTGTGGATGAATCAAACATAACAAAAGAAATGTGTCTTTGAATAGCTTCTTCTAATTTCAATCAGTTGTTGCCTTGTTGGATAGATTCCATGTTCGAGGTTGATAGAATTTGTAAGTTTGTTGTTCAAATTGCTTTCTCTATGATCCAAACGCCCCTTTAATAACAATTCAGTCATCAATTTTTAGAATTATTTCATTGTTTTTAAGAATCATTAAAGTAGCTTTCATTTTTTTTCCTTTTTTTCTTTTATATTTTTTTTTTAAATTGAAAATTTTAAATAGTTGGATATTAGTGAAAACTGAGAAATCAAAACAGTTAATGTCATAGAATAACATGAGAGGTAAAAAGATAGATAAATGTCTTTTTGATGTTTTAACATCAGTTCTTAATACCATATACAAGGGTGAGTTGGTCGTAAGTGACTAGAAGAACATTTTTGGTTCACTTAGTGAATAGGGTCCGGGACAATTTTGTCTAATTAGTTTAACTTAGCATCCTCAACGTTACTCTCTATTGTAAGCAATTACAAATATTACACACACACACACACACACACAAATATAGCTTACAAATAATTGTAATATAACTTTAACCAAGTGACCATAGAAATTTTTTGGTTCACTTAGCTAGTGAAATAGTGTCCGATAACTATTTTGCTAAGTAATTCAACTTAGCATCCAATGATACTCTCTATTTTAACCAACTATAAATATAAACACAAAACAACTTACAAATAATGACCATATACAACTTTAACCAATTTAGAGATTCATATATCATAATCAAATACAAATAAGTTCTAATGTGCAACGTAGCACTAAAATGATTCAAAATACAAATTTTAAACTCTATTTAGCTTACGCTGGACACACGTAAATAAAATTATATTCACTTATTCTTGACCCCATCTTTTATGCCTATTCCTTTGATAATAAAAGCAACCCTCTCAACCCCTTCAACCTCAAGGTTCTCAACAATCAATTGGCAACAAGAGGGTTTTTCATTCACAAATTTATGTCAAAAGTAGGATTATTAGTGTATCAATGATTGTGTATTCCGCTGGTATCGTTTTTGGGTGAATGGTCCCGATTGACTTTGTCAAGCAGAATGCTTTCTTCTAAAATTCCTTCTCCTTTTTTAGCCTTCTGTTGTCTCTCAGGCTTGGGTGTGGCTTGTTAGGTGTCTCATCTCTATCTGCTTTTGGAGTTGGTTGGTTGTTTAGATTTTGGTCTCTTCGTTATTGTATTGGTTTTATCTTCTTTTGGAGCCAGTTGTTTGTTTAAGTTTGGGTCTCTTCGTGTTGTAATTGGTTGTAATTGGTTGTATTTTTGTTATGGTTCATATCTGTTAGCTGCCTTTTGGCCTTTCATCAAAATTTGCTTTGACTAGAAAAAACAAAATTTGTCTATGATGTGTTTGAGGAAAAGCCTTAAAGAAAAGCTCTTATCTTAATTACTCTAACTTAGCAACAATATATGTTTATTAAATGTTTAAGGAAACTTTAAAGACAAATTTTTGGTTTATTTACTCTAACTTAGCATCAGGATGTTATGGACAATAAACATTGGATTTTATGTTGATGGATGAGTCATTCTTGGACTGGATTCCAAGTGTCTTGCTATTGATAGACTAGAATCTACTATAAAATATGCTTTTGCCAAGTATTAGCCTTCTACCCAGCAAGCTTTTGTTTTACCCTTCTTGAAAGTTCATTACCATTCACTGGGTCTTTTTAGAAAGCAATATTATGGATACCCAAATATTTACTAATGGTAGTTTTATGCTGAATCTGAAGAATATTTATGATTTCATTCCGAAGCCCTAAGAAAAACAAAGAGAAGATTTATGAAAATTAATTTGCTGCCCACAAAACTTTCGTAAACTTATCTAAAATACCTAGAAAATTTCTTACCCCTTTGGTAGAAGCTTTAGCAAACAACAAACAGTCGTCATCAAAAGCTAGATTAGAAATTTTAAACCCAAACGAGTAAGTTAGAAGACTAACATGAGATTTTGGGATGCTAGAGAGATCATTTAAGTGGCGAATTAAGGGTTGCATGCTGAGCATAAAAATATACGGATTGGGAAATTATATAAGTTAGTTAAATTATATTATTAATTGCTTGTCAGGACATTGCAAAGAAAATGTCATACAGAACCCTCTGGAACGCCAAGTCACCGATAGAGACTCCCTACATACTATGTATTTGCGAAAGGCTAAAACTTGAGCTAATAGGTATTAAGGTGCAATAATGAAAATAACACGCCAGAACACTTTTCAACTAGAACACCGATCGAGCTTACGTCTAGTACAGAAGGGCATCAAGCCTAATTTCAAAGGCTACTCATCGAGTGGCTGGATTAATTAGAAGTCAACAGACATGAGTATTAACCTGATACTCTATCATCAATTAATTTCCAATATACTCTTCTAACAATTCCTCCCATTTTAATTGGAGGTTGCGGTTGGCCACTTAGTACTGCGGTCAGGTGGTAATCCTCTTCATTTGTAAGTGAGAGGCATTAGGTTCAATTCTCATCAAAGGAGAATTTCAACCACATTATTGCTAAAAGCGGGAACCCATAGTTAGAAATGCCTATGAAAATGTTTAGAAGAGGTTTGATTCTGAAAAGCAAAACATCACCTTAATTGTGATGTTAATAACTAGTTGTAGCAACTAAAAAATCAAGTCCCCGACCTTGTTTACCAACGAACCTACTGCTGCTATATATAGCATGTCATCAATGGTAGAGAGTTATTCTTAAGATACTATATTCAGAGAAGAAAGAATAACAACGAATGTGCAGGCATCTGGTACTGGCCATATAAACCATGGCATTGCAAAATAATAGTACACATGGGAGCAAGATTTGATCTCTGGAGTACGCATTTCCTTTGCATAAGAGCATTCCCACCGTAGCTTTTTGCTCGGGGGACAGTCTCCAGAACAAAGGCCCGAGGGCCGGTGGATGGCCTCCAGCGTGAGGCAGGCCGGGGGATGGGGGAGGCCCGAGGGCCAGGCCCGTGAGGGATTGCCAGGCCTTGAGCCCGAGCTGAGGATGACGCCATGCTGACGCCAGGGTGGCGTCAGCGTATTATTTAATTTTTTTTGTGTCAGGCGCGTGCACCCCACCCTCGCGTGGGGGCGCGTCCCGACACAATAATCAGAAAAAAAAGGGTTTTGTCAGTTACCGTTGGGAAGCCACGTGGCTTCCCACGGTACGTTAGATCCTAACGGTCACTTAATGTGGACCGTTAGATCTCAACGGTAAAAAAAAAAAATGTCAGATTTAATATCCACCGTTCGATCTGAGATCAACGGTGGATATTAAAATGCTTTATAAATTAAAAAATAAATGAAAAAATAGTTTAAAAAATCTGAAAAGTTACCGTTTGACACGTGGCACAATCTGGAGCGTTGGAATTCAAATTTTTTTATATCCAACGGCAGAGATTAATTAATTGAATAAAAATTTAAAAAAAATGTAAAAAATTCAAAAAAATTCAAAAAAATATCTGAAAAATCTGAAAAAAATTGTAAAAAAAATTGTTTTTACTTTTCTATAAATACCTTCTCATTATCATCTACCTTACACAACAATTTCATATTTTCTCAACTACTTTCAATCACATTCCTTTCTTTGTCTCAAAATTTGAATCCATTTTTTTTCAACAAAATGACCACTGGTGCAGGTACGAATTGGTCGCTTATTGAAGATGTTGCGTTGTGTACTAGCTAGGTTGAAGTTACTCATAGTTCGCTTACGGGTAATGAGATGCAGTTGCGAGAAATGTGGAGTCTTATTCATACCAGTTTTCTTGAGAAAATTGGTGGGAAAAGAACCAAAGAATCGATGTCCAGTCGTTGGAAATTACTTAGCCAATCGTTTAGTACGTGGAGAGACGCTTTGGCACAAGCTAGTAATAATATTCGAAGTGGGGAAAATTACTCGGATCAGGTAACAATTTATTATTTATTGTTACTTATTTGTTACATTATAATTATGTTGTTTGTATTATTTATTTATTTGTTTGTTTGTATTATTTATTTACTAAACTTGGAACTCTAGCCCCATGTTATGATTAAAATGACATATAAATATATATATATATATATATATATATTTGTTACTTATATATATATGTATATATTTGCTAGTTAGTTATTTTCATTATAATTATTTATTTGTTACTTATTTTCATTATTTACTAAACTTGAAGCCTTCTTAGTTATTTTCATTATATTTGTTACTTATATATATATGTATATATTTGCTAGTTAGTTATTTTCATTATAATTATTTATTTGTTACTTATTTTCATTATTTACTAAACTTGAAGCCTTCTTACTTATTTTCATTATATTTGTTACTTATATATATATATATATGTATGTATATATTTGCTAGTTACTTATTTTCATTATAATTATTTATTTGTTACTTATATATATATATGTATGTATTTGCTAGTTACTTATTTATTTGTTACTTATTTTTATTGTGTAGGAACTTCAAGCACAAGCTTGGTACGCTGCCAAAACCAAAAGCAAAAATAAATCATTCAACCGGTGGGAATGTTGGAATATTGTCAAAGATTGTCCTAAATTTAGAGTTGTGCCAGTCGGTCCAGAAGTGCACATGAACAGCACCCCTCTACACTCTACACCCGATCATGTTCATGAAGATGATGCAGAAGAAGTGCCCGAAACGCCCCTCCCTGAACGCGCGTCGGGTTCGACCCGTTTTCCAATTAGGCCTCAAGGTAAGAAGGCTTCAAAGAGAAAAGGTAGTGCTTCCAAGAACGATTATGCAAAGTTCATGGAAGAACTTACTCGCCAAGGTGAATTGACTTTGGCAAGGGACCTGGCGAAAGATGAGGCTGAAAAGGCTAGAGAGGCATCAAAACAAGCAGCTGTTGAGAGAGAATTTTATGCTAATGAGAGAGAAAGAGAGCTACTTAGGCAAGAAAGGGAACATGTTAGAGAAGAAAGACGGGCTCAACAAGATCGTGAGATTATGAACATGTCTTTAGAAGGGAAGTCTCCAAATTCTAAATTTTTTTGGAAATCAGAGAAAGCGGACGTTGTGCGAAGGAGGCGTGCAAGAGAAGCAATAGCAAGCCAAGGTGGTTCTAGCACCGCAAGAGAAGATCATCCTAGCACCACAAATTGGTTAAGTGATGATGAATAGAGTACTTTTTGTAATCGGAGCCCATAATTTTCCAATCACTTTGGGTTGTAATTTATTATTTATTGTTTGTATTATTTATGTTGTTTCCAATTTCTTGAATATTTATTCAAATTAATTTGGTAAGTTATTTATTAAAAGTCCATTGTTCAAATTAAAAGTCCTTGTATAAAATAATTAAAAGTCCATCGTTCTAATTAAAAGTCCTTTACATAAACATAAACATAAACATACTAAGAATTACATAAACATAAACATAACAAAATTACATAAACATAAACATAAACATAAAACATACTAAGAATTACATAAACATAAACATAACAAAATTACATAAACATAAACATAAACATACTAAGAATTACATATACTAAGAATTACATAAACATAAACATAAAAAAATTACTTAAACATACCAAATAATAAAATACACCAAATAAAATAACATAAACATACCAAATTAAAAAAAAACACACTAAATGAACTTAATTATCTTCAGCTTGTTTCAATGCCCACTGGTGCTCTATCAAGTCAATTTGTCGGGCATTGTGCATGTCTGGCATTTGAAATGCAGTATATCGTTGAATGAGCCTTTCATTGTAACGTCCATCCCTTTGTAATGGCTCATGTTGCACGGGCTCATCGGTGGCGTCATGAGCACAATATATACGTGTTCTTGAATTGTTCATCGGGTCTGGCTCATATTCATCAACGGCTTCATAATCGTACTCATCTTCCACAATCATGTTATGAAGAATGATGCACGTCATCATGATGGATCGAAGCGACTCTACATCAAACAATCTGGCAGCACCCCTGACGATCGCCCAGCGAGCTTGGAGGATACCGAAACAACGCTTTACATCCTTCCTGCACCCCTCTTGACAGCTTGCAAAGTGTTTTTCCTTTGCACTCCGTGGACGTGGCACTGTTTTGACAAAGGTTGACCAGCGCGGGTAGATGCCGTCAGTTAGGTAGTATGGCCCGTCGTACATACGTCCGTTGACCTCATACGTAACTTTTGGTGCATTTCCTTGCAAGACATCGTTGAACACTGGGGATTGGGCAAGGACGTTGATGTCATTTTGAGCTCCCGGGACCCCGAAAAAGGCGTGCCAAATCCATGTATCAAAAGATGCCACCGCCTCCAGAATGATACTTTTTGCTCCTTTTCTGTCCCCGTAAGCGCCTTGCCATGCACTTGGACAGTTTTTCCACGTCCAGTGCATACAATCAATGCTTCCAATCATCCCCGGAAAGCCACGCATCTCCGCCTTCTTCAACAGCCGCTCCAAGTCCATGTGTGTAGGTTTGCGGAGGTACTCAGCGGTGTAGATAGATTCGATTGCTCCGCAAAACCTCATCAGGGACTCAAGAATGGTTGATTGCCCCATCCTCGTTATCTCATCCACTTGGTCTGCAGATGCTCCATATGCAAGCATCCGCAAGGCAGCAGTAATTTTTTGCTCAGGCAGTAGACCCATAGCACCAAAAGCATCTTTTTTTTGCACAAAATAAGAATCATGGTTGCAAACAGCAATCATGATTTTGTTGAACAAATGTCGTTCCATTCTAAAACGACGTCTAAAGTACGTATCAGGGAATGCACTATTAGGAACAAAATAATCATCCAAGAGTTCCATACCTCGTCGTTGCCTGCTTCTATCAAGGTTTCCGGAACGGCTGGGTCTGCAGATCTGAGCCGCAGCTTGGATGACTCGACGGGAATGTGAGGCTCTGCCCCTTCTTACTTCGTCATTTCTCATTTGACGCTCCTCATCCTCTTCCTTCTCATTTCTTACCCTCTGGTGATTGAAGATTGCTTCAGATTCGTTAAACAATTCTTCCTCTTCCTGATTGTATTCCCACATCATCCTTGAGGAAGAAGAAGACGACATTGAAAGAAAGAAACAGAAACTATGAATAATGATACAAATTTTTGTGAATAAGGAAGCAGAAACTATGAATAACGATAGAGATCTTGAGAATTTTGGTGTGAGATTTGTGAGGATGGATGGTGGATTATATTGAGGATTCAGAAATGATTAGGTTCTGCATAATGCCACGTGGCATGCCGTCATTCGTTACAAATCTGATGGAAATCTATCCTCAAAGATTGTGAACGGATTATGACATGTGGCATGTCGTCATTCGTTAAAAATCTGATGGAAATCTATCCTCAAAGATTGTGAACCGATTATGACACGTGGCGCGACGTGATTGGTTAATAATCTTATCAGAAATCCATCACCAATAATTGTATTATTTTGTATTATTTAATAATACTTCGGATAATGACACGTGGCGCACCGAGAACGATTAAAAATCTTATCCGATATTACAATTAAAATTATTTTGTATTATTTTATAATAAAAAAAAATACTAATATTTTATTGCCTATTGCCAGGGCTATTGAAGTGTAACGGTGGAGATGCAAATTCTATTGCCAGGGCTACTTACTGTTCATTAAGGGCAGTTACTGTTCATTAGGTGGATTGAATAGTGTATTGCCAGGGGGGAGGGCTCCAACGCTGGAGTTGCTCTAATACTCTTCCCTATGTACATACGTGCGAAAACATAAATGCAACATGAAGGCGCAACAGTAACGAAATGAATGGAGCAACAGTACATTTTACAAATATCATCATGATGGTTCCTAATGAAATTGCATTAATCTCCAAACTGCATATGGTCATTGTGCTGTTTTCACTTAGGTTATGTGATATATCTTCTGTAGAATAACTATGTGTGTGTGTGTGAGAGAGAGAGAGAGAGAGAGAAACAGAGAGAGAGTAGCATTCAAAAATTACAGAGCTTGAAGGAAATACCACTGTCACTATGTCAAGTTAATCTGCAATAATCTCAACCAAAATCATTACTTACTAGATCGCAACTTCATCAACTTCATTGAAGTCTTGCGCGGACCACATCACCAGCTCACAATTTAGAATTATACCCAAATTTTGCTTCGTTTCCTTGCAAATGATCATAAGCATTGCAACAGCGGAATACTTCATATGCACAACTGGTTGGTCGTCAAACTCAAACTCGATCACCATGTCATTCTTGTCATCTACCCATTGGGTTATGGCCTTTTCCTGCACCGAATAAGCAAAATCTCCAGCAAAAGAAACCCGAAATAGATGATAGTTTTGTCCTACCATGTCAGGACATCCCAAGCAGTGGCAAGAGTGAACTTCACTTCCAAATTTACTGAAACATGTACAAAAAGTAAGTCAATTGACACACATAAAACCACCGTTCCGGTCTAATGGGTACTGAGGTACGTCATATAAATACGGTTCAAGTCAGTACTAGCTAATAGCTGAACAAGAAGTGATCTTTGGAATCCCCTCAACAGGCATTTCCTTTGCATAATACTCTTCCATATGCCATACGTTGTAGCAGAGAAAACATAAATTCAAACTACTTTGTTTTAACTCAGAATTAGCTAACAATTAGCTTTTGCCAGCACTAGACACACATTACAAATGCTCACGCTATACAGGGGCAAATGCAATGGTGGAAAGTTGTGGAAGTTGTTATCTTATATTCTAACTTAAATGAAAGCGAAGCCTTGTGAAGATATATTTATAAACTTCTATTAGGAGTTTAAAGTGCCAGAGGATGTGGAACATAGAGGTGATTGTTGAGTGTCATTGGAAGTGAGCTAATAAAAGACATGTGAATTGGCCCAAAACTACTAGTCTTTATGTTTCAGTAGAGACTATCTCATCAATGAGGTACACGGAGATGATTGACATATGGTGAGCCTACTGCAAGTTCTATGGAAGCACTTTTTAGCACTTTATGGCCCACCCTTGCAAGAATGAAGGTGTACGATCTGTCGACTTCAAAGAGAACATGAAGATAACCCAACACATGAAAACATCACCCATCAAGCTGCCAAGAAAGGGTTGATCACTTGGAAAAATTTTCTTATGTAAAGGTATCTGAGTCTTTGCGATGGATTGAAAGATAATCTTAGTAGAGAAGCAGATGAGCATTCAGCACCAAGGTTGAAAAGCAGAAGAATGTGTATATAAGGGAAATGAATGGAGCAACAGTCCATTTTACAAATATCATGAGGATGGTTGCTATCGTCATTACAATAATCTCCAAACTGCATTCATTAATTGTACTGTGTGTGTATATATGTATATATATATATATATATATATAAGAACGACAACCATTACCTGAAGAATAGCTTCATAACCTCAACTCCAACCTTGACAGATTGATGAACAAGGATAAAGAGTGCAGTCTCCACTGTCAAAAGAATATGTTGGTATGCAAACCGCTTATGATGACTGGTATATGTTGCACTGACTAACAAAAGAGTTTCTTCGATTACGATTGGTTTTCTTTGTGTCTACATTGGTTTTGGAATGGTTTGATGAGTTATATTGACTGGTATATATGTATCATCTTAACCCTCATCAGGCAAGAAGCTGATTTCTCTCGATTTCCATTCCAATAAAACCAGGGGCACCAGGGGATATCTCACCAAGCATCAGGTATAGGTTCAAAAGCGGTACCTGATGCTTGGTGAGATGCCTTGATAAGCTTATATTTACATAAATTTTACATCAAATTCACTTGTCTTTTCTTAGTTAGTTCCTTATATTTTTGAGCTATTTACTTTGTGTTTGTGTTTTGTAGGATTTGTCAAGCAAAGAAAAGAAAAATAGCACAAGTGGAATTTTAAGTAACAAATTTGTCAAAACTGCCTGTGCAGGTCAGCTGACTTTGGAAGCAAGTTGCGGACAGCTCAGAATGAATTAGAGAATGGGCCTTATATGCATGGAAAGCTACGGATGTCTATTTTCTGGAGTATTTCACAGATTGTTGCTATCGTTTTTCTAGAAGAAGTTATGACCGTTTAAACACTGAAATGTTCCCAAGGGGCTGAGCAGTTTGTAACTGACAAGAAAGCATTGAAAGCAATAAATCCAATAAAACTAGCAACCAAAACTGATGCAGCCAAGAACAAGCCAGCTGACACCTATTCAAATATCAGAGGAAATGGAAAATTAAGTGGGAGTAATGGGCATAAAGGCTGCCCAAAGAGTTACAATTGTTTTAGCATTTCCTCTCACTTATTGTCATCACTAAATGGCTGTTAGTGAGGTGATTTATGGAGAAAAAACTGTGGCAGCAGAAAAGAAGAAAAGGGCTGCAGGTTGCAGCGGCAAAGAGGGAAAAAAAGGTGGAAAAAAAGATAGAAAAAAAAAGGAAGGAAAGCAAGGAAAAAAGAAGGCTGCTGCGTTGGGGAAGGAAGGAAATGAAGGAGGAAATCTTGGCATTCTCTTCTTTCGGTTTTATCTTCTCAAACTCATGTCTTTCTTTTGGTTTAATTTGAGAATTATGTGTAACTAAATTTTTAGTAGTTAGGGGCTGTTTGAAGCCCTGAATATGATTGCAAGTTTGTTATGACATTTCGTTTGAATTACTTTTATGGATGGATGAAAATTGGTTCACTATTTGTCTCATTGATGAATTCTCTATGTGTTTTCTACAGATGCATACTTAATAAGCATATCTAGGATTCTAATGCTACGAATATGTGTGTGCCTGCCCTTGTCGAATGAGGACCTACGTATGTTCTAGAGTAGTACTTGTTAATTGCGATTAACATGTGAATCAATTTCTAGGATAAGTAAGACAACGCCAGTACTTACGATGCCTTGTGATGACTCAAACTCTTTTTGTTCTTAATGATTTCTACTTGTTAAATCTATGAACACACCATTCTAGATTGCATGTTAGGGACTAAGTTAAGTTGAAAATGTCATTCTCTTAACATACTACATAAGAAAGAGTAATAGGTTGAGTTCTAACATTGAGCCAACTTGAGCATCTTCATCCGAAAATGAAAGGAATTTGAATGAAACATAACATTTTTGCATGATTATTTGGTGGTGGATAGCAATTCCCCTAACTTGTTTTTCTTAATTTGAGAACTACTTAAAATCTGTTTTTGTTTGATTTAATTTAAATAGCAAATAAACTCCAAAAATCCCAAAAATTTGTGTGAGTGTAGCTCTGTGTGTCTAGTATCTACATATAAAATTTCGTAGACTTTAGATAAGTGTAAATTGGTCTAATAATTATTTTTTGGTGGCTGGTCAGTAGGGACAACGGCCCAGTTTTTGTGACATTTTAAGTAGTTAGATAAAACAATCTTCTACGGGAAAGACCCTTATTTTCATATTCTACAATTGCCAAATCTTATTGTTAATAAGGAAAATTAATAGGACATTTGTGTGCTACTTTTTGGTGTGCTTTCAATCCTATCATGCCTCCTGATGCCCCTGGTTTTGTTGGAATGGAAATAAAGAGAAATCAAAAGGAATCAGCTTCTTGCCTGATGAGGGTTCAGATGATACACATATACCAATCAATGCAACTCATCAAACCATTCCAAAACCAATGTAGACAACACAAAAAAAACTAATTGTAATCGAAGAAACTCTTTTGACAGTCAATGCAACATATACCAGTCATCATAAACGGTTTGCATACCAACAAACTCTTTTGACAGGGGAGACTGCATTCTTTGTCCTTGTTCATTAATCTGTCAAGGTTGAAGTTGAGGCTATTAAGCTATTCTTTAGGTAATGGTCGTCGTTATTATATATATATACACAGCACAATTAATGAATGCAGTTTGGAGATTATTGTAATGGCGATATCAACCATCCTCATGATATTTGTAAAATGGACTATTGCTCTGTTAGTTTTCTTTGTATGAACATTCTTCTACTTTTCAGCCTTGCTCCAGAATGCTCATCTGCTTCTCTACTAATATTATCTTTCAATCCATCGCAAAGATTCAGATACCCTTACATAAGAAAAAATTTCCAAGTGATCAACCCCTCTTTTCTTAGCAGCTTAATGGGTGATCTTTCCATGTGTTGGGTTATCTTCATGTTCTCTTTGAAGTCGACAGATCGTACACCTTCAGTCTTGTAAGCGTGGGCCATCAAGTGTTGAATAAGTGCTTCCATAGCACTTGCAGCAGGCTCACCATATGTCAATCATCTTTGTGTACCTCATTGATGAGATAGTCTCTGCTGAAACATAAAGACTAGTTTTTGGCCTCTTCACCTGTCTTTTATTTGCTCACTTCCAGTGACACTCAACAATTACCTCTATGTTCCACATCCTCTGGCACTTTGAACTCCTAATAGAAGTTTATAAATATATCTTCACAAGGCTTCGCTTTCATTTAAGTTAGAATATAAGATAACAACTTTCATAGCTTTCCACCATTCCATTTGCCTCTATATAGCCTGAGCATTTGTGATGTGTGTCTAGTGCTGGTAAAAGCTAACTATTAGCGAATTCTGAGTTAAAACAAAGTAGTTTGAATTCATGTTTTCTCTACTACAACGTAAAACATATGGAAGAGTATTATGCAAAGGAAATGCTTGTTGAGGGGATTCCAGAGATCACATCTTGTTCAACCATTAGCTAGTACTGACCTGAACCATATTTATATGACGTACCTCATTAGCCATTAGACTGGAACAATGTTTCTATGTGTGTCAATTGACTTACTTTTTGTATATGTTTCAATAAATTTAAAGGTGAAGTTCACTCTTGCCACAGCTTGAGATGTCTCGACATGGTAGTAAAACACTATCACCTATTTCATGTTTCTTTTGTTGGAGATTTTGCTCATTCGGTGTACAAAGAGGCCAAAACCCAATGGGTAGATGACAAGAATGACATGGTGATCGAGTTTGAGTTTGACGACCAACCTATTGTGTATATGAATTATTCCGCTGATGCAAAGCACTATGATCATTTGCAAGGCGACAAAGCAAAATTTGGGTATAATTATGAATTGTGAGCTGGTAATGTGGTTCGTGCGAGACTTCAATGAAGTTGATGAAGCTACGATCTAGTAAGTAATGATTTTGGTTGAGATTATTGCAGATTAACTTGACATAGTGACAGTGGTATTTCCTTCAAGCTTTGTAATTTTTGAATGCTACTCTCTCTGTTTCTCTCTCTCTCACACACAGAGTTATTCTACAGAAGATATATCACAAAACATAAGAGAAAACAACATAATGACCATATGCAGTTTGGAGATTAATGCAATTTCAATAAGAACCATCATGATGATATTTGTAAAATGTACTGTTGCACCATTCATTTCCTTATTGATGCGCATTCATGTTTGCATTTATGTTTTTGCTCGCACATACATAGGCAAGAGTATTATGCAAAGGAAATGCTGATGAGTCCATATTATACTATATATTTTACCCTATTCTTAGTTATAGTTTATTGGTTATTTTGGTAGAATTTTGATACATTTTCAATGTAGAATATTTGACTTCCTCTGGATCAAAATGTAATGAAACGGTCAAATTTTGAAGTGATTCCAATTGGAGGAGGTTCGTGAGTCTTTCAAGCTGATCGTATCAAAATTCTAGATTTTTCTACTAAGTTGTTTGACCATGGCGAAGAAAAGAAGGTCTAGTGCGCAGCTTTTCCAGATTGACATTTATGGACGTTTTGGGTATTTCGAAGGTCAAGATGCTATATTTTGAGGAAGATTCCTTCTGAGTATTTGTTAAGGATGTCTCAAGCTTTAAAATGAGGCCTTTTGGGACCAAATAGGAGTTGATTTGGTCAGTTAAAAGTCTAATTTTCTGAGAAGTCCGAATTTCAGTTCAAATAAGAAACCTTTTATTTTCTGTTTTATTATTTTATTATGTTTTCTAGTTTTATTTTAAGACCTTTTAGGCTTTTATTTTGTAGTAGTATAAATAAGGCTATTTAGCCATTAGGTTAAGGGAAAACATGCGCACTACTTTAGAGAGCTTTGGAAGTTTATTTTTAAGGTGTTTTCTTTCCATGTTCTTAATAATATTTTGTTTTATGATTGTTCGTAACTAAGTCTTTTGCTAGGGCGAAGCCATAAGCCTTAGCATAAATATGTGATTTTATTAATTTGCTTATGAATGGATGCATGCTTGCTTACTTTGAATTATTCATCACCACGATTGAACTATCTAATTGTCTTAGTGATTCGCAATCATTAGGATTTTTAGACAAATAATTTGATGCAATTTCTGTTGGAACATCACCTTGAAATTGAGGAGGGTTTCTTGTGATTGGTAATTGTTAGTTCACTTAAGGCGAACATCACGCTCTTAAGAGTTGCATGATTTTTCAAAGGGTTTTCACAAAGCTTAATGAGTCTTGCATATTTATATTTGATTTGAACATCACAGACGGGTTGCATGTTAGATATACATTTTTGCTTGAACATCACGAGGAAAATATGCATTAGGAAAACCTAACCTTCAAAGCATGTATTTAGAAATTTATAAGTCATTGGTAGAATTGCATAAACTTGTTAACGGTGATGGTGTTTAAATTGTTTTCCAAAACCTTTTTCTTTTGCTTTCTTTACTTTGCCAATTATTTAATTGTTCTTGTTTAAATTCGTTTTTATTATTTTAAATTCCAAAATCAACCTTTTTGAAACTTTGTTCTAAATAGTTTGCTAAGAATTAGTTTAAATACAAATGATTCATTCAATCCCTGTAGAAAACGACCTTACTGGAGCCGTTTATACTACAACTACCTTGTACTCTTGAAAGCATTTTTAAGTGTTTTTATCCATACTTTTGCAGATGGTAAAAATACCTATCAAATGCCTACTCCAAAGATCAAATCTTGCTCCCGTGTGTGCTATTATTTTGTAATGCCATGCTTTACACGGTCAATAGCAGATGCCTGCACACCCTTTGTTATTCTTTCATCTCTGGATATAGTATCTTAAGAATAACTCTCTACCATTGATGACATGCTATATATGGTAGCAGTAGGTTCGTTGGTAACAAGGTCGGGGACTTGATTTTTTTAGTTGCTATAACTAGTCATTAACATCACAATTAAGGTGATGTTTTGCTTTTCAGAATCAAACCTTTTCTAAACATTTTCATAGGCATTTCCAGTTGTTGGTTTGCGGTTTTAGCAATAATGTGGTTCAAACTCGCCTTTGACGAGAATTGAACCCAATGCCTCTCACTTACAAGTGAAGATGATTACCACCAGACCATAGTACTAAGTGCAAACCCCAACCTCCAATTAAAATGAGAGGAATTGTTAGAAGATTATGTTGGAAATTAATTGATGCCAGAGTATCAGGTTAATGCTCATGTCTGTTGATTTCTAATTAATCCAGCCACTCAATGAGTACTCTTTGGAATGAGGCTTGATGCCCTTCTGTACTAGACGTAAGCTCAATTGATGTTCTAGTTGAAAAATGTTTCGGTGTGTTATGTTCATTATTGCACCTTAATACCTATTAACTCAAGTTTTAGCCACTCGCAAATACATAGTATGTAGGGAGTCTCTATCGGTGACTTGACGTTACAGAGGGTTCTGTATGGCATATTCTTTGCAATATCCTGACAGGCAATTAATAATATAATCTAACTTATATTATTTCACAATCCATGTATTTTTATTCTCAGCAGGCAACCCTTAATTTGCCACTTAAATGATCTCTCTAGGATCCCAAAATCCCATGTTAGTCTTCTAACTTCCCCGTTTGGGTTTAAAATTTCCAGTCTAGCTTTTGCTGACGACTATTTGTTGTTTGCTAAAGCTTTTACCAAAGGAGCAAGAAATATTGTGGGTATTTTAGATTAGTTTGAAAAAGTTTGTGGGCAACAAATTAATTTTCATAAATCTTCTCT
The DNA here is from genome assembly GCF_963583255.1 of Pyrus communis. Taxonomy (NCBI): domain Eukaryota; kingdom Viridiplantae; phylum Streptophyta; class Magnoliopsida; order Rosales; family Rosaceae; genus Pyrus; species Pyrus communis. The sequence goes on from NC_084812.1 coordinate 24,051,652, forward strand.
CTATTTCTCTTAGGGTTTCAGAATGAAATTGTAAATATTCTTCAGATTCAGCATAAAATTGCCATTGGTAAATATTTGGGTATCCATAATATTGTTTTCTAAAAAGACCCAGTGAATGGTAATGAACTTTTAAGAAGGGTAAAACAAAAGCTTGTTGGGCGGAAGGCTAATATTAGGATTTATTTTCTACTACTGATATTGACACAACCCGAGGGTGATACAGGTCATCCTATCATGCTTATGCTAAGAACATGCATGCAAATTTGAGGATGCATGAACATGTTCAGAACATACTACTAATCATGATTACACGCAGAAAGGCAACTGAGGAGGTGTCTACGCGTAGCAGGGGAAGACTTGAAGACCATCGTCATTCGGTCCATTCACCTGGAAAATATGCGAGATAACAAGTTTGTGCTACATGGATGCCACAAGGAGGTTGTTCTTCGCAAGTCGATTCCCAGATTAGTTTGGTGCTCGGATTATATCAATGCCACACTTTCTGCTTCTTTATATATACTATGCCTGTTGTCTGCTTACTTTTGCTTCTGTGAAACTAAAGCATGAAGTGTATATATGTAGATAAGGAAAGAAAGAAGCTGGAAGCAGAAATGGGTACCTTTCCATCATTCCTTTTAGTCCTTGGTGATAGGTGAGTGCTTAATCTGCGCTACTTAATGTCACTCTATGCATCGATCCTTAAAATTTGTAACTTGTATTTTGGTCTCCTACTCTATGTTAGGGAGTTTGTGACAACTTTAGTTTCAATCGTTCATTTGTGCTAGGCTGCAAATCCAGTAATAGAATACTGGTTCTTGAATACCTTATTCCCACTCAGTTATAGCTGATGGAAGCCAAGACTTGTATGCCTCCCCGTTTACACTCTTTCTTATCAATTTTGTTACGATTTCATGCATATGATGGCCTGCACGCCTCGGTTTTGGTGTCTAGTGGACAACGGGGCGACAAGTTGGGGTGTGTCAAAAGATTTGAATTAACTGAGAATTTAAATCAAGCTTGAAAAATAAACACACATTGAAATAGTAGATTATTAAAATGTTATGCTTAAGTAATTCCTCAATATTGATGTTTGATGTCCCTAAATTATTCAATGGCCATGACATCTAGTTACATCAAAAGTATCCTTACATGTGCAAATAGCCCCCTACCATAGTGGTGGAGAGGATTTGAAATCTTGTCCCCGGATTTCACTCTTTAAAATTATGTTTCCATATCTTGTATGGTTTTACGACGCATTTGTATTTACGACGTATAGTTTTTTGACAAGTAAACGGACAAAAACGCCCTTAATGAACTAAATGGGAGCCTTCGTGGATGTAATTTGCCACATTTCTTTACATATTTGGATAATATGTTTCAAAACAAACGCATAGGCACAAACAGAATGTAATTCAGAGTTACAACAAAAATTCTACGAACCTTTGAACATCGAGGGCATTTTAGTAATTTGCTATTAATTGGCACATGTCCATTGGGGGAAATCCACGTGGGCACCTTCCCTGATCTCTCTGGAACTCTCTCTCTCTCTCGGCTTCTTTCTCCCGTCACTCTCTCTTTCTCTCTCGCTCATTATCTTTTTCCCCATGAAGCATGGCCAGACAACCCACCTTCTCAGCAAATTTTGAACACCAAACCATCATCCACACTTCTCTATCGTCTCTACAAACTTGTTTATGGAATTTGTTTCCTGAAATCTACGCACATATAACATTTCAAAGAATTTGGGCTGAGCTGATACATTCCCGTCCATTTCAGGAAATTTCTGGCCAATTTTTTAACTCCAATAGGCAAAAATTTGTTCTCCTATTCCTTAGCTTCATTTCCATATAAAGATTGTCGATTTTGGTTGAGTTTTGAGAAAGTTATAACGATTTAAAGTTTATCCAAAAATCAGGCAAAGAACCCAACCCATCACATTTCAGGCCATTTTCCGGCCAACTCCGACCACTATTTGGCTATTAAACAAGTATAACTTGTTCTATTCTTCTCTAGGTTCGTTTTAATATGTTATGGGTGAAATATGGCTGAGAAACGAGTGAGATATCGTTGTTTAAAGATTACCTAGTTTTCCGGCCAATTCTGCAAAATCCGACGACCGGAACCTAGTCAACCCGACTCTCAACCTATATCTGACCTGACCTAGTTATATAATTTGATTCTAATTGGAATATAGCCTTGGGGAATATTATGCTGCGTTGACCGTTAAGGGGTCCGAAATCGTAATCATTTGGATTCTGCTGAGTGGTCCAAAATCCATTGAGTGGTCAGGAATCGTATCATGTTTGGATTCCATTGAGTTGTCTAGAATCCCGCTTTGTATTTTGGGTCCATTGAGCGGTTCAGAAGCCGATGTTGTTGGATTTTGTTGAGTGGCTGGAAATCGCATTTATTGACGATGTTGATTCGTTGATATTTGGAATTGTAGGCTTCGACCAAACTGTGTCACTTTAGCCCTGCGTTTTGGTGTAGTGTACGAGTTATTAATCGTAAACATTTGTGGTTTGTTTTAGACAGGGCGATGAATGCCTATGTGACTCATTCAGGGTTTTCAGTGGTTTATTCATGATTACACACACACACACACACACACACACATACTATGATCGATGGATTGATTTTAATATTATCATTCGGGGTTTTCAGTGGTTTATTCATGATTATATATATATACACACACACACACGATGATCGATGATTGATTTTAATATTATCACATATGTCGGATTATAGTCACTCACACAAGCTTCGCGGCTTGTCCGGGTTATTGTTTGCCCGGTGCACCATTCCTACGGTGTAGGGGGCAATCATGTAGGTATTAGTTAATACGAAGAGCATCGAGGTAGCATTCAGAGGTCAGAGAGCTTGGAGTGATTAGGTTACCCCTACATCTTCCCTTGTACTTTCTTTGGACTTTCTTTGGGGAGACGGCAAGCATGTCTTGGCCCTATTGTGAATATTGTTAATTTCAGTACAGTATTTCAATTGTATTTCCTGGCATTTCTTTACAATCTACCATCACACGTCAATCCTGGACGTATGTTAGGATCGGGATGTAACAAGAGTGTTGCCCTTACACCATGACAAAGGTTACTAAAGGTCAATCAAATTCTGAGGATGAAATTTTCTTAATGGGGGTAGATTGTAATGACTCGTCCCGAATTTTAAGAATTTTGGAACAAGGGTAAATTTGTAATTTCACTTATGAGAGATATTTTCATTATTTGTCTTTTATAGGATTGTTTTGTGTTCCATGTAGGGCCACTTCTTTTATTTTGTCTCCCGGTCCTCTCTTTCTTCCCTTGTTGCCCCATGTCTTCCCCCTTCCCCCCCCCCCCCAAAATCTCTCGGATCTCTCTCTTCTCATTTCACTCTATATCTCTTTCTTTTTCTTTTCTCTCCCTCTCACTCCTGCTCTCTCCTCTCCGAGGCACAGAACCACATAAACCGAACAAACAACAACAACACCACATTCATCATCACTAGCCTCGCCATTCTGGCAAACCTCATCCCCCTCAAGACTTCCCCGTCGCGATACTGGACCACCAAGGCTCCTCCTCATTTTTCCTTCTCTCGATACAATGTCACTGTCATTGTTTATGATGTTCTCTGACGAGCTATCGCCGATACTGTCATGGGTAAGCTTTGGAAACACTTTAAACCTTCTCTTTTTCTCCTCATAGCCCTTTTTTTTTATCGTGCTTGGGTGTTGTGGACGTCGAAGCATCATGGAAACAGCTCGAGGAGACTTCTCCATATTCTTGTGAGAACCCGAGCCTTCCAGGCCATTTTCTGGCCAACTCCGACCACGACATAACTCTAAATTGGTATGAACCTCTTCTTCTCATTCTAAGCTTCATTTCCATAGCTAGAATGTCAAAAATGGTGAAGAAATTAGCTTGAACGGAGTTATTGAACCCCTGCCCAAATTCCGACCGACCCACGGCCTGAAACCGGGTCGACCTGACTCGTAACCCAAAAACCAGATCCAAACCCAACACCCGGCCCAACTCAGCTACCCAACCCAACCCAACAAACCAGGTGTAACCCAATAACCAGACCCAAAACCCAGATCCAACCCGAATCCAACTTAACCCAGACCTATTTACTAGATTCCATGGCCGGTGCATGGGCCTCACATGGAGGGCTGTCATGGCTAGCATATGGAGCACAGGCACCTTTGTCGGAGGTACTGTACTCCATCGCCATCCATGACGGCCCCTACGACTTTTCCGGCCAACTTTCTAGAGACCATCTCGGTGCGTGGCAAAGCGTACAGTGGCATGTGGCCTTCTGGATGAGGCTTAAAAAAACAATAAATCTTAAAAAAACAATAAAATTTAGTTTGCGTGAATTTACTTTACTGCCTATGATTTTGTTTTGTAATATAAGACAAAATTATCTTTTTACTCTCTTTTGGTTGACAAAGAGGATTTTATTAATATAGTTTATGTTGCAATTTTATCTAGAATAAGAATGTGATTGTGTACATCCTAGTGGATCTAGGAATATCTCTTATATTCATATTAGGAGTTGATTACCGATTAAGAGTTGTAATCCTAAAAGGGTGAGGTTTTTACCTATCCTACTACTATAAATAAAGGTACAATGGGGTGATACAACACACATCCAACCATTAAATCACTATCTTCTCTCTCTCACTACCGCCGGCCTCCCTTTCTCTAATTCCTAAAAATAGTTCCATCAAATAGACTTACAACACGTTATCAGCACGCTCTTGCCAGAAGCTAAAGAACTTAAGGATCGTAGGAGGAGGCTATCTTCTACAAAAATTCAAAGGCTTTTATTTGTTTTCTGGTAATCAAGTGCGCTTAAAATAAAGTAAGATATTTGAAACGTCCACGAAGCATGAAACATCCCCCATGATGCATGAACCCCTCTATGTTTATATTTTCCTTCCGATATATATATATATATATATATATATATATATTGTCTATGTTCATATATTTGTCTATATATATATATATATATGTTTCATGCATTACGTAATTATTTTTCTATGTGGAATTTGTGAGTCAAAGCATATAAATAAATTAGAAGCAATTTTAGGGTTTTTCAAACCCTAATTCTGTCAAAAAAAAAAAAAAAAAAAAATTTTTTTTTTTTTTTTTTTTGTGTTGGGCACTATGCGGCGCCGCCGCCGCCACCGCACCTCACCGTGGCATCATCAAACCACCACTAGCCTGAAGCCCAGTCATGTGGACCACACGGCGGCAGCTTTTGGGCTTGCTGCACTGACCTAGACATCTCAAGGCCTTTGGCCTGATCAAACTAATGGGCCAGAAATCCCTTAGCCCAACCAAAAGCCTGCAGCTTTTTGGCCCTATGTCCCACAAATCCCTAGCCCTCTGGGCTGTGCCATGAAGCCTTGGCCCACTTGCCTGCAACCTTTGCTGTTGGGCTTCCAGCGCCAACCCAAAGCCAATGTTCCACTGGGCCTGACTCGTGCACCCCCATTTGGCCCAAAAGCCAGTAGCTGCTACTAGAATCACCTGTCTCGGCCCGTGGCCTATAGCCACATATGGGCTACTTTTGTAGCCAAACCCAAGCCCAAACCCTTTTTGGGCTATGCTTTTTCGACCCAATGCTAATTTTTGCATTCTAAATAATTTTAACCCGAAAGTTATTATTATTTTTTCTTCCACGATCGACCATTTTTGGTCCCGATCTATTGAATTAATTAAAAGAGACTTGCAGTCCATTAATTTGATAATGAATCCAAAATTATTGACCTGAATATCACTTTTGGACATTAACGATTCAATAATTTATTTGTATACTTTGAACCGTTGAATCCTTTCATAGTCTTGAACACTTACACTTGAGTTCCCAAAGAAACTCAAATCCACTACACTTTAGTCAGCATATTACATTCTGTGTTTCTTGCAGAAACCTCTCATTTATGAACTAATCATTCATAAAACTAAATTGAACCTGGAGTTTCATATTTAGTGCCATTGAAACACGAAGTTTTCATTCAAAACATGCCATATGAAACCTATAGCTTTCATGTTTAAATTAAACCATTACATGTTTATAGAACCCGAATGTTCTACAATGTATGTTTATGGATTACCATATGACTAACCACATTTTATTGTACCCTCCGTTTTAGGGACATGTTAAACTTGAACAAGCTTGATTTCACCGCTTTGGAAGTATTTGGAAGAAACTACAAAAAATGGGTTTAAGACGTGAAGCACCATCTTACTATAAAAGGTATTAAACCTCCATCGAGGCACCCCCCGATGACAAACCCATCGATAAAGCTCAGAAGGCTAATGCAATGATCTTCATTCGAAGACACATCCATAATGCACTACAAACTAAGTACCTCGCTGATGCACCCTCTGGCTTGTTCTGGCTGACCATTTCGATCACTAGAAAGACATTTGCTTGCCTGAAGTAAAACACTACTGGCAGCATCTTCGCTTCCAAGACTTTAAATTCGTGAATGAATATAACTTTGAAGTTTGTAAAATTCGATCACTGCTTAAGTTCTGTAAATTGGAATTAATCAAATCAGATCTCATGGAGACGACATATACGACCTTCCATGCCATCAATATTGTCCTACAGCAACAATATAGGGCATAAAAGTTCACCAAATTTTCGGATTTGATCTCTATTTTATTTTTCGTTGAAAATCAGAACCAGCTTTTGATGAAAAATCATCAAGCTCGACCCACTGGCTCGAATACTACGCTTGACGTGTATGCAACAAATTCTAGCAGCCATAAATGACGAAAAAATCATCGTGGTCGTGGCAATGGGCGGCAAGCCCAACCACAGGACCAAGGTTAATACAGTGCCGCCCCAAGGGAGGAAATTTAACCCAGAAGCACCAACTTCTTGCCCCTAAGGCCCCAAATTTCAAGAACAAGGGAAAAGCTACCGTTCAATCAGCTTCCACTAAAATGGACATGTGCTACTGCTGGGGATCAAAGGATCATTGGTCACGTGTATGTCAAGATACCCGAAAATCCTACTACATCCATGGAGATTTCAGATTTTCAAGAGGTATCAGCTCCTATGGATGAATAATTTTTAGCCATGTTTTTAGGGTATTTTAGTCCTGGTGGCCAAACCCACTAGGAGTGGCCGGACCCCCCCCCTAATTTTTAGGTTTATGGTTTAATTTTGGAAAAAAATTCTAAGTATTTGGAATAATTTGTTTGGTTTGGTTTGCTTTGAATTATGGATAATTATTTTATGGATATTATTTCTCAAATTGATTAATTGAATGAAGGGAATTATATTTATGCATGTGAACAATTCAATCAATTTATTTCTAGGTATGTCTAGCGAGGAAGTTAGTTGTCTAACTAATAGTGTTACCACGCACACCATCTTGCGTGAACGACACTATTTTACTAACTTCATACCTAAGAAAGCACCTCTGACAACTCTCTCAGGCCCATCCAACCTGATTGAAGGATATAGAAAGGCCCGTATCATGTTATCTAATGGTATAGTCTTAACTATAAAAAGACCCTCTATTCTCCACGTTCTGGAAAAACATTGCTGAGTCTTAGAGATATTCGAGATAATCAATATCATATTGAAACCACTAAAGAAATTGGTTCTGAATTTCTTTGTATCACTTCTTACGAGTATGGCCAGAAACATATTCATGAGAAGTTGGAACGTCTCCCGAGTGGGTTGTACATCACAACCATTCGCGGCATAGAAGCCCATTATGTGGCCGACCATGTGCTTGAGTTCCAGAAAACTTTGCTGCTTTAGCATGACCATATGGGACATCCTGGACATGATATGATGCGCCGTATCCTCAAATCATCACATGGACATCATTTACGTCCTTACGTTGGATTCTCACCATGCAACGCTTGTTCTTTAGGGAAGTTGAATACTCTACCCTCACGTACAAAGATTATTCACAACCTCCCGAAGTTTCTTCAGAGAATTCAAGGGGATATTTGTGGACCAATCCAACCAACATGCGGACCATTTAAATACTTTATGGTGTTGGTTGATGCATCGACATGATGGTCACATGTTTGCTTGTTGTCCACTCGCAATGCTACATTTGCAAAACTTCTAGCACAAATTATTAAGTTAAGGGCTGACCACCCTGATTATCTGATTAAGTTGATTCGACTGGATAACGATGGAGATTTTACGTCATAGACTTTTGATGATTATTACATGTCAGTAGGGATTGAAGTCGAACATCTTCTACCCCATGTTCAAACCCAAAATGGCCTGGCAGAAGTTTTCATAAAACGCCTTCAATTGATAACTCAGACTTTGGTTATACGAACCAAACTACCGGTATCTGCCTGGGGCTATGCAATATTGCACGCAGCTATGTTGGTCTGCCTAAGGCCCACCGCTACCCAACCTCATTCACTGTTACAGTTGGTTACTGGATACAAGCCTGACGTCTCACATTTACATGCGTTTGGGTGCGCAGTTTATGTGCCAATAGCTCCGCCACTACGTACCAAAATGGGTACTCAGAGGAAAATAAGAATCTATGTCAATTATGATTTGCCATCAATTGTTCGTTATTTAGAACACTTGACAAAAGATCTCTTTACCGCTCATTTTGCGCATTGTCACTTTGATGAGATAGTCTTCGTGTCGTTAAGGGGAGATAAGCATGCTAACATTCCTGAAGAACGCTGCGAATTGTCGTGTATGCTTCCACTATGTCTTATTTAGATCCCTGTATTGTCCAGGCTGAAACTAAGGTGTGACAAATTATAGATCTTTAGAGCATTGCTCAAAGCATGCCAGATGCTTTTACCGATCTAGCTAAGGTGATAAGATCACATATACCTGCTACAAATGTACCTGCAAGGATAGACATACCCTGCGTATGTTCTAACAATGCCTAGGAAGGTCGTACCGTCCCTGAATGTGAGGATGTCGCACCTTCCACACGACATGGTACATTAGCGGCTAGCCAATCATCTGCTCCAACCCTGAAGTGTGGCAAACCCCTTAGTTCAAAGGATTCATAACCCTGAAGAGGAAATCGATACCAACTAGTGAGCTTAGTTTAAATCCGACCATCGCTCACTCATCTGTTCCAACGCATAAGATTATTCTAGATTACGGTGATGTCTTAGACGAGACAAACCGACCTCCTGAGAATCCCAGGATTTCAGTCCACTACGCAGTATTGGATGAGGTTTGGAATTGGAATGAGATGATCTTCGACGAAGCATTTGTGTATACAATAGCTACTAACATCATACTTAGCGATGACATTGAACCACGTTCTGTTGATGAACGCCAACGTAGAACTGATTAGTCACACTAGAAACAAACACTTCAGGTCGGACTCGATTCGCTTATGAAATGTAAGGTGTTTGGGCCTGTAGCTCATACTCTTCCAAATGTGAAGCCCGTGGGCTACAAGTGGGTTCTTATGAGGAAGCGTAATGAGAATAATGAAATAGTGCAGTACAAAGCACACCTCGTGGCGCAAGGCTTCTCTCAACGCCCTGGAATTGATTACAGGGAGACATATTCCCCCTTAATGGACGTCATAACGTTATGCTAGCTTATCAGTTTGTAGTTTCCGAAAAACTGAATATACAGCTTATGGATGTTGTAACCGCATATCTCTTTGGGGATCTAGATACGGAAATATACATGAAAGTTCCAAAAGGACTTCCATTGACTGATTCAAACAGTTCTAGACCACAAAACACTCTCTCTATTAGATTGACCAGATCACTCCGGGTAGATGTGGTATAACCGTGTGAGTGAATATTTGACAAGTCAGGGTTATGTGAACAATAGTAAGTAGATGTAATAAAAAAAAGGAGTAGTTGAAAACAAGTTAGGGTTATGTGAACAATAGGAGTAGTTGCAAAATACAAAATAACTTAAATGTCAAAATAAAAAACCTACATCACAATATGTACATTATTCACAATACCCATGAAGTCTATATGTCACTATTTCTTTTGAAAAGAATTTTTACATATTGACATCAATGCTGCAATTTCCACCCCTTTGTTCATGATTGAGGCTCCAAATTTTCATTGTCAATCTACAAACGATAGTCAGAAAATTAAAAATCAAATAAAAAGAGTTAATTGATAAGTGAAAAATGCATACTAAAAGGTTATCGTTAATAAAGTTGTTACCTATTGGAAATCACCATAATTAGCTAGAATGAAGTAAGACTTCTTTGTATACTACATTTTGTGTAAATACACCTTCTTGGCCTATTATGAAGCCATTTTTCACTATCACAGTTGCACTTGATTTTGAGGCCCCCTCGATAAAGCCATATATAATTGTCCATGACTGAAGACGTGATCTGGAAGGTAAATGCCTACATGTGGTATTGTCTGACCTTGAGATTTGCTTATAGTGATAGAGAAACTTAGTTTCACTGGAAACTGCTTTCTTGTAAGTTTAAATGGAAGCCCAGCAGTATCAGTACTTTTAAGAAATTCTTGGTAAGAAAACTCTAGATCTAGCAAATTGTCCAATTAGAATTTCAGCATCAATAAGATTTCGGTACGAACCACAACACAATAATCTTGTACCATTACACAATCCCAATTTCAGATCAATATTTTTTAAAAGCATGATTGGAGCACCTCTTTTCAGAGTTAATTTGTGCGAAGGCAAACCACCAAGTGAGATTGAATTCAAGAACTCTGGCTGATACAAATTCCTTGTGTCATCCTCAACTAAATCAAATGAATACATTTTCTCTTCTAAACCTGGAAACATATTGATTATCTTTTCATTCAACATATCAACATCTTCATTTGCAGGAGTTACCACTACCCTTTCCACTTAAGAGGAATTCTTGGTAAGAAAACTCTGGATCCAGCAAATTGTCCAGTTAGAATTTCAGCATCAATAAGATTTCGGTAAGAACCACAACACAATAATCTTGTACCATTACACAATCCCAATTTTGGATCAATATTTCTTAAAAGCATGATTGGAGCATCTTTTTTCAGAGTTAATTTCTGCGGAGGCAAACCACCAAGTGAGATTGAATTCAAGAATTTTGGATGATACAAATTCCTTGTGTCATCCTCAACTGAATCAAATGAATACATTGTCTCTTCTAAACCTGGAAACATATTGATTATCTTTTCATTCAACATATCAACGTCTTCATTTGTAGGAATTACCACTACCCTTTCCACTTAAGAGGAATTCTTGGTAAGAAAACTCTGGATCCAGCAAATTGTCCAATTAGAATTTTAGCATCAATAGATTTGGGTAAGAACCACAACACAATAATCTTGTACCATTACACGATCCCAATTTCGGATCAATATTTCTTAAAAGCATGATTGAAGCATCTCTTTTAAGGCAAACCACCAAGTGAGATTGAATTCAAGAACTTTGGCTTATACAAATTCCTTGTGTCATCCTCAATTGAATCAAATGAATACATTGTCTCTTCTAAACCTGGAAACATATTGATTATCTTTTCATTCAACATATCAACGTCTTCATTTGTAGGAGTTACCACTACCCTTTCCACCATTTATGTTGCATCATTTATATGATCCTCTAAGTCAGGGAAGATTTTGGCAATTAATTGATTAATGGAATGCTCACTCTCCCATGGTATCACCATGCATTCAGGCAGTTTTACCATCTCATCCATAATAACATCTTCATTCCCATGACCAACACGAAGTAAAAATTCTAAAAATTCACGATCATTTATGGATCTCATGTTTTGTGTGAGTTTTAAATTTTTTACCTGTGACCAAAATGATGCTTTAACGACATTGGCTTGGATTAGTTCGAACTTGGTTCCTTTCCAAATAACAGAAAGAACTTGTCGAAAGTCTCCCCCAAATATCATTATCTTCCCCCCAAATGGTAAGTCAATATTTGTTAAGTCTCTGAACATTCTGTCAAGTGATTCAAATGCATGACGATGCGTCATTGTTGGTTCATCCCAGATAATTGCCTTTGCTTTTTGTATTGGCTTTGCTAAATCAGATTCCTTACTGATCGAACACATCGATGATGCATCGAGACTATGTGGTATCTTGAATTTAGAATGTGTTGTCCTCCCACCAAGCAATATCGTAGTTGTTATTCCTAATGATGTTGTTGCTAATAATATGTGCCTCAACCTTCTCAAGCTTGCTAACAATGCGCGATATAAGTAAGTTTTTCCAGTTCCACCGGGACCATCCACAAAAAATGTTGCATTCTCCGATTGTTGAACTGTACCCATTATTTTGTGAAATGCATTTCTTTGGTCATCATTTAAGCGTTCGATTGCATCAAGATCTTGTTGTGGAATACCTATGGATATTTCATCTTTAATACATCTTGTCATTCTTGAACTTGATTCAACTCCTCTTGTCATTTGGGGCAAATCAAACTCGTTTATACTCTTATTAAATTAAACCAAAAGTGTGTTCAACTCACGCAAAAGTTTGTTGGTAGCAAGTGTGGAAGTTATGTTATTCGTGGAAACATAATCTTCTATCATGTATGGATAAAACTCATCCCATAAACCTCGAACACCAATTGGTGCACAATATACCAATATGGTGGCAAATAATCTTCTTAAAGCCGACGACATCTAAATTGTGGAGGCATTTAGCAAACATTGTCGAATACTATCATCTTTTTCTAACAAACCTCGTTGTTCTGCTGCCTACTTATATGTTGAATGCAAAACCCCATTAACTGTTCTCAAGTTTGTAAAGGATGTTGGTCCTCCAACATGATTAAGAAGGACTATAAGGTAAAATTGTTCTCCTTTAGCGGGTGAAACTGCATATATTCACCCAATAACCTTGTTACGATTCATTCTTTTAGACCATTTTCTTTGAGCTTGAATCCATTTGTAATGTGATGGGATCTCCATGTATAAGTACCGTCACGCTTCTGCTTCCACATGATGAAGTGTGAAAAATTCAGTCAATATTGTCTTTCTTGTACTCTCATCATGTAGAATATTTGTTATATTCTCGTTGGCATGAAACTGAACTTGGTGTATATTAGGAAGATGTATTTGCAATCGCTCAACAAATGGGTAAATTCGATTAATAATGACCTTGAATATCTAATGCCTCTGGTGCGCAAACCCATCTTGCATCTTGAAACTGCCTTATTTCATCGTATTCAAGTCTGTTTATAGTTCGACTGTCACTCTATCTGGGCCCTTATAAGCATACTTATATAAGTACTTGACACTTTTTATGCTTGCACAAATTTCAACATTGATGTGACAATCATACCTTAACAGCAACCATGGATTATATGGAATGACACAACTATTATCAACCATTATGTTTTCTTGTTGATCAAGTGAGACTGGCAGTCGATTTCCTCACCTTTAATAAATTAGATACAAATCATTCCCTTGAACAGTGACTGGTGCAAATTGTTTGGGATACTTTCTCTTACAACTCCTATTTTTCATACATGGAGATTGAGGTTTATGAATCCCAAACAGGCCATGAATCATATGCTTTAATACCACATTGTAAAGTTGAGGCTCTACGTCTTCATTTGGTATTTCAGGTCTAGCAATTCGGTCATACTCATCTGGGTCATTGATCTTGTCATTTTCATCTAACACAAACAACATATGCACATTTGGAAGACCACGTTTATGAAACTCAATAACGTATGCGTAAGCAACAACACTGCCCAGTACCCCCTTTTCAATGATGTCTTCTTTTAGTTGCTCAAGTTTTGCACGAAATACTCTAGTGAGTAAGTCAAAACAATCTTGTGGTGTTTATCCAGCAAGTAATTCGTTTTTTATTTCTTCCCAACTTGGGTTACATGTCATGGTAATAAAAAGATCTAGCTTTCTGAATCTTTGAAACAGAGTCATTGCGTCTTGATATCGTTTGTACATGTCACGTGGGCTCCCGACAAACAATGATGGTAAAATAATTCTATGCCTGATGCTACCTGATAATTTTTTATTTTCAATTAGTAGCTATATATATTGTACACACTTTGAACAAAGTTATATTCCTAAATAATGATGACTTAAACGATATATATACCTGCATTGTGTTGACCTGCATTTAAAGAGTCTTCAAGTCCTTTGTAGAAATCAGCTCTAACTGTGGCTTAATTAGAACGCAACCATCTAATTTTTTGTGATTCAATTTTAATGTAGTTATCTACAACATATTGTTGCAAGAGACGCCCACCTCGAAGCAAAAGTGAGGATCCATTATGGCGTATCTGCAAAAGTATTCCATATATGGCTTTTAATATGGGAATCATCATTTATCTATATATGTAAGTAAATTATGTTATCGGTACAAACCTGTAAAATATAAGCATAATAGTCGCAACATGTTATTGCTCTTCCACCATCATCACGACTATTAACATCCCAACCATATGCATCGTAAGGTAGCAATAGTGGATATTGTAACGGATCATAAAATCCAACGTAGTATCGAACATGAGAAAGTCTTCCGATAATTGTCTCCACTACGATATCCCTTCCATTTGCAATTCTGGCATTATCTCCATTTATTATAATTGCTACAACTTGTGATGTTGATGGTAGACTATACTAACGCCGATCTATTGGTTGCTCTTTTACAATCAACTTGCAATTCGACAAATCTTGTTGTTGTCCGAGGCTTCGCAATGTATGAACAAAAGGATTATGGTTGTTCAACATCTGTTGTATCTTTTCAACGACACGTCTATCTAAAACTTCAGGTTCACACATTTGGTTTTCAACTTCATGTTTAGTGTCATATATATAAGCTTGTAGAAATCACGGTATGTTCCTTTCATTTGGTAAAAGTCCACCAATCTTATGATATAATGCACCTTGAGCACGAAATGTGTAAATCCTGCCACCACCAATATTTATTCTTTCATCCACATGTACTCCAATTGAAGTGAATGCAAATGCGTATTGTAAGCTTGAATATTTTGCCTGAAGTGTCTACCCTCAGTTGTTTGGTCAAAGAACAGAGCAACCATTTCTGGTGGAGACTGTATTGGGGGTAAAACAACTCTTCTTTTTAAGCAACACATATTCGAAGTTTCTCGAACAAACGATCGTGCATAGCAGTACGGACATGTGGTTAGAGCAGGTAATTGGCAACCTAGGATACCCCGATTCTCGTTATAATTTCTAGCACAATTGTGGTTTCTTCTTCCTCTGTGTTAGCGCACATGATGATTGGTTCTATTTGCATGTTCTTCTTCTGATATTTTTACATGAATATCCAACGCTCAGTATAAGAGTTTTCTTTGTAACTAATAATATATCTATATATAGATATAATTATACACAATGCTCACCATTATGGGGAGGAATTAAAAGCATCACATCAGATATTTGTGATCTATTCGAATGTGCCAATTGTTCTATATGAGTACGCATTCTAGCAAAAGTTTGGCCATCACTAGTTGTGACATCTGACCCACATAGGGCACATTCTCAAACGGGTTATATCTTTACCATTGGAGACACCGCTATATCTTCGAGGTCTGCTAAGAAAACGCTAGTTGCGACTTCTTCGAACCATGCTGAGATTCTCGCCCTGCATGAAGCATTGCGCGAGTGCTTTTGGTTGAGAGCAGCTATGGAACATATTCGAAGCACTAGTGGTCTTACTTCCGTTGTTGACCTTCCTACGATGATCCTTGAAGATAGTGCAACATGAATCAAGCAGTTAAAGAATGGATACATCAAGGGAGACAACACCAAGCACATAGCACCAAAATTCTTTTATTCTCATCAGCAACAACAACATCAGAACATTGAAGCCAAGCAAATCCGTTCCCAGGACAACCTGGTTGATCTCTTCACCAAGTCATTGCTCAAGTCTACTTTTCAAAAGCTCGTCCAAGGAATCGGTATGCGTAAATTATCTTAATTGAATCGCTTCTAGTTCTCTTATTTGGAAGTTATGTCTAACTCAGGCAGAGTGTTGCAGCCATATTTAGAATATGAGTGTTGCAGTCATATTTAGAATAGGAATGTGATTATGTAAATCCCAGTGGATCTAGAATATCTCTTATATTCCTATTAGGAGTTCATTACCTATTAAGAGTTGTAATCCTAAAAGGGTAAGATTTTTACCTATCCTACTACTATAAATAAAGGCACAATGAGGTGATACAACACATTTCCAACAATTAAATCCTTCTCTCCTCTCTCTCACTACTGCCAGCCTTCCTCTCTGTATTTCCTGAGAATAGTTCCGTCAAATAAGCTTACAACAGTTTATATATATATGTTTTTAGCTTTGTTAATTGATAGGATTTTTTGTTTTAATAATTAATATATGTGGAAATTAGATGCATGAAACGATGTAAATAAAATCATTATCGATTAGTTTAGACAATCTCATCCCGAATAGTTCAACTCTAAATTGGAACCACTTCATATTAAAACTCTGAATCCACCACTGGTTATGCTTTCCATTTTTTATTTCTAATTTGCAATGGGTTTTGTGATTGATTTTGTGGCTAAAGTTTCACAAGGAGAAGACGAGTAAGATAATGGCGCAAAGATTGCCACGAACTCTCATGAAGATAAACAAAAGTGGGATTACTGTAAGTGCACCCACATCCCCCAAACAGACTACTACTTGTGCATATTATTGTGCTTCCTTGCTTGCTTTTCGATTCGATTTTAGAGGATTTTAGAGGCTGGCTTTTGGGATATTGAGAGATTCTTAGGGAATTAATCATTTTAGGGGCTACTTAGTACTACGGTCTAATGGTATTCTTTTTCATTTGTAAGTAAGAGGTCTTATATTCGATTCTCGCTAAAAACAAATCTAAACTACATTATTGCTAGTCCATTATGAGACTTAACTCATTCTCCCACCTCTTAGTGTAAATAATATTTTTGACTAAAAAAAATAAAAAATAATTCAAGGGTATTCGACATTGTTGTTGATGAATCAAACTTAATAAAAGAAATGTGTCTTTGAATAGCTTCTTCTAATTTCAATCAGTTGTTGGATGGAGGTCCAGCTTGATAGAATTTGTAAGTTTGTTGTTCAAATTGATTTCTCTATGATCCAAACGCCCCTTTAATAACAATTCAGTTTTCAATTTTTAGTATTATTTCATTGTTTTTAAGACTCATTAAAGTAGCTTTCATTTTTTTTCTTTTTTTTTTATTTTTTTTTAAATTGAAAATTTTAAATAGTTGGGTATTAGTGAAAACGGAAAAATTAAAACAGTTAATGTCATGGAATAACATGAGAGGTAAAAAGATAGATAAATGTCTTTTTAATGTTTTAACATCAATTCTCAATACCATATCTAAGGGTGAGGTGGTCATAAGTGACTCGAAGAACATTTTTGGGGAATTGGATCCTCTCCGAGGTAAATCCTCGGGATCCTCCTGACCGAATAACATGGGCCGTTGGATTTTGATCCAACGACTACAAATAGGGGGCCCCTCTAAAAGTTATAATAATTGTAGCCGTTGGATCAAAATCCAACGGCCCGTGTTAGTGGGTCAGGAGAATCCTGAGGCTTTGCCTTAGAGAGTATCCAACTCCCATTTTTGGTTCACATAGTGAATAGGGTCCGGGACAATTTTGACTAATTAGTTTAAGGGAACTTTCATGAAAAGGGCTTGGGTTAAGTTTATTTTAACAAAAAAACCATGCTATAACTTTATTTAATGAAAAAGACTTAAATTTTAAAGAAAAACTCTTAAATTTTAATAAAAATGACAAAAAATTTTAAATTTTAATGAAAAATACATAATTATATATTAAAAGAAAAATTGATGCGCTGGACCCACGCATCCTCACATATACTCTTTATGAAACTTACCACACTATTTATGAAACTTAACGATACTCTACTGTTTATGAAACTTACTACACTATTTATGAAACTTATTACACTCTTTGTGAAACTTAAAGGTAATACACTGTTTATGAAACTTACTACACTATTTATGAAATTTAACAGTACTACACTGTTTATGAAACTTACTACACTATTTATGAAATTTAACAGTACTACACTGTTTATGAAACTTACTACACTATTTATGAAATTTAACAGTACTACATTGTTTATGAAACTTAACAGTACTACACTATGTATATGTTAAATTTTAATAAAAATGACAAAAAAAATTTAAAATTTAATGAAAAATACATAAATATATATTAAAAGAAAAATTGATGCGCAGGACCCACGCATCCTCACATATACTGTTTATGAAACTTACCACACTATTTATGAAACTTAGCGGTACTTTATTGTTTATGAAACTTATTACACTATTTATGAAATGAAACTTAAAGGTAATACAATGAAACTTACTACACTATTTATGAAACTTAACAGTACTACACTATGTATATGTTAAATTTTAATAAAAATGACAAAAAAAATTTAAATTTAAATGAAAAATACATAATTATACATTAAAAGAAAAATTGATGAGCAGGACCCACGCATCCTCACATATACTGTTTATGAAACTTATTACACTCTTTGTGAAACTTAATGGTACTCTACTGTTTATGAAACTTACTACACTATTTATGAAACTTATTACACTCTTTGTGAAACTTAAAGGTAATACACTGTTTATGAAACTTACTACACTATTTATGAAACTTAACAATATTACACTGTTTATGAAACTTAACAGTACTACACTATGTATATGTATATTATTTCTTTTGCCTTAAGTAGGTAAGAGTGAAATCTACATATATCAGTTTTATATATATTATTTATTATACACATGAAAATACATCTTACGAGATTATAGTACCTTCCCTCACATTTTTTACATACCTACAATAATAAATGTAGCTCTCCACCCATAACACAAGTGGTACACCACATTTTATTATGTAAGCGGTGAAAATTTTTACTTTTTATGTTACTAATTTTTCAACACAAGAATCTCACTACTTGTATAGAGATGCATGGTGTAGCTGTTGGAGAACAATTCAGAAATAAACAAAAATAACAGAAATAAACAGAACTTGAAATTCTAATATTTTATTTACCAAATATACTTGATGTGCAGAATGAAATTATACAACAAATACATAAACTAATATAAAAATACAATGATACTAACTTGATCACAGAAGGTAGAGGCTAGCGTAAAAGCTATGTCCTTCGAACAGTATTTTCGTCCCACTCTTGTGCTTGTGGTTCTACAACGTCTGCTCGACCAGGATACAACTACCAAATTCTACAACCCGCACTGGATTATAGAACTCTAGCGAATTGCTTTGTGTGTTTACTCTCTGGAAATTTTGTACGGAAGATAAGGTGGAAGAAAAGATAATGATCACTTAGATACTGTGATTGCAAATATATAGGCTGTTTCACACCCTTTCAAATACATGTTCAGTGTATTTGAAAGCACACAACTCTTTCTAATAGCTGTGTCTTTTAATCAAAAAGTACAACTCTTTCTAATAGCTATGTCTTTTAATCAAAACGTTTTTTAATTAATAAATTAATTAAAAAACTTAATCCGAAAATTAAAATTAATGAATCTGATTAATTTTAAATTCCAAGGCCCCAAGTGCCCCAAGGCCCAAGGCCCTTGTCATGATTAATTAATATTAATTGTATTCAAGCCTAATCCACACAACCATAAGGCCCAAGCCTTCAATCCATTTCCAAATGGTCCAAGTTCTAATTACTAAGAAAAGGGAATAAGCCTATATAAAGGCTTGTGAAAAAATACTATTGACCAATGTGGGACAAGAGGATCTCAAACTCCAACAATACCCCACATTTGAGACGACTCTTTGGTCCTAGACACACTAAGATACGAGAGTAAACAATAGATGTGACATACATCAGGAGAGGTGTCTTTTGGACTTGAACCTACCTTAGTATATACTTATCGGATTTACTAGATGACGCAATGAATATAAAATCTTGAACTGTTCATCTCCGCAGTAAACTAAGACAATAAGCAAAACATATGCCACATTTACACATCACAAATTCATACGTTTGTGTTCTTTTTGGTCCTGAACAAATCCTGGATTCATGAGAGCTTTAGAGACTGTAGCCATGTAATTCTCATAAATGCGACCCCACATTTACTCTCATATAGGTGATATTGATTAAGAATAGGCTGCTACTATTCCACTTGATTTACAAGTATCAATATCATTAAACTAATGTATCCTACATCATCAGCAGTCAGCACACTTCTTCCATCATAGGAATGGGTATGTAAGTGTGTTTCTTCTTGAAACTAGCCAAACCAGTTTGCCTATTGAACCTAGACCATGGGATCTCCAATCAACTAGGTTAGGTTTCCGTTTAGCAGTTTCATTTTACTCTATTGGCTTTAAACCCATTCCCCTCGATGTATGCTTAACTTGCTCTCTAGACAAACCTTTAGTAAGCGGATCCGCAATATTATCTTTTGACTTAACATAGTCAATAGAAATTACACCACTAGAGAGCCATTGCTTTATTGTATTATGCCTTCGTCTAATTTGTCTAGACTTCCCATTATATACACTATTTTTAGCTCGATATTGTGCAGCTAAACTATCACAGTGTATACATATTGCCGTTACAGGTTTAGGCCATATGGGAACATCCTCCAAAAAATCTCTTAGCCACTCAGCTTCTCCTCTAGCCATATCGAGAGCTATAAATTCCGATTCCATAGTTGATCGGGCTATGCATGTTTGTTTAGAAGATTTCCAAGATATTGCTGCTCCTCCCAAAGTAAATACATATCCACTTGTGGATTTTGTATCATTACTATCCGATATCCAATTCGCATCAGTAAATCCTTCAAGCACAGGAGGATATCTTGTATAATGCAATCCATAATTCATTGTATGCTTTAAGTATCTCAATACTCGAATTAAAGCTTCCCAATGATCATGCCCAGGATTGCATGTATATCTACTCAGTCTACTCACTGAGTATGCTATATCAGGCATTGTACAGTTCATAATGTACATAAGACGTCCAATAACTTGTGAGTATTCACGTTGAGATATAGCATCACCTCTATTTCTCTTAAGTTTGCTATTGGCATCAAAAGGAGTAATTGCATCTTTACTTTCCAAATGACCATATTTTCTAAGTGTAGCTTCTATATAATGGGACTGTGTAAGAATATATCCTTCTTGGTTTCTTTTTATTTTTACACCAAGAATAACATCAGCTAATCCAAGATCTTTCATATCGAAACTTGATTTCAATATCTTCTTGGTCCAATTTATTATCTCTTTGTTAGTTCCCATTATAAGCATATCATCTACATATAAACACAACATAATGCAAGCATTATTTTGAGTTTTTGTGTAGACACACTTATCACACTCGTTTATCTTAAAACCGTGTGTTATCATAATATGGTCAAATTTTTCATGTCATTGCTTTGGAGCTTGTTTAAGCCCATATAGTGATTTCACAAGTTTACAAACTTTGTGTTCTTGACCTTTAACCACAAACCCTTCAGGTTGTTCCATATATATTTCCTCATCTAAGTCTCCATTTAAGAATGCAGTCTTTACATCCATTTGATGTATTTCCATGTTATGGAGTGCAGCTATATCAATCAACAGTCTTATTGACGTAATTCTCGTTACAGGCGAGTATGTATCAAAGAAATCCAAACCATGTTTTTGACGGTATCCTTTAGCTACCAAACGAGCCTTATATTTGTCAATTGTAACATCAGGTTTTAATTTCTTCTTAAATATCCATTTGTACCCAATTGGCTTATTGCCAGGGGGCAAATCGACTAATTCCCATGTATGATTTTGCATAATGGAATCTATCTCACTGTTAACTGCATCCTTCCAAAATGGAGCTTCAGGAGTGGACATGGCCTCCTTGAATGATTGAGGTTCTGTCTCGGTTAATAAGGTCACAAAATCAGGCCCAAAGTCCTTTCGAATTTTTGTCCTTTTACTCCTTCTAGGTTCAAGTTCTTCTTCTTGTTGAACTCTAGACAAGGATGAACCATCATCATGTTCTCTAGGTTCGTCATTGACCTCAGATACATCATCATGTAATCTCTTTTTCAATAAATTAGACTTGCCTATTTTGTATGGAAATATATCCTCAAAAAATATTGCATTTATAGATTCTATAATAGTATTGACATGTATATCACTGACTTCGAAGTGAAAAACTAAGAATCTATAAGCTGAACTATTAGATGCAAAACCAATAAAAACACAATCTATAGTTTTAGGCCCTAATTTTGTTCTCTTTGGCAATGGGACTTGTACTTTTGCCAGGCAACCCCACACTTTAAGCAATTTAAACGTTGGGGTTCTTCCTTTCCATAATTCATATGGTGACTCCTTTCTCGTTTTAGGTGGAATTCGATTCAAAATTTTATTTGCAGTAAGTAAAGCTTCACCCCACAAATTGTGTGGAAGCCCAGAGCTATTCAACATAGAATTGATCATGTCTTTAAAAGTCCTATTTTTCCGTTCAGCAACACCGTTTTGTTGCGGTGTATAAGGGGCTGTTGTTTGATGAATTATGCCATGTGTGGCACAAAATTCAGCAAAGGCATGAGACTCATATTCTCCTCCCCTATCGGACCTTAAGACTTTAATCTTCTTGTTAAGTTGATTCTCAACTTCTGCCTTATATGTCTTAAACATATCCAAGGTCTCATCTTTACTATGAAGTAAATAAACATAACAATACTTACTGAAATCATCTATAAATGTTACATAATAGTTCTTTCCACCACGAGTTGGATATGATCTAAAATCACACAAGTCACTATGAATTAAATCTAATAAATCATTGGACTTTTCATGCACTGATTTAAAGCTTTGACTCGCAAATTTCGATTCTGTACAAGTCTCACATTTAACATTATCTAGATAATCAATTTTGGGCAGCAAACCTAAATTATGCATTCTAAAAAGTGAACGGAAATTTACATGTCCTAACCTAGAGTGCTATAAATTAGACGAATCAACAATATAAGCAGAAGCATTATTTATTTCATTCATAGCATTAGCAAGTACATTTAGTTTGAATAATCCATCAGCAAGGTAACCCTTCCCTACAAACATTCCCCCTTTAGTTAGTACAAACTTATTGGACTCAAAAACTAGTTTGAATCCTTTATTACTAAGGATAGGACCAGAAACAAGATTCTTCCTTATATCGGGGACATACAGCACGTCAAGGAGGGTTAATTCCTTTCCAGAAGTGAATTTCAGAACACATTTCCCTATTCCAGCCATAACAGATGTAGATGCATTTCCCATAAACAGCTGCTCATTTCCTTCGATTTTCTGGTACGAAGAAAACATATTTCTGTCACCACACACATGGCGAGTTGCACCGATATCTATCCACCAATCAGCGTGATCAGACACAAGGTTGATTTCAGAAATCATTGCAGCTAAGGCATCCACATTGTTTTCAATCAGGTTTGCGCGGTTGTTGTTGCCTTGATTTCTAGGACCTTGATCCCTTCGATGGCGACATTCTTAAGCCCTATGGCCTTGCTTTCCACAAACCCATCAACTTCCCTTGATTTTCTTGAAGTCTTTGCCTTTCGCACCAGGGACAAAGTGTTTTTCCTTCTTCTTAGTTTTCTGGAACTTCGGCCTTTGCTTTGATGAACTTCCTTCAACAACATTCGCCTTGGCTTCCATACTCGAAACCAGGCCTTTCTCATTCTTTCTGTTATCTTCCTCTATCCTCAGCCTGACAATGAGATCCTCAAGCGTCATCTCCTTACGTTTGTGCTTGAGATAATTCTTGAACTCTTTCCAAGAAGGTGGCAGTTTTTCTATAAAGGACGCCACTTGGAAAGACTCATTGATTATCATCCCTTCAACATGAATGTCATGGATGATTTTCTGGAGATCTTCAGTTTGAGAAACAACGGACTTGGAATCCACCATTTTGTAGTCCAAAAATTTGCCCACGACAAATTTCTTCGAACCAGCATCCTCGGTTTTATATTTTTTCTCAAGTGATTCCCAAAGTTCCTTGGCTGTTTTGCATACTACATAGACATCATACAATGAATCATCTAATGCATTGAGAATATAGTTTCTGCAGAGGAAATCATTATGATTCCAGGCATCTATAGCCGTTAAAGTTTCTGCAGAAAAAATATTTTCCCCATCTGCAGTAGGTACAGTCTCGCGCAGAACATTAGCCAAATTCATGGTTGTCAAATAGAACAGCATTTTCTGCTGCCATCTTTTGAAGTCTCCGCCCTTAAATTTCTCAGGCTTCTCAGAATGAGGTTTAGTTCCCGATTGTTCCATACTGTTCGAAGATTGTTGGAGAACAATTCAGAAATAAACAAAAATAACAGAAATAAACAGAACTTGAAATTCTAATATTTTATTTACCAAATATACTTGATGTGCAGAATGAAATTATACAACAAATACATAAACTAATATAAAAATACAATGATACTAACTTGATCACAGAAGGTAGAGGCTAGCGTAAAAGCTATGTCCTTCGAACAGTATTTTCGTCCCACTCTTGTGCTTGTGGTTCTACAACGTCTGCTCGACCAGGATACAACTACCAAATTCTACAACCGGCACTGGATTATAGAACTCTAGCGAATTGCTTTGTGTGTTTACTCTCTGGAAATTTTGTACGGAAGATAAGGAGGAAGAAAAGATAATGATCACTTGGATACTGTGATTGCAAATATATAGGCTGTTTCACACCCTTTCAAATACCTGTTCAGTGTATTTGAAAGCACACAACTCTTTCTAATAGCTGTGTCTTTTAATCAAAACGTTTTTTAATTAATAAATTAATTAAAAAACTTAATCCGAAAATTAAAATTAATAAATCTGATTAATTTTAAATTCCAAAGCCCCAAGTGCCCCAAGGCCCAAGGCAGAATACTTTCTTCTAAATTCCTTCTCCTTTTTAAGCCTTCTGTTGTCTCTTAGGCTTGGGTGTGGCTTGTCTTTTATTTATTTATTTAGTATTTTCTTTTGGAAAATTAGACATTTTATTCCAGAGCCAAAGGCCAAGCAAAGATACAAAGAAGTCCACTAACTACATAACTACAAAACAAAACAAAACAAAACATTGGACCTCAAAAGCACACACCAAAGAGCCCAAAACAAGTACAAGGTGGGGCCCAGTACAAACACAAACACATCCAGAACACCCTAGAACCGTGCAACCCCCACCCCCCCCCCCGGTCACCATAAATCTCCAAAGCCACCATCACCAGCTACCCAGCAAACCAACCAACCAAAACCCCTGGAAGGAAGGAAACCATTGCTCCAGCGCCCTGCAAACAACACCACAAAAGCCACTCCCACAAAACCAGGGAATTCAATGGGAAAACATAACCCACCAGAGACAGAGCCAAGAAAGGCAAAGACGAGGAAGGAGGTGGTGCGAACACCCGAGCCAGAGCTCTACTCACCTTCCAATCAACCTGTGACACACCACAGTAAAGAGATGGGAGTACACAATGTGGTTTCGTGAAGGGAATGAGAGAAGTGGTCTGAAAAGGATGGAAGGAAACGAAGTAGGAAGAGACGAAGATGGAAGGATCGAAAGGGAATCGGAGTTTGGGGCTCATATTGGTAAAATTGACAGGAAGAGGGGATGGAGGATGAGAGACCGGGAACAAAACCAGGGAAAAACGCAAAAAGAATAAAAGAAAAAGAAAAAACAGGGGGTTGCCACCAACCCTAGCCATAGCTAGGGCCGGCGACAAGAGGGAAACCGAAAACAGAAGTGAGACTCGCACAGACGGCGGAAGAAACTCTCAAAAAGAGAGAAGTGCTCTCACCAGAACCGGAGAGAAATAGACTTTTTCTTGCTTGGGTGTGGCTTGTTAGGTGTCTCATCTCTATCTGCTTTTGGAGTTGGTTGGTTGTTTAGCTTCTGGTCTCTTCATTATTGTAATTAGTTTTATGTACTTTGGAGCCGATTGTTTGTTTAAGTTTTGGTCTCTTCGCTGTTGTAATTGGTTGTATCTTTGTTATGGTTGATATCTGTTAGCTGCCTTTTAGCCTTTCTTCAAAATTTGCTTTGATTGGAAAAAACAAAATTTGTTTATGATGTGTTTGAGGAAAAGCCTTAAAGAAAAGCTCTTAGCTTAATTACTCTAACTTAGCAACATTATATGTTTATTAAGTGTTTAAGGAAGCATCAAAGACAAATTTTTAGTTTATTTACTCTAACTTACCAATATGATATGTTTATCTAGTGTTTTTGTAATTTCTCTTTTAAGATCTTATCTAAGGTTTTGGCGAATCGTTTAAAACCATTGCTTCCTCAGTTAATTTCACCTATGCAAAATGCCTTTATTGCTGATAGGCAAATTCAGGAGAACATTACGATTGCTCATGAATTGTTCCATTTTTTGAAACTCCGCAAAGCAAAGGCGAAGGTTGAAATGTGTATAAAATTGGATATGCATAAGGCTTATGATCGAGTTGAATGGGATTTCTTGGAAGCGGTCTTGATGAAGTTGGGTTTTTGTAGGTAGTGGTCCAATCTGATAACTGTGTGAGAACTGTGGAGTTCACGGTTTTGATAAATGGTTAGCCTAGCCATTGGTTTTCCCCTTCTCGTGGAATCCGTCAAGGTGACGCTCTTTCTCCTTATTTGTTTCTTTTGGTTAGCGATGTCCTCTCCCGGCTTATTCAGTGTGGCGTGGATGATGGGCTTATTACTGGTGTTAAAATGAATCAGCATGGTCCCAATATTTCGCATCTACTTTTTGCGGATGATACCCTTCTTTTTCTCCAGGTAAATTGTCGGAATTGTGAAAATATTCAGCATATTCTTAACAGATATTGTCTGGCCTCAGGGCAGCTGGTGAATATTAGCAAATCTAGTGTTTACTTCGGTAGGAATGCTCCTACTTAGTTGCGATCACAACTTAGTTCCATGTTGGGAATGCCTTCGGTGTTTAACCCGGGAATTTATCTCGGGTTGCCAACCATTTAAGGGAAATCTAAGCGTCAAAGCCTTGCCTATATGAAAGGGAGAGTTTTGGGCAAGATTCAGGGGTGCAAACAGTCCGCTCTTTCACTTGCGAGAAATGAAGTTTTAATCAAGTCTGTGGTTCAAGCTATCCCAACTTACCCAATGAATCTTTTTAAATTCCCTACTGCTGTTTGTAAGGACCTGGATTCTTTGGCTGCGGGATTTTGGTGGGGTGATTCTAGAGGACTTGATAAAATCCATTGGGTGAGTTGGGATAAAATGGGGCTACCCAAGTGTGCGAGGGGGTTTAGGATTTCGGAATTTCTAGGATTTCAATGATGCTTTGCTTGTAAAACAATGTTGGCGTTTAATTCATAACCCGCATTCCCTGTGGGCTCGGACTATTAAGGCACGTTATTTTACTTATTCATCTTTCTTTGATGTTAAATTGGGAAGTCGAGCCTCGTGGGCTTGGGCTATCCTTCTTGTGGGTCGGGATATCCTCAAAGTTGGGGCCCATTCGTAAATTTTGGATGGCAGGGACACTCAGCTCTGGATTGATAGGTGGTTGCCCTCGCTTCCTCTTGGTCATCCTACTCCCCGTTGCCCCACTTATATAACTATGAATACGAGGGTCTCTTCCCTTATTTGTCCGAGTACTAGATCTTGGGACATTGATTTTCTACGTCCGTTCATTCCTGAGGTGGAGATAAAAGCCATTTGTGATATTCCTCTGGGTAATTGCTCCCGCAGGGACCGATTGATTTGGCCTGCGGGTAGAAATGGATAGTATTTGATTCGGTTAGGTTATCACTGGATTCATTCCTCGCATGTGACGGTGGGAGCATTTCAATCTTTGCATTCTAATAACACGAAGTTCTTGATATGGAAAGTTATTTGGGCTATTAACGCATCACCAAAGATTTGCACTTTCATTTGGCGAGTTGCACGAAAGGCTCTGGCAACTCAGAAGGGATTATTCCAACGCAGGTCTACCTCTTCTTCTTTGTGTCCAGTTTGTCAAAATCAGGAGGAATCTGTGCTGCATATGCTCTTGTGGTGTCCTTGGGTGGAGCCTATATGGTTTGGCGGTCCGCTTGGTCTAAGATTGGTTGATAAGGGTTTTCTTCATTAAACTTTGGGTTTGGGATATGATTCAGGTGACGTGTCACCCGCAGGATAGATCGAGGATTTTCACTGTGATTGTTTTCTATACTGGCATATTTGGAAGGCCAGGTGTAATTTGATCTTTAATGGTTCACCAATTGTTCCTTCCCAAATGCTACATTCTATTTCCTTCTCCTTGGGTTATTTCCTGGAGGCGCAAGTCCCCCGATCCAGCTCACCCCATGTTTCCTCCACTCCGGATCCTTATTGGTCTCCCCTAACCGCTCCCTACATTAAACTTAATGTGGATGCCAGTTGGTTCTAGCTGGATCGTAAGGCTACTTTGGCTGCAGTGTTGCGGGATCATGATGGTCTTTTCTTGGCAGCTCATAAGCTTTCTCTTGTGGCTCGGTCGGTGGTGTTTGCGGAGGCAATGGCAATGCTTAGGGGTTGTGAACTGGCAGCGGTGCTAGGTTTTAGGTGGGTTGTGGCGGAATCTGATTCGCTTGAGATGATCTCTTCCTTATAGGGCAAAATTTCTAAGGGCAGCTGGGAATTGTTTCCAATCTTAGATGCTATTTTGAGTTTGGGGAACTCTTTTCAAGGCTATCGTTGGTCTAAGATCGGCCAATTAGTTGGCGGACCATCTGGCACCGAGGAAAAACATGGAGATGTGCGGCACCACTTAGGTCAGAAGACCCCTATCTTCATTGATTCACATTCTCAACAAGGATGGGCTTCCTTGCCCTCTGTAATGGTTTTTTGGTTTTGTGGGTGTGTGTTGGGTTAGCGTTTTGCCTTTGTGGCAACATCTTTTCTCTGTTAGGCCTCTCACGTCCTTTTTCTTTGTTTTGCTGTGTTTGCCCCTCTGGTGGGCTTTCTTTGTTCTGTTGGCTTTTGCCCTGATGTTGAATTTATCCAGTCTTTCAAAAAAAAAAGGAAGCCTTGTGGAAAATTTCTTAATCTATTTACTCCAACTTAGCAAGCAATAAACATTGGATTTTATGTTGATGGATGAGTCATTCTTGGACTGGATTCCAAGTGTCTTACTAGGACCTGGCTTCTCTGCCCTCCCACTTCCCATACAGTCCCATCCCCTCCTATTTTGTACGGTCACGGTTAAGTCACGTCAACATTTTATATTGATTTTTTTTTTTATAGAGATAAGAAGATAAAAAGCAATAGTAATATAAAATGTTGATGTGGCTTAACCATGACCGCACAAATAAAACGAGATGGAAGTGTATGGAAAGTGGAAGGGGAGAGAAGTCAGGTCTGTCTTACTATTGCTAGACTAGAATCTCCTATAAAATATGAATCATCCGTTTCCAACTATAGGCTTCTTGGTAACCGTTCCAAAAGCAGTGTACAATATGTTGGATGAGGATAAAACAAGCCACTCATATATGTTGTTTCTTCTTTCTTGTTCCAAGTGCCTTACTATTGTTAGACTAGAATCTCCTATAAAATATGAATCATCAGTTTCCAACAATAGGCTTTTTGGTAACCGTTCCAAATAACAAAGAAGTGTACAATATGTTGGATGAGGAGAAAACAAGCCGTTCATATATGTTGTTTCTTGTTTCAATGATCACACATATGTAAATACTCTTCTCTTTTTGTTAATATGTCTTTATCTCATGTAGTGGAATGTCGACGCAACACCACATATGATAGCCACATTGAAAGATGACTATATAAGGAAAACAACATGAAACATATTTCACATTTATTCGTTGGATTTTTGGGAGATGTATGAAATGGATTTTTAATTTAAACTGTACAGTAATCAAATTAATTTTATAATTTTTTTGTTTGTTCTTTAGGTGAAGAAAATCTCAGATTTATTGAGTTAGATACTATGAAGTAATGCGAGAGACTGAGGAACATGGAACTATCGGTTTCGGAAGACATAGAGACAATGTTGTCTTGAGAGTAATGTAAGAATTTCTTAGTCTTTAAGGTTTTGATCTACTATAACCTAAGAAAATCAAAACCGTAATCACTAAGAAAACATTACTTTGCTCCAGAAAAACATCCGCTCCATGTCTTCCGAAGCCAATGGTTCCATGGTCCTCAATCTTTCGTATTAGTTCAAAGTAGGGGTGGGTTCAAAAAACTGAAAACCGTACCAAATCGAAAAAAAAACTGAACCGAAACTGCCAAAACTGAACCGAACCAAATCTGGCCAATTCAATTTCGGTTTTTAAGGTCCAGAAACCAAACCGAACTGAAAAAAAAATCATATATAAATAATCAAAAACATGTTGGCGTGACCTCCAGGTTGGGTAGTTGCAACTTGACTGTAAGCTTTGTGTTGTTATAGTTGTACCGGTAATTTATTTATAGGTTTCTAATATTTAACGCTTTATAAAATTTCTTAAGTTACAAACCCTAGCCATCACTCACACTCCAATTTCAGTTTTTCACCTTTTCTCAAACTCTCTTTCTCCCCTCCGCTGCTTCCTCCCTGAGTCTTTGCCTTTGCTTCCTCATTCTCTCTCTCTCTCTCTCTCTCTCTCCCCTTCCTCTCTTCCTCCAAATCACTCTCTCCAGTCTTCTCCTGTCCTCCTCGCGGATTTCTTCTTCCAAACTATCATTTCCTCCCCCCCCCCCTTTAGAATCGGAACCCTTACGAATTGGGAGATTCTAATTCAGGTTTTCCGATCTCTTACATATAATTTTCGAATCAAAACGAATATGATTTATATTGTGATTTTCTAAATTAAAATGGGTTTTTCTTTTAATTATTTTGTTGGGGTTTTGCATATTATAATCTTCCAATTTGGCAACAGATGCATAAGTGTTGCCATGGCTGACGAGAGGTTTGGGACTAAAAATAAACCCCCAAGGTAAAAATCTCTCCTGGTAGCTATTTAGTTCTATTGGGTTTATTTTCATGGAAAAATCAAAGATTTAACACATGCATGCGTTTTCTCCGTGAGAGCTCTCAAATCCATAATAAGAAAGGCGCACCGACACCCAATAATGTCAGATCCATGGTCGATCATCCCAATTTGTTTTCATTTGATGCAGAAGTTTCTGCATCTTCACTACTCAATCATTGTAGATTTCTTCCAGATTAAAAAAAAAAAAATCATGGACAAAACCGAAAATAAACCGAAATCTAACCAAAAAAGATTGAACCAAACCGAACCGAATTGAACCGAAATTTCGGTTCGGTTTCGTTTTTGGTAAAAAATCGAACCGTTTCGAACGGAACCCAGCCCTAGTTCAAAATCTAACTAGATAAATCTCATGTTTCTTCACATAAAAAATAAACAATAAAATTATTAAAATTAATTGGAATTACATTGTACAGTTTAGAATAAAAATCTATTTCATATCTCTCATCAGAATCCAAAGAATAAGTGTGCAATATGTTCCATGTTGTGTTTTCTTATATAGTCATCTGTCAATATCGCTACCATATGCCGTGTTGTGTTGGCATTCGCCTACATGAGTTTAAGGAGTACAAACAAAAAAAAGAAAAGACAATTTACAAATGAGTGATCAGTGAAACAAGAAAAACGTATATATATGAGGAGCTTGGTTCCTTCTCATCCAACATAACACTTTTTTTATTTGGCATGTTTTCGGCCAATGTACCAGGAAGCCTATTGTTCTTGAGAAACTGATGAATGTTGTCATATTTTATACGAGATTCTATTCCAACAATAATAAGACGCTTGGAATCCAGTACAATAATGACCACTCAGTCAGTATTAAATTCAATATTTATCGCCTGTGTCACCTTGTTGCCAAGTTAGAGTAAACCGATTATGAATTTTTCTTGAAATCTTTGCTCAAACACTTTGACAAACATATCCTTTTGCCAAGTTAGAGTAAACAAATTAAGAATTTTTCTTTAAGGCTTCTCCTCATACATTTTTCTTTAAGGCTTCTCCTCATACATTTTTCTTTTTTTCGTCAAGGAAAATTTTCATTAAAAGGCAACAACATAAACCAACCAGAACAAATATACAAGAACAGCGAGAGACCAAAAGCTAAATAAACAACCGGCTCCAAAAGTGGATGGAGATGAGGCAGCTAACATTCAGTGGTGAAGGCAGGAATAGTCAGGGAGAGGGGTGAATTTTTTTTTTTTTTTTTTTTTTTGAAACAAATGATATTATCTACACTAAGGGGGTGAGAGTGGATTAAGCCTCACAATGGGCTAGCAATAATGTGCTTCAAATTTTCCTTTGGCAAGAATCAAACCTAAGTTCTCTCACTCATAAGTGAAGAGGAATACCACTAGACTGTAGTATTAAGTGGCGGGTTGGGCGAACTTAAAAGAGTGCAAGGTTCAAAAAGATTAGCCAATATTTCATCCAGCTCAATGACCTTACTTTGTTGGGAGCTACTCGGAATAGTCGAAGAGGATTACTCGGAATATTTGAAGGATGACGACTTGGAATATTTGGAGGAGGATTGAAGCATTGTTTCTTATAGTATTGTTCTATTACGTAACTGTATAATACAGGAAAAAAAAAGTCTTAGATTCTTAATCAATACCAAGAATCATATAAATTATTCATTAAACAAAAATTCAATTTAATTAATCAATATCGATGATCAATTCATTAATAATCAAGAATTCAATTTTTATTTTAAGTAATAACCATATTGATTATTTAGTCTATGATTCTATATCAACTAAATAAAATTTACTATTAAATAAGCAATTAGGGTTGAGGCTAATATAAATTTGGATATTAGAAACTTTATCTAAAAATTAAGAGAAGGGGTCCAAGAATGGCGGCTGGAGGCTGGTTGCTTACGGCTTGGAGGGCTTGAAGGCTTGAAGCCTTAAAGTAAGCAAGGGAAGGAGGGGGCCAAATGGATCTGTTCTGCTGCTCTCTAATTAATTTTACTTTTAAATTCTATAACGATGTCGTTCACCAATGGAATATTTTAAATTTTTCTAACCAAGACGAAACGGTGTCATTTGGCCTGGCTTTAAAAAAAAAAAAAAAAAAACCAAATGTTGTAGAGCTTCGCACCAGCAACAAACTCAGATGAACACAGATGAAACCACCGCACAACTAGGCATTTTCGAAACTACCAGAGGGAACGAAACCACCACTCCTAGACTTGATTTCCTACAATAGGAGAGAAGGTCGTCCCTCCTTACCCCTATATAACTTCGCCACTGCTAACATGTCACACACAAGCTAAAGAGGCTACATAAAGCTAAGAAATCCAGAAGAAAGCATTGTGCTTCACAAGTCCTGGTGGGGACCATTCACTCAAATACAATACCAGAGGAAAACAGTAATCGATAGTCTTACTTTTGAGCAGAAATTTATAAACGAAAAATTACCTTGGTGCCAAATGGTGGTTTCGTTAGGAAAAGGATCCTCGTCGGATCCTTTTTTTAGGGATTTAGGGATCTCGTGATCGTGATCGTTCATCGTATATCGTGCGGTTAGAAATCATTTCAAAATTTAAAATTTAAAATTAAATATAAATTGTACCTAATGAAAATTGACCACACGATGTACGATGAACGGTCACAATTACGTGATCCCTAGGATCCCCAGAAAAAGGATCTGGTGAGGATCCTTTTCCGTTGAGTTGAAGGGGTTAAGAGAATTGTTTTTAAGGTAAACTAATGAAAATGACTTGAAAAGTTTTAGTTTTAATAAAAAAAAATTAAAAAAAACCATGTTATAAGTTCTGTTTAATGATTACTACAAGGCCCATATTAAAGTAGTCCAACTAAAAATGGCTCAACTATAATAAATTATGATTTGTCAATTTTACCCCTAACTTTTTTAGGTTGAGTTCCAGATTTTCGTCGTTAATGGAGTTCATCATTGTTTTGCAGACCTTCTTCTTGTTCTTTGAA
The DNA here is from genome assembly GCF_963583255.1 of Pyrus communis. Lineage (NCBI taxonomy): Eukaryota > Viridiplantae > Streptophyta > Magnoliopsida > Rosales > Rosaceae > Pyrus > Pyrus communis. Next base: position 24,085,538 of record NC_084812.1, read on the forward strand.
ACAAAAATATAGATCCTCATGCTATTTAATTTATATTTTGTATTATTTCGTTGAAATGTGATCGTCGTTATTATTTATAGTGAATTCGAGGTACTGTTTTTTCAATTTTTCATCGTTAATGGAGTTCATCGTTTGTTTCTCCAGAAAATAAATTTGAGATCTGCATGTTATTCAATAATAACGACGGATCACTGTTTCTAGACTATAAAAATAAACTGTTTCTAGATTTTAAGTAACACTGTTTCCAGAATCTAAGTCATTGTTTCTGGATCCAAATGAAATAGACACACTATTTCTCAAATGTAAGCTAGAAAAGAAATAGTGAAATTCACTGTATTTGGATTCAAAGCAAAATAAGCACCCTGTTTCATAAATATAATCGACCGATGCATAAAAGAAAGGAAAACCTTCGACTGTTTCTGGAACAAATTCACTGTTTCTGGAATTTGAGTCACTGTTTCTGGAATTTAAGCCACTGTTTCTGGATTTTGGTTCTTTTCTTTCCAGATATAGTGTTTGTTTGTGCGACACTGTATCTGATTTTTTTTTCCAAAAACAGTGTTATGTTTTGGGTTATCCATAAATAGTTTTGTGTTTTGGTTCTTTTTTTTTTCGCAAACACTTTTTCGCTGGTTTCTGCCATTAAACTTCTTTGAACTTGTTTCGGCAGCTTTGTTTCGATGAATGCTTCCTTTTTCAACTTTGATTTGAACTTTGATTTGGTTGTTTTTGAAATGGGGGAATTCGATTTGATAGGAAGACATAGAGTTATTATGGTGGTTTCATGCTAGGTTGAGTTTGGTGAAGAGTCAAGACAATATCAAATCATTTAGGAGTATTTACGGAAGTGTAGATATGTAGTAGGTTGGGCTTATAAGTTTGACCCGTGGACAATAGGTTTGGATGATTTTTTATTAAACTTTAAGCCCTTTTGGTTAAATAACATTTTGTGATGGTTTTTGGTTAAATATTTGTTGGCTCAAGCCCTGTTCATTAAAGCTCCCTTGTTTTTATTATCAAGGAAAGAGGCGTAAAAGGTGGGGTTGGTGAATAGGTGACTACAATTTTATATGCTTGTGTCCGATTTAGGGATAATGGGGTTTTTAATCACTTTTAGTACTAGATAACACATTAGAACTTAAATGTATGGTTAAAGTTATATATGGTTATTATTTGTATTATACAACAATCAAGTTTTATTCCATTAAGTAGGGTCTACTATATAAATCCTAAAACGTCACTATGCTTGGTTTTGAGTCATATCTTCTGTTAGCTCCAAATACTCTATATTTTTTCTTAAAGTCTCTTTGGACGGAATTGTACCTACAAACTAATTAGCTCCAAGTACTCCATATTTTTTTCTTAAAAGTCTCTTTGGGATTTGACGAAATTTTACTTACAAGGAATTCCCTTAATTACTATTTTTACTAAAAATCTAATATAATTACCTAACTCATCTCCTGACTTCCATCTCCATCTCATGCTACGTAGTAATGCCAAGTTCAAATAGGTATTCAGTTGGCAATCATATCCAAATAATTATCAAACAATATTTAAATCCCATAATTCTCATAACATGCATCATAATTATCAATCACATTATAAAAAATATAATTAAACACATATATATCACAACATCATCAGTGCACAAGCCAAAACTTATTTAATAAGCATAGGTCTATGGCTAAATATATAAAAATCATATTTCAATAGAAATCAAATTTATAAGACCAATTCATATTCACAATTGATACTAATATAAGAAATTAAGATAATAAACATATCTCATATATTCAAGTCACTATCTAACCAATATAGACCCACTGATCATGCGCCGCCGGTGGCGGTTGGCCTCCCCGACTAGCCAAAAAAATTCAACTATTTTAAAATTTTCCAATTTTTACAGGCAAGTAGAGTTCAATGAAATGAACAACTTTCATACCTGAGCCGAAGTTCAATTCAACCAGGAAGAACCCCAAATTCACTCAAACCCGCTGGAAACCCTAAGATGGGTCTTCTTCTATTCGACTTCCTCGATGTTCCAATGCCCCTACAACTGATTGGGTCTTGTTCTTGGGTCCAATAGAAGTTGATTAAGGGTGATGGTGAATGGTGATGCTCACTGGAACGACGAATCGTCGTCAAGAACCCCCGGGTTCTCAGGTGGAGTTCTACCCGAATTAGACCTTAAAAACATTTTTGATGGAGATGGAAGGAGGAAGGTAGTTGAGCAGGTTGCAGTTGAAGGAGAAAGAAAATCAGTTGAGAAATGGTAGAAAATTGGCCTGAAGTTGGCCGGTTTTTGAAAAATGGCTAGTGGAGTACACAGGTTCAAGAAATGGGGGAAAGAAATGTCCACCCCCTATTGGTCCTTTCTCCTCCTCTAATCATTGGATTGTCCCCCTTTTTTTTCTACTCCTAATAGCCGGTTCCCTTAACCCAATTATATATTTGGGCCTATTACCCTCAAAGTGGAAATTAAATAATTTCCACAACCTAAAGTTTCGCGACTTCAAACGTCCATAACTATACCGTTAAAATTTGGACTCGCAAACGGCTTTCGCCTATACGTTCGTGGTTTCCTGATCTATTCGAAAACGCTACTTGTGACCTCAAAAGGTTAATGAGTAAATAATAATTTTCCAAACTTCACTCTTCGTAACTAGTTTAATTGAAATCTAAATTCAAATAAATTAATATAAATTCTCGAAAAATAATATAAAATCTTAATAATACAAATACGTAGATTATAACAGTGAAATCCAAGAACGAGATTTCACATTCTTCCCCCCTTATAAAATTTTGTCCTCAAAATTTCAGTATCAATTCCATATTCACCAATGCCACATATTTAACAGATAACGATGCCAGAATGACATTCACACTTTCATTATATTTGAATTTGACTATCCTCAAGTTCGATAACATCGAACCACAACTCACAATTTCAATTATCTTCGTTTCAAGACGATCTCAGTACCAAATCTTGGTACAAGCACAAAGAATGCCACATTTAATAAGAATTCATCAATAAACTCATGATTCTGGCAACCAAACCAACCAAATTTATAATTACAACTTTCCCTATCATTCCATTTATAGTGAATAAAATCATAACCTCAGTCTACGAGTTTATTCAAGCTCAAAATAAATAAATTAATGGATAGATCATCATGATTCTCACCCATACACTCAGATTCCCAGCAACATTTATTGTCAAAATAAATATTAGAAATTCTAGCCATACAAATTGGCAAAATATGTATCAAACATCAAGTGGCAATCCGAATTGGCTAAATAAATACCAGATTATCAAACCACATCTACCATTGGCTAGATAAATACTAGCATAATGACCACAAGCATTGGTAAAACCACTTACCATCATTGACTATGCATAGCCGTGACCACGATTCTTCCTCAAAATTTCTAGCCACACCCACGGGTGATATCAACATCAGAAAATTTTCACCATACTCATCATTAGCAAAACAAATATCATAAATTCCAGCCGTAATCCTCATTGGTCAAATAAATATTAGAATTTCAAGCCAAACCATCAGAATTGGCAAATCACATATCAGAAATTCCAGCCAAATGCATTGGAATTCCAAATCACAATTATTCACCACTATATATTAAACCAATCATAGCCTCGGGTTGCGATTTCATTCCCGCTCATAAAATCATCATGACTTTCATAAATATTAAAATTTTCAACCATAATTATCATGGCCATAAGATTTGAAAATGTCTAGTCATAATCATCATTGGCGAAACAACGATTTCATCATCTTTTTCTTTTATCCACATAAGTGACCAGTGGTCTGGAAAAGATTATAATATACCTGGCCAACGCACATCACACATATTTATCACTTCGATAATTTATTCTCGCAGCCCACACATAGGGCTTCTCCCCATAAACATTGGGTCTTAGTGCCCACTCATCCATTTCTCACATTCCACGGCCATAATACAAGTATGTGATATTCAATAAAAACAGACCATCGATCACAATCTATAAACCTCAGATATAAAATCATATTTTATGAAATCATAATTAAGTCAGTGCGAAATCCGAGGGAGTCATCCAGACATCCAAAGGTTTTTCTGATTCAATCCACAAGATTCTCAAACCATCGTTCATAAATACAATAAAAACTAGGGCTAGAAGGACGTCAGTTCGGCCAAAGCCTACATAAGTAACCAAACAGGAAGTGGCCCCCAAAAGTGGATTAACCAAGCAGAGCCACCCCTGAGAAAGTAACCAAGTAAGCAGTGACCCCCCAATGCGGATTAACCAAGCAGAGTCACTCCTACAGCTGTTAGGAAATGATTACCCAATGCGGATTAACCAAGCATTATCACTCCTAAGCATACATGGCCATAAGGATTGCCCAACGCGGATTAACCAAGCACGATCCATATATAGGATGGTCCCCCAATGCGGATTAACCAAGCAGGACCACTAATGACCCCCAATGCAGATTAACCAAGCAGGGTCATAGTCCACTACTAGCCCTCAATTTACAAAACATTTCAATATGCAATTCGAATCACTTTTCCACAAATTTTCCCAATCCATGAATCAAATCACATTTAATAAAAATAGATCAATGGCCAATTATAAAAGAATCACATTTTAATAGAAAACACATTTATAAAACCAAGTCATATCCACAAGGGATATTACTGTAAAGAATTGGGCAATCACCATATCACATATATTAAAGTCACTCACTGAGACAAGTCCGCAAGGCTTCACTGAGTCTCTAGTAATACTAATTTTAGTAATTCAAATGGTTCAAGACCCGTTGGCCAATGTAATACCAATGCAATGTTAACAGAAATGCAGAAAACACAAAGATGTAGAGAGAGCATGTATCGGAGAAGAAAAGAGAGAAGGGAATGAGAGAGAGAGAGAGATAGAAAAAAAAAGTAATTGATTACATTGGTACTGAATTGATAGTTACAACTATGAGAATACAGTTTATATAGTCATCTTGACTAGCTTGCAGCCTAAGCTATTTAACTAACTAATTTTGGTAACAACTCTAACAACCTTTGAATATTGTCAACATCCCCCCTCAATCTCAACTGGGATTTCCCAGTTTGAGATTGAAGCAGACCATTCATCAATCAACTTCCCAAAGAATGTCAGCCCCTCAAACTGATTTCTACACCGCTGTAGCAACTGTTTTCTTCGCGACAAGGTTTCCAATATTTCACAATCGAGAATGATCAAACAACAAGCTTTACAATCATAGACATCAAGAAACACAACCTTCTTTGGCAATCAGCCTTCAATGAAGAAAGGGAACAAGAATTGCACTCTGGCAATCGGCCTTAATGGAGTTACACACAATAACAACAAACAAAACTTGTCAAGAACGTTACTCCGGCTATCGGCCTTTAAGGAGTAACACACAATTTCTGAGACAGAACTTTTCACTCATGCTATCGACCTTATGGAGGAAACAAATTGCATTCAACACACTCTTGGCAATCGGCCTTATGGAGTGCACAAATCTCAAACAACCAAGAACTAATCACGCAACAAAAAGGAATGGCTATCGGCCTTTGTATTCCTTCAACAATCTCGCAGAAAATGGCTATCTGCCTTAACAGATAAACTTGCATACAAGAAACCCTATTGAAGAAAACAAATTTTCACTGCGGCATTTAAGCAAACAAATAGAGTGCAGAATTTAGTAGCAGAACACATAACAAACTCAAATCCAAAACCTCCGTAGAAACAGAGCAAACTTTGGATTGCAATTCTTGGGCATCGAAAAGGATGGTGGTAATGTGTCATTGAATCCTTTTTGAAATTTAATTGGATTGGGGGAGAGAAATGTTGAAGCTTTTTCAGAAGGTTGCTGGGTTCTTCACCAATCGGACTATAGTGGGAATGGACAAAGTTGGCAACCGTTACTTCGCCAGAAAGGAAGAGGTCGATGGCATCTTGAAAGAGAAAAGATGGGTGGCATTCAAGGGCGACCCATCAAACAGCTAGACTGCATAGATCTTTTCCCTGTTGAAAAACCCAGATTCGAGCACCAAGAATCTTCACCAAGAACAGAAAATCATCCCACACAAACAGAGCAACAACACATGAGACAAAATAGCAAACACCAGGCGTGCACTGATCTTCCTTTCCCAAGAAACTTTCATAGACAAGCACGAAAACCTTTTCCAAAACACTGACATTTCTCAGAGATCAACAATCTTTTAGAAATACTGCAGCAGAAATCAAACGATCACCCATGGCGATGATACCATGTTAACAGAAATGCAGAAAACATAGAGATGCAGAGAGAGCATGTATCGAAGAAGAAAAGAGAGAAGGGAATGTGAGAGAGAGAGAGAGAGAGAGAGAGAAAGTAATTGATTACATTGGTACTAAATTGATATTTACAACTCTGAGAATACAGTTTATATAGCCATCATGACTAGCTTGCAGCATAAGCTATTTAACTAACTAATTTTGGTAACAATTCTAACAACCTTTGGATATTGTCAACATGCAAATCATAATTCCCATATATATATATATATATATATATATATATATATATATATATATCTACATATATCACATGAATGCATCTTTATGCATAAAAATTGTGAAAACCACAATGCATATCGTAATTCATGCCAACAAGACTCGAGAAGGTTGCATATCATAGAGTAGGATCATTTGCTCTAATACCATTAAAGTTGTCACGTCCCGATCCCGACATACGTCCAAGATCGACACATGACGTCACCAAATACTCGTATATCTCATATACCCCGTCTCCGGGATATGGCAAATCACAATTCGAGAATCAAATTGCAAAGAAAATTTTTGTTTACCTTATGGCTGTATATAACATTCTCATTAGATTGCCTATGTACCCTCAATAGGGATCAAGCCACTCGTAGTTCACTTATCACAAAATCAGACATTTATTCCACTAAGTTCAAGCAGAAAAGCATAGTATTCCTCAATCATTTATTATAACCTGACAACATGTAATTCCTGGACTCAGGCTACATAACCAATCCCCATGAAAACATTATTTCTCTCCCATCCAACATATAAATCATTATGTCTCATCATGATATCGCAATTCACAACACACATCATATTTAAGAGCCGACGAACACAAAACTATTATCTAGCCGCATTAATTAATTAATTTGATCAAAGTAATAACAATCATTCCCATATCTTCTAAATTCATACCTTATGAAATCATAATCAAATCATAGAAATCCCGAGGGATTCACTCAGACGTCCAACATCTTTTCTAACTCAATTCACAAGACTCTCGAAACCATTGACACAAATATATATAAAACTAAGGCTAGAGTGACACAATTAGGCCAAGCCTACTTCTCCAAATAATGGGATTTTAGGCCACTCCACGAAATTCAACAACCTCAGGTTCTGGACCACTTAATGGAACCAAACCAAATATGATCGCCTATAAAATGTACCATGTACAACCAATCATCATCACCTCTAGAATGTGTATGGTCCCTCATCGCGGATATACCAAGCAGGACCATAGGCATAAACTCATTGTGCAGGAGTGATCACCCATCGCGGATATACCAAGCATGATCACCCTTGAATACATATGGTCCCCCATCGCGGATATACCAAGTAGGACCATCCATGTACCACTACTACATGGTGCAATCTCATCATCACACATTAAACATAATTATGCGCATACAAGCTATCGATTCCACATATCAACCAGCATCTAGTCATATGAAGCACAACACAAGGAATTCCCTTAATTACTATTTTTACTAAAAACCTAATAAAGTACCTAACTCATCTCCTGACTTCCATCTCCATCTCATGCTACGTAGTAATGCCAAGTTCAAATAGGTATTCAGTTGGCAATCATATCCAAATAATTATCAAACAATATTTAAATCCCATAATTGTCATAACATTCATCATAATTATCAATCACATTATTAAAAGGATAATTAAACACATATATATCACAACATCATCAGTGCACAAGCCGAAACCTATTTAATAAGCATAGGTCTATGGCTAAATATATAAAAATCACATTTCAATAGAAATCATATTTATAAGACCAATTCATATTCACAATTGATACTAATATAAGAAATTAAGATAATAAACATATCTCATATATTCAAGTCACTATCTAACCAATATAGACACATTGGTCATGCGCTCCGACTCGCCGAAAAAATTTAACTATTTTAAAATTTTCCAATTTTTACAGGCTAGTAGAATTCAATGAGAGGAACAACTTTCATACCTGGGCCAAAGTCCAATTCGACCGGGAAGAACCCCAAATTCACTCAAACCTACTGGAAACCCTAAGATGGGTCTTCTTTTATTCGACTTCCTCGATATTCCAACGCCCCTACAACTGATTGGGTTTTGTTCCTGGGTCCAAGAGAAGTTGATTAAGGGTGATGGTGAATGGTGATGTTGACTGGAAGGACGAATCATAGTCGAGAACCCCCGGGTTCTCCGGTGGAGTTCTACCCGAATTAGACCTTAAAAACCCTTGATTTTTGGTAGAGATGGAAGGAGGAAGGTAGTTGAGCAGGTTGCAGGTTAAGGAGATAAGAAAATCAGTTGAGAAATAGTAGAAATTGGCCTGAAGTTGGCCGGTTTTTGAAAAATGGCTAGTGGTGTACACGAGTTCAAGAAATGGGGGAACGAAATGTCCCCCCTACTGGTCCTTTCTCCTCCTTTAATCATTGGATTGTCCCCCTTTTTCTTTTTTTTTTTGACTCCTAATAGCCGGTTCCCATAACCCAATTATATTTGGGCCCTTTACCCTCAAAGTGGAAATTAAATAATAATTTCCACAACCTAAAGTTTCGCAACTTCAAACGTCTATAACTATACCGTTAAAATTCGGACTTGCAAACGGTTTTCGCCTATGCGTTCGTAGTTTCGAGATCTACTCGAAAACGCTACTTGTGACCTCAAAAGGTCAACGAGTAAATAATAATTTTCCAAACTTCACTCTTCGTAACTAGTTTAATTGAAATATAAATTCAAATAAATTAATATAAATTCTCGAAAAATAATACAAAATCTCAATAATACAAATACGTAGATTATAACAGTGAAATCCAGGAACGAGATTTTACAAACATAAACACTTATACATACATACATATAACCAATCAAGTATTATACGACAAATTAACACTTTTACAATTCTTAGTAATGTTTAATAGCTTTTCACAAGGAGATTCTGATAAACAAAAACGCGCGCACGCGCGCGCGCGTATAGATATATACATATATTAACGTCATTCATATAAAATAAGAATATGTAAACATATGGATGTTATTTTAAACCAAACACACAATGAAAATGAATCAACGTAAAACACAACCTGTCCGACCTTTCTTGGCCACTTCTTACCTTTTAAAAGATCAAAGGAGCCTTCCTATTGGTAAACAAACAAATTTGAATGATTACTAAGCCGTCCTCAGTTACCACCAATGGTCAATTAATCCATCTTATTTGCTGTCGGCTAAAGCTTCTTATTTAACTAGATGAACCTATCAAATATCAATTGTTTGATTACTACGCCATCAACTACAACTGGAACAGATTTTTTATTTTAGTAATGTTAGGTAAATGTGACGCAAACTATATCGAAGCAAGCAGAACAGTTCAATTTAGTTTGGGATTCTTAGCATTCAACGTGGGGATTGATCATCATGCATTATGAGAAGAGTCCTAGCACGTGGTGGCATCAGTTGGTAACCAAGATGGAGTCCAACTTGAAAGATTAATTACGTGAAGTAAGCCATTGTGAAGCATGCATGGGATAATTATTAGCAAACTCAAGGCTGCCAAATGAAGTGAATATTATGTGGATAAAGCTTGATATGCCAGGGCGGAATTGGCATGCCATGACATGATTTGTTACGTGGTTTTGGCTGAAATGCGTGGTTAGCACCAAAGACGTTGACTCTCATTGGATAATCATCATCTTTGCGTAATTATTATTTGTGGTGATTGATGGTGACGGAAGGATTTTGGGCTAAGTTAGTTCTATAAATACAGAGGCAGTGGCAACGGAATAGCCCCCTCTAATTCAACACAACTGCCATGTGCAAACTCTCGTTCTACGCGAAACCTCTCAAACATCTCGAGATTTTTATTTTCTTTTTCCGCCAACACATCTTCAGTTTGGATAAACAGTACTATGAAGGCAACCAGCGACATCTACAGTTTGGATAAACAGCACTGGAGCCGTCGAATCAGCCGATCGATGAGCACCTTTAGTTTGGATAAACAATATTGTTTCGAGACAGACAGGTTATTTATCCAAGTCTCATTCGACATCGATTTTCGAGTCCTTGTTGGTAGAGGTCATCTCATCAGCCTTCTAGGCAAAGTGAGGTGTTATAGGTTACTACATTTGGCACATTGAAAGCCGAATTTGATATTGAACTTCGCAAAACTAGCAGCCTTGTCTTCAGGCTTTAGAACTCGAAGGCCAAGACGTGTTCCTTTCTAAGCCGCAGTCGCAAGATCAAGAAGTCAACAGCGTGCCCAATGCGGCATCAGCACATTCCACTCGTCGGCCGAGCTCGGCCGACGAGTTAGCACGTCCCACACACAACTGAATGACATAGCTAGCTTATTAATTACTCGGTCTGCGCGCCACGTAGGCTTAGTAGTTTTTAGGGTCAAGTTTATAAAATTTAATTAAAATTTTTGATATCAACCAACCCCTTAAGATTTTTACGTGCAAGAGTTCACCATCACTTGCCTCATAAAAAGTAGAAGTTTTTAAAGGAGTGACTTTGATAGCCACATCTCATACAATGTTGCCATTCTAGTTGTTTAAATAAAATTAGCATCAATCCAAAAATTCGTTTAAGCAAATGATTCACCTCCATGTGCTTCAGAAAAATTAGCAATTAACTTGATAGTGTAACAGACCGATAAATCACTAAAATTTGAAGAGTTCTGTTCACACGTACATTTTGGCCGTAGCTTTGCCCTTCTAATTTTTAACGGAAGACATCGGTCCACCATGCACAACCAGCACAAGTGGCAGCAGCCCACCATCATTGCCATGCTAAATGTCATGTAACTCGTGGCCACATGCTGAATGTCCTTCAACTTTTTCTGGGTCATATGTCTTTGTCTGGGTTGGTGATTTGGCAAATCTGTACTGAAAAATGTTTAATACTACTCCGAAAGTTTAAACTATTGCCACGTTCTCCTCATTTCTATTTTCTAATCATTTGCAAAAACACGCCTTATTATATGCGGGCAAAACACAATAATTATGTAACAGGCTTTGATGGCATTATATTGACTGTTTTAGTTGAATTTAATAATTTGTTACCTGATAGCACTAATTGAATTAGTTGGAGTTTTAAGCAATATCAGGCTGAAAATCAATTATTTAATACAATATTTTATACTGTACCGGATAAGAAATTTTTATATTGCTATCCCTTTTCGTTCATTGCTCGGACAAAATTAAAAAAAAAAATTAAAGGAAGAAAAAAAGAAAACCCAGGTCGTGGTCTTCCTTTCTACATCATCTTTCCCACCAGTAAACCCCATTGATGAACTTTCCAATCTAGTAAACCCCACCTCTTACTGAAGAACACTACAATCCAAGCTCCAAATCCGAAACCTTTTTAATTTCCAGGAAACATGGATCCCGATTGAGTGAAATCCACTCTTCAAAATGTAGCATTCGGATGCACATGAAAAAAAAACATAAAATTTGCATGGAGATTGGTGTCTGCATTAAAAATATCCACATTCTTGGTCATGGATAAAACCCAGAAATTCCAAACGGCAGAAAAATTAAAAATTAAGCCACGAAGAAAGACGAATAAAAACTTCGGTTGGAGAAGAAGAAGATTGAACATAGCAGAAGCAGATTTGCCAGAGCAAGTCCATCGGTGTCAACTCAGATTCGCCAAACGATTGAACATAAGAGCAGTTTCACCCCTAAAGGGCCTCTAGACGATAGGCAATTCAATCCCCTCAAGTGAATACTATCCTTCATATATTAAAATTTTAAAATAATAAAAATAATTTATTTTTAATTTTGAATAAGATTTTTAACCAATCTCATCACACCATGTATTATTAAAACACAATTTTGTAGATAGATTTTTAAGTTTATTTGCAAGCATAAGTATGTGAAAACTTTGAGAGAAAGATTAGTTGAAAGCATTTGAAAAGAGTAATGCTAGGGAGACCAAATTTTTTAAACCAAATAGCAAACTAAATAATGTGTCACTAATAAGAAATAAGCACGTTAATCGACGCTTAATTAATAATCCAATCATCTACAACCACATCATTTAATTTACAAATTTGGTTTAAAAAATTTGGTCTCCCTAGCATTACTCATTTGAAAATATTCCAATGCAGTGTAAGGTTGACGATAATGGTTAGGTATTTATATATTTTTTTAATTTTTTAATAATTTTTATTAACTTAATTACTCTGGACCATTGGACTACAAAAAATTTGAAATCCAACAACTCAGATTTTGACACGTGGCCAATGGAAACATTTTTTCATTTTTTTTAATCCGAAAAACTTGGACCATTGATTAGAAATCAAACAGTACCCAGACTGTGCCGCGTCATCTAGCCATTGGGGCTAGATTTCAAATTTTTTTACCGTTGGAAATTCAACAGCCCAAAAAAATAGCCGTTGGATCCAACTGCCTAGAATGATCCACGTTGCCCCCTATCCAGAATCCATTAGTGCCCCTGCTGAGTGCACCCTTGTCAGAAATGCAAGCCCCCACACATGCGTGTTTTCCACGCGCCTGGCACAAAAAAAAATAAAAAATAAATAAATAAATAAATAAACCCTTCACATGGCTGACGTCAACCTTGCATCACATGGTCAACCAATTATCCACTCCAGACTATAGTACTAAATGGACTTGGATCCTCTCCTAAGCTAATGGAGAGGATTCTCCTCATCAATCATCCTTGGCCGTTGGATTTTTATCCAACGGCTACAAACAGGGGGGTCCCTTTAAAGTTATAATGATTGTAGCCGTTGGATAAAAATCCAATGGCCAAGAATGATTGATGAGGAGGATCCTTTCCATTAGCTTAGGAGAGGATCCAAATCCGTACTAAATGACTATGTTCAACTAATTAAGTAATATTTTTTATTTTTTATTTTTTTAAAAAGAGTGACAACTGGTGTCAAGTTAATACGATTTAGTTTATAAGCCTTCTTATCATTTGGGGTCACACCTATGACATATCCCTATATAAACTGGTTGTTTAATCCGAGCTCTCTCACATTCCAACCTTTTTATTTCTTGAGTAAATTAAACTAGTTGCCATATTACCATCACCATGGTCACTGAAAATAGAAGGCTAGTCGAGGAGGTGTCTGGCTGGCTAAGAGTCTTTGACGATGGTTCAGTCGACCGTAGGTGGACTGGACCTCCTGAGGTCCAGTTCATGGTGGAGCCTGTGGCGCCCCATGATGAATTTGTCGACGGAGTTTCCACAAAAGATGTTGTGGCCGATAAATCATCTGGACTTCGCGTCCGACTATATTTACCGAAGAGAAAGCCGGAGGATGACGACACCAAGCTACCAATACTCCTCCATTTCCACGGTGGTGGCTTTTGCATGAGTCAAGCTGATTGGTGCATGTACTATCACATATACACTAAACTATCTCGCTCCACGAATGCCATTGTAGCGTCTGTCTATCAGAGGCTCTCACCGGAGCACCGTCTCCCGGCTGCCATTGATGATGGCTATTCCGCTCTCCTTTGGCTCCGGTCATTGGCTCGAGGCGAGCAAAAGGAGCCACTCCTCAGCCATGCAGACTTTAACCGTGTGTTCCTTATTGGGGATAGCACCGGAGGGAACATAGTCCACCACTTGGCGGCTCAAGCGGGCACTGCGGATCTGAGTCCCTTAAGAATTGCCGGCGGGATTTTAATCCACCCCGGTTTCGTACGAGTGGAGCGGAGCAAGTCGGAGTTGGAGCAACCTCAGTCACCTTTCCTTACCCTAGATATGGTGGACAAGTTCTTAGGGTTGGCCCTTCCAGTGGGGTCCACCAAGAACCATCCCATAACTTGTCCGATGGGTCCCGAGGCCGCACTGTTGGATATTCTGAAGCTACCGCCGTTCCTTCTCTGCGTTGCTTCCAAGGACTTGATGGTAGACACGGAAATGGAGTACTTTGAGGCCATGAAGAAGGCCGACAAGGATGTGGAGCTTCTAATCAACGAGGGGGTGAGTCATAGCTTTTATCTGAACAAGATTGCCGTCGACACGGACCCGGACACAGCCGCAGAAACTGAGCGTCTGATTGCAGGGATCAAACAGTTTATCAAGAACCACTACGATTGAAGGACTTTGACCCTTTTGATTGTTTCAGACTGCGAATATCTTTAGTAAAATTAGCCATATATATGTTCATGATTCTCACTTTTGTGTTTGAATGGACTTTTACCTATATTTATCAAATGATGTTTTCATAAAGCATTTTATGTTGTAAAATATTATTTTATCTCCGGGTTAGTATACGTAATATGTTACTAGTTAAGACTTTTTCTATGTAAATTCTAAGAATACTCTATTGAGATGAAAAATGATGCGCTAATTTCTCCTCTCATTATCTTTCTCATCTCTCTCTATTCTATCTTTCTCCATATTTTATTTTCAACACATTATTAGATGCCCCTATACAATTTTAGATTTTCTTTTGTGCCAAGTTTCATTATCTATTATATTTTCCGAGGCCCCCCACAATATTCACGCGACCGTGATCGGAGGGTTTGACATTGGGTTTGGTAGGTAATCGGGTGTTGTCCGGTTATGGGTCGGATTCGATGAAACCGTGCCACTCTTCGGCGAGTACGAAGGTGATGAGGAGTTGAGGGTTTTCTGAAGATAGTAGCTTGATGATGTTAGTTGCAGGTTAAGTCGACCAGGAAAGAAGAACTGAGGGTAAAAAGGGCTAGTGTGAACCCAGATGTCAAAAAGGATAAATGGTCAGTGGCATAAATGTAATAACGCAAATTTAGAGGGCAAAATCGAAATACACTCACTGTAATTATAAACAATATATGTGAACAATATTTTAAATGGGTCTTAGTATAAAATTAAATTTTAAATTTATACCAATTTTCATATCTATATCTACGGATCGCTATCACAGCTATCATATGCTTAAAATTATTTCATGGCTTTGACTTGCTGCGACAAACGTGGGGTTATTGTAAGTCCCCACTCCCCCAAACAACTCCCGAAGATACACAAATGTATGGTTGTTGTAAGTCCCTCCCTCCCCCAAACAGACTACTATTTGTGCTTAATTAATATTCCAACCCAATTAGCTTACGGAGACTAATATGTATGCAGGGATCACAAAGTTATTTAACCCTTTTATTTACCTGAATGAATCTATATCGTTTTATAACTGTGTGTGTATCTATCATTTAACAGTGCCAAGGCGAGTCAGTTGGAAGCCAAAACATGGACAATGTCTTTGTCTCGTCAAAGAGCTGCCCAGTTTGATGCGGTGTAGAATTTGTAATACTGCTGACCACGAGACTCAGGACTGCCAGATAATAATGGCATGTTTTTGTTTTCTTCCCCTCGGATCATCCTTTTATTCACCTTGTGTTATCCAGTCATTGATGTGTTCATCCTTGTGTTAAAAGGGGTTGGGTTTCGTGTGCCCCCGTTATATTTTTGTTTTGTGTTTTTCAGGTATTAGTAAAATACTGAAATTAATGGAGGGGAAAGGCGGGCATTGAACTCACTGTGACATTTTCGTGTCATTTATAGGAAACTTGGGGAAAGGTTATATTAATATTTATGCAATAGAAATGTTGCTCTTTCGTGACCAATAGGTCGCCGGTTAAAGTCTGGAAACAACATTTTTGCAAAGCAAGAGTAAGACTGTGTACAATAAACGTTCCTACTTTGACTCTCGCAAAGCGGAGAACCTTATTAACTTAAGGCCTTTTGTTTAGTAAAATACCCAAATTATTGGAGGGGAAGGGTGGATGTTCAACTCATAATTGGTCCCAATTGCAGAGCTAGAAATCCTTCTCAGGATGGGCCTTTAAGACATATAAAAGAAATTAGACCAAATATAACAAATAATTAATTGGATAAAGTTTTAAGCTTTTTGTTTTTATTGGCATGGAAAACTTATGAAACAAGAGTGATGGAGCTTCAAAACTTTTATGAAAAGTACTGATCATTATATCATAAAACAGAACTTTCTTACGAGCTTTAATAAATAAATTAAAAAAAAAAAAAAAAAAGCAAGATTCGAACAAAAAGTAAGGTCATAACTTTAAACTATTACCATGAGATATTAATTTCAACATAATTAATTGAATTTTACTTTAACTTGTATAGAACTTGTCTTATACGGACCTGATCTATATATGGTGAAACAAAAAGCTAATTATAAGGTTTTGTTTAAAAAGCAAAACAAAAGTTGTTGACAACAACTTTCAAATCCATGGGATGGTGGAACTGTCAAAATGAATTGACCAATGTAATACAAGCTCTATATTGCCAAACTTAGCAGACAATAAATATATATTAGTAAAATTTCAGGATAGACTTAGGCCTCACCTGGCCTCCATGTGGCTCCCCCCATGCTTGGTCCACTAATGTTTTCGCGTCATTCATAGGAGACAAGGGGTTGAAGTAGGAGATTGACTTTGTGTGTTGAAGTACAATCCCCCATCAATTTGGTACTTCATGTGATAGTTACTTAAAACATGTTGACTTTTATTACTTGCTTGACATTAACGCGCGAGTTTGTGCAGGCTTTCATGATCCTGCCCTTGTGTACATGATATGTGGTATTTGTTCAAGACAGGTTAGTGGGGCTGCCCGTACAGGCACTATGTCCCAAGGAACGCAGTAGTTGGCCCTGGTGGTAGACTAGTTTGTAGGTGTTGTGAGAAAGAGGGTGGCCACTCGGACCCTGATGACGACGAATGGATCGGAGTTGCTCTTGTGAAAGATTGTGGGACTTGTGGTGCTGTTGGCAAGCACAGGACTGAAAACTGCCCCAAAAAAGAGGGAACAGGGAGAATCCACCGGAAGACTGCCCCAAGAAAGAAGAAACAAACTTCAGTCCCAAGAAAGAAGACTGCCCCAGGAAGCATGGAACAGAGATGGTTGGAACTGCCCACGCAGGAGGTTTATATACATGGATTTATCCCAACTTTTTTTTTTTTTTTTGTCAAATAATAGATTTTGTTATATTAGAATCATTAGATTTTAGATTAGTTGACGGGGTTTAAACTTACACCATCATGCATGGACTCAATTTCTTTCCACTACTATGATAAATGACCACTTTCAAATTTAATTCCTAACTTCCCAATGTACACGCCTTTTTGCTTCGTATGCGCATAACTTCGAGAGTCCTTCCTGGTCCCTATTATCACAAACTTCCAGTCCTGGAACATAAACAATCACACAATCGAATTGTGAAGACCTTACATAATTTTTTTTTTTTTTTTTTTTGAGTATGTTTACACTAAGGTGAGGGGAAAACTCAGCTAAGCCATACAATGAACAACCTAATTTGATATCGAATTCACCTACATAAAATACTCGACAAAAAAGAATAATAGAAAAGTGAAAATAAAAAAGGATGAATTGCTCATTTAATCTCTGAATTATCACCTGAGTGAAAATTAGGTTCCTAAACTATTTTTTTAGAAAAATTAATTGAATTATAAAAATCTGCTAATTACATCCCTAATATTATATTTGAAGCTACTATATTCAATTCTCCGTCAGTTTAAGTCACATTACTTGCATGTGACATCCATTGGAGGGTAGATTGGTAATTTGACATATATAAATAGTGCATGAAGTTAACTCTGGAGGGTAAATTAGACATTAGATTTGCAACCTATATGAAATGTTAAGGGCTTATAAGTGAGAAAAAAAATGGTATTGCATTCTAAAGTGTGTCAAGCGACTTAAGTTACAAAATATTAGATAAAATAACTTTGAATATAATAGTATGGATGAAATTAGCAATTTTTAATTAATTTAGGAATTTATTTTACCGAAAAAATAATTCAGAAATCTAATTTTTACTGAAATAATAATTCAAAAACTAAATTGACAAAAATTAATTGTATAATATACGATAAAAGACACGATTCACGTAACCTATCCATCCAAAAAGATCCGGAGAGCATCCCGTTGGCTATTTCCAGACTTCCAGACTCTTACGTAATGGCCAAACCCTATCCCTCAACCTCTCCCTTACCATCGCAATCTCCTTCTCTCTCCCTCTAAGCTCCAGCTATGGGCGAACCATCCGTCGCATACCCACCACCATGTAACGTAATCCAGATTCAGAATCCAGAATTCAGCCAGAGCGAGGATCAGGAGCAGATCCCGCCTCCATCGAATTAAGACGAGCTGACGATTCAGGGCAGACTCCATTGGCACTGGTTCGACGAAGAAGAAGAGACGCTAATGGATGGCGAAGATCTGCCCTGGGTGTATTACGTCCTCGAGGATAGCTATGAAGCCCAAATGGCTGGTATGGTATTTAAGATGCCTTCCATTTTTTATTTACAATTTGCGATGGGTTTTGTGATAGACTTTGTGGGCTAAATTTTGTATGTATGTTTGTTCGTTTAACAGCTAGAGAGAAGACGAGTAAGATAATGGCGCAAAGACTGGCACGAAGATCTCCTGAAGATAAAGAAAACTGGGATTATTGTAAGCGCCCCCTCCCCAAACAGACTACCACTTGTACTGATTTATTATGCTTCCTTTCTTGCTTTTCGATTCGATTTTAGAGGATTTTAGAGGCTGGATTTTGATGGAATGGGAGTGAATTTTAAAATCCTCGCAAATCAATATCTTTCTGGACACACCTAACATTGCACCCAAATTTGTGTGGTTTAAATTTCTGATTGAACACCAAACTCTTTCAAATTCCTTTATTATCCCAATCCATTTGGCATACGGAAACGAATAAAAAGCTATTTAACCCTTTAATTTACCTGGGTGAATCTATATCATTTTATCTCTCTCTCAACTGTATGTGTATCTATCTATTTAACAGTGGTACGTAAAGTCAGTTGGAAGCCAAAACATGGACAATGGCTTTATCTCGTCAAAGAGCTGCCCAATTGTTTGTATTGTAGAATTTGTCGTACTGTTGGCCACAAGACTCAGGACTGCCCAGATAATGATGGTATGTTTTTGTTTTCTCCTCCTCGGATACTTTATTTTTTATTCATTTTGCGTTTTCTAGTCATTTGTGTTTTTTTAAGGGGTTTGGTTTCATGTGCACCCGTTGATTTTTTGTTTGTGTTTATCATATTAGTAAAATACCCAAATTAATGGAGGGGAAGGGCGGGGATGCAAACTCATAATTGGTCCTCTATGACGTTTTCGTGTCATTTATAGGGGACTACGGGTTGAAGTAGCAGATTGACTTGGTGTGTTGAAGTACTCGGACAATCCTTTATTAATTTGGTTTGTCATGTGATAGTTACTTAAAAATGTTGACTGTGTTGAAGTCAGATTACATGCTTGACACTAATCCTAAAGTTTGTGCAGGCTCTCATGATCCTGCCCTTGTTTACATGATATGTGGTATTTGTTCAAGACGGGGTCACTGGGGTAACACCTGCCCATACCAGTACTTTGTCCCAAGGAACGCAGTAGTTGGCCCTGGCGGTAGAATAGTCTGTAGGTATTGTGAGAAAGAGGGTGGACACTCGGACCCTGATGACGACGAATGGATCGGAATTGTTCTTGTGAATGATTGTGGGACTTGTCGTGCTGTTGGCAAGCACCAGACTGAAGACTGCCCCAAGAAAGAAGAAGCAAACTTCAGTCCCAAGAAAGAAGAAACTTGGATAATTGAAGAAGGCTGCCCCAGGAAGCAAAAAGAACAGAGATGGTTGGTACTGGCCAAGCGGTCTACCATTTATATTAGTTAGACACAACTTTATGTATATTTCTCACTGTTTCTTATACATTATTATTCTGGTTTTAATCTAAACTTATCAACTTACAGTCTCTTGAATCCTATACATTTTGATAAATATTTCAGAAAATATGAAAATGTTCTCACCGCCCACTGTTTGAGGTGTGGTAATAAGCTAAGAGATGTTTCGAACACCACGTCTGTCGCGTTTCTTTTGTTGGAAGAGGGCTCATCATATGAGAAGGCAAAAAGGCAATGGAACCATGACAAGACAGAAACTGAGTTTGAGTTTGAGTTTGACGATCGGCCAATAGTGTACATGAAATGTCCTAATAAAGCAAAACCTGTAATCATATGCAAGAAAACAATGCATATTTTTTTTACCTTCATGAATCATGATCCGGCAATGTGGTGCCTAGGGATGGCAACGGATTGGTTTGGAAACGAAAATGTTATATCCATCCCCATAATCACAAAAATTAACCATATTCATAACCGTATATTAACCATCGGGTATTATCTATAATCATACTCACCGGATAACGGATTTCCTATCGGTTAACGGTTATATCTATTTTCGTTAATACAAAAAATATATTCGCCCAATTGACGTATGATAATTTAGTAAATATTAATTTCGTCATTAAATATTTGAAGTATAAAATGATTTAATTAATGGATCTTGTAGAACATAAAAATTAAATCTAAACATTGATAATATTGGTTGAACTTAGATATCTCGCATAAATACTATTAAATACTCATAGGTTTTTATTCATATCAAAACTTTTGAACTTTGCCACAAAATGCAACTCACACAATGCAATTTTTGTATTCTCAAGATAATGGATTCAGTGATTAATGAATAGACATATATATGCATATAATTATATTATATATTATTCGGTTTGGATTCGGGTATGGATATGGATTGGGGACCCCTATAACCATATCCAAAACCATAACCGAATAATATTCACGATTTTTCCCCATACCCAAAATAAACCCGAATTTTCATACCAAATCCAATCTATTCGGGCGGTTATCCACGGTTATCCAGTTTAACAGTTAGAATTGTCATCCCTAGTGGTGCCTCAAGAGTTCAATGAAGTAGATGAAATTGTTTGACGTCAAACTTCGATTAGAGAACACAAAGATTTATGTTTTTGTTGAATAATTTAGTATATTTCTTTCCAAGTTCACTAAATCTTGATGAACAAGACCAAGCGTCTGCCTTAAATATTTCCAAATTATGCATTTTACATGATTAGGAAGAAGTTGTAATGTAGTACATAATCATTCTACACATATAGTTAATTTGGAATAGCTTCAACCAAAACCATTATGACTTCTTTCTAATCATTCTAAAATTCATACTTTTGAGATTTTTAACTCAGATCTTGGTCTTCGTAATCAAGATTTAAAAAATGTTCAATGAACGTCCAAAAAAATATACTAAATTAATCAATAAAAACATAAAATTTTGTGTTCTCTAGTCGAAACTGAGGTTAAGTATCTTAATCCACCACGTTAAACTTTTTAGCACCCCACATCGTCGCATCATGATTCATGAAGATTCCCAAATTATGCCTTGTTTCTTTGCATATAATCATAGGTTTTTATTCATTGGGATATTGCATGCACATATTGGCTAATCATCAAACTCAAATTCATACACGTTTTCATCTTGTCATGCTTCCGATGATTGCATTCTCTTACAACAAAAGAAACACAATATATGTGGTATTCGAAACCATTTCTTACCATGTTACTATATCCACAGTGGGTGATGATAACATTTCCATATTTTCTGAAACATATATCAAAATTAACACATATATATATGTCCATATTATATTTATAGGATACAAATTAAAATTTAATCAGTTTAGACAAAAATCATGATAATGTATTAAAAAACAATGAGTAATACAAAGATGTGTCTAAAGAATACAAAATGTAGAAATGCTAACTAAAATGTTTTTGCTAAAACAATGTTATAATATAAGAAGAGAAATGAGTTGTACTTTTGTATTATGAGCATATAAGAGTAGATTATTGTTGTACTTTAGGTTTTATGAGTTTTTACAGAAGTGCCTCAAAATGTTTATTTATTTATTTTTATTTTACAAAATTACCCCCAAAATATTTTCCATTTCCAACACTGCCTCGAAAATGTTTTTTAAATTTACAAAAAAAGCCTATGATGTGCCTTGAGTCTTGACCATGTCGAAACCGTTGACAGTATCCAAACTATGTTCAAGGCGTGTTCGAGGCATGTCAGTGTATCTGAGACTTCGACACCTTGGAGTTTCAAAGTGTCAGTGCAAGTATATTGGCGGTGATAATGATGGTAATGAACAGATAAATAGCAAAACAGTTGTCCCATTGCAACCTGTGTGTAACAAACATAGCGGCGCGGAACCTCTGTTCTATTATGTCTCATCCCGTCCCATCTACGTACCAAGCGCTCCCTATTGTATGGTATTATTAACTAGCTCGATACAATTCAAGTTCGACTTC
Source organism: Pyrus communis (assembly GCF_963583255.1). Lineage (NCBI taxonomy): Eukaryota > Viridiplantae > Streptophyta > Magnoliopsida > Rosales > Rosaceae > Pyrus > Pyrus communis. The sequence goes on from NC_084812.1 coordinate 24,108,058, forward strand.
TTTCAGCTTGGTTGGGAAAACAAATTGAGTTGAACTCATACAAAATATTTGGCTCGTTAAATTCAAATCGTATCACAAATAGTTGTGCCCCTTCTCTCACTGTAGTGTGATATCCCACATCGTCCAGGGGAGTGATCTTTATATGTATATTCTCATCCCTACCTAGCACGAGGCCTTTTAGGAGCTCACTGGCTTCGGGTTCCATAGGAACCCTGAAGTTAAGCGAGTAGCACACGAAAGCATTCCCAGGATGGGTGACCCATCAGGAAGTTCTCGTGTGAGTTCCCAGAAACAAAACCGTGAGGTTGTGCTGGGGGCCCAAATCGGACAATATCGTGCTATGGTGGAGTTGGGCCCGGGAAGTGGTCCCGCCCGGGCCGAGATGTGATAATTTGGTATCAGAGCCTAACCCTGACCGTGGTGTGCCAATGAGGACGTCAGGCCCCTAAGAGGAGTGGATTGTGATATCCCACATCGTCCAAGGGAGTGATCCTTATATGTATATTCTCATCCCTACCTAGCACGAGGCCTTTTGGGAGCTCACTGGCTTCGGGTTCCATAGGAACTCCGAAGTTAAACGAGTAGCGCGCGAGAGCATTCCCAGGATGAGTGACCCATCGGGAAGTTCTCGTGTGAGTTCCCAGAAACAAAACTGTGAGGGTGTGTTGGGGGCCCAAAACGGACAATATCGTGCTATGGTGGAGTTGGGCCCGGGAAGTGGTCCCGCCCGGATTGGGATGTGACAGTAGCCTGCCCTCTCTCTCACTCTCAAAACAACATTTCATAATTTTTTTATGTTACTGTATTTTTTTTTTGTCAGATCATGTAACTATATTGAACAGTAAATAGTACAAAACTTTGGCACGGAAAATTTCTTGTGATCTCTATGATCGCTGTGACGTTTGTACATTTTTAGAAACCCAATTGCACAGTACAAGCTTCACCCACTTTAACACCACCAGCGCACAACCACCCCACCAACCCCATTGCGTCCGCCATAAATAATACCAAAAAACATGGGGCTTTGAATCCACCTACATCAAAGGAATTTAGGCCATCTCCAACCGAAGGCTGGTCAGAGGGCTAAAATGCCAACCTCACTGCGTCCGCCATAAATAATACCAAAAAACAAGGGGCTTTGAATCCACCTACATCAAAGGAATATAGGCCATCTCCAATCGAAGGCTGGCCAGAGGGCTCGTTTTAGCCATTTGGCCCTCCAAGAAATTAATATTTTAAAAAACAATGCAGGATCATATTTCTTACCATCTCCAACCGAGGGCAAAGGGCCATATGGCTCATTTTAACCAAGTCACAAAAAATCATCTCTAATCGATGGCCAAAGAGCCAAAGGGCCAAACATATTATTTAAATTTAAAAACTATAAGAACTTAAATTAAATGCACATTTACCATGTATAAATGCACATTTACCATCTCTAATAGGAAGTTTATATTTGGGGCACCCATTATATTTGTCCCACATTGGGAGAGAATTGAGCAAGTAAAAGCTTGCATGTGTGGCACCTATTATATTTGTCCCACATCAGTTATGGAAGAGGTTTGAGCAATAAGCATGCTTATAAAAGCAACATCCCCACATAGAACCAATCACCTTTTTGGACCTTAATTAAATATTCTTTTTAAAATTTTGGCCCAAAAATAAAAAACTGTAAAAAATAAAAAAAGGTCGACTGGCTGGCTCATTTGGGTCGCCCAGTTGGCCATTTGGCCCTTTTTGTCAAGTGAGGCCCATGAGCCCTTTGGCCTGACCCTCAGTTGGAGACGATTTTAGGGCTATTTTTGGCCCTCTAGCCCTCTGAACTCTTCGGTTGGAGATAGCTTATAGCCCTCAACTTCTCCCTCCTCTCTTTCTCTCCTTCTAAAGCTCAAGCCATGGTGAACCATGCATCGCATACCCACCACTGGATGGCGACGATTTGCCCAGGGTGTCTTATGTTCGCGAGGATATCTTTAAAGCTCAAATGGCTGTGAGGACTTTAGAGGACCACCCGACGGTCTGAGATGTAGTGGAGAAAAGGTATCAGCCACGGCTGCAAGCTGTGTAAATTGCAGGTGAATAATGAAGAAAAAGAAAAAGAAGAAGGAGGTTGTTTTCTTTTTGAGTAAACTGGCCCAGACGACTCGTTTTGAGCCGATACAAATAAAAAGAACACATGACCCTCTTAGAAAAGGCATGTGAATCTCTCTTTTAAATATAATCCCAATTCCATTTTTCCTCCTATTCCCTTTTACCTTCCATCCCCGGCCGACCAATCCTCCACCACCATCACCTGCTCACCTTTGTCCACCACGAGAAATTTTTCATTATGACCGGGACATGGGAGGTACATCACGTGTTTCTATAAAAATTGTGAGAAATTTTATTTTTTTAAGTTATTAACATTTTAATACACATATCCCACTATTTATATAGTGACACGTGGTGTACCACACAGTGTACCGGTCACACTGAAAAATTTCTCCCCCCCCCACCACCTATTTTCTTAATTTCTATTTTTTATTTTTAGTAGTGTCCTAATTTCTAAATTTAAATAAATTTTATAATCCTAGCCCAAATTAATAAAATAGGATGCAATTAAAATTATGGGTATTAGATGAAAATTTTAAATTCCTGATAGATTATAGTTATTGCTCTGATTATTAGATTCTAGTTTTATGATTTTTTTTTTTTACATTGATTTAATCGTGTTGGTTAGTTTATTAAATATATACTAGTATATGCACCATACTTTTGTGAGTGAAAATAATTTTTATTTTAAAATGGGAAGGAGAAAGGGAAAAAAAAAAAAACAAACAAAAAAGAAGAAAAGAATGTGGATTAGAGAGAGAAGTTTTTTTTTTTTTATATGTTTTATTTTTCAAAATTAAAGGATGTTAGAAGCACCTTTGAGTGAAGCTTTAAAAGAAACGATAAAATTTAGTTTGCGTGAATTTACTTTACTGACCATGTTTTTGTTTTGTGATATAGACAAAATTATCTTTTTACTCTCTTTTGGTTGACAAAGATAATTTTATTAATGCAGTTTATATATATGTTTTAGCTTCGTTAATTGATAGGATTTTCTGTTTTAATGATTAATATATGTAGAAATTAGATGTATGAAACAATGTAACGAAAATCATTATAGATTAGTTTAGACAATCTCATCCCGAATAGTTCAACTCCAATATTGAAACCACTTCATATTAAAACTCTGAATCCACCATTGATTATACTTTCCATTTTTTATTTCTAATTTGCAATGGGTTTTGTGATTGATTTTGTGGCTTAAGTTTCACAAGGAGAAGACGTGTAAGATAATGGCACAAAGATTGCCACGAACTCTCATGAAGATAAACAAAAGTGGGATTACTGTAAGTGCACCCGCATCCCCCAAACAGACTACTTGTGCCAATTATTGTGCTTCCTTGCTTGATTTTCGATTCGATTTAGAGGATTTTAGAGGCTGGCTTTTGGGATTTTGAGAGATTCTTAGGGAATTAATCATTTTAGGGGGCTACTTAGTACTATGGTTCAATGGTATTTCTCTTCACTTGTAAGTAAGAGGTCTTATATTTGATTCTCGCCGAAGACGAATTTGAACCACATTATTACTAGTCTATTATAAGACTTAATTCACTCCCCCACCTCTTAATGTAAAGGGTTCTTTAGATATAGACCCATACAACTTGTAATTTTTAGATTAAAACCCATATATCTTTAAACATCCAATATAAACCCAAAATTCAAATATGTTGCCACATTAGAAATTAAATGGCCTATTACTTAAGATAATTTACAACATATGCCACAACCCTTCTAACGTTTTCTCACACACAACCCTCCAATTTTGGCTTCAATCATGCCCACATAATATGTGCATTAAATTCTAATTAATCCTCTCGACGTTTTTTTAGCCACTTATAATCATATGTATTTGAAATAAAATAATATTTTTATATTTTGTAGGTAAACCATTTCATATATATATTCGTCGCATTATTATTATGGTGTGTAACATAATTTACCTATATTTATATGTAATGTATAGGTAAATTAATGTTGTAGGTAAATTAATTTACATGTATTAGTACATATGTTAGGCTTGGATAAATAAAAAAAAGTACATATGTTAGGCACGTTTTATTGTTACCATATGTATGTCTATGTAAAGTAATTTACCTATATCTATATGTAAAATATAGTTAATTAACTTTGAATAAAATAACATGTCTATATGTTACAGATAAATTATTTTACATGTATTAATATATATAAGGCACATTTTATTATTATTATATATGCGCGTGTAAAATAATTTGCCTATATTTATATGTAAAATATTATTATATATATGTGTGTAAAATAATTTACCTATATTTATATGTAAAATAACTTTGAGGCAAATAACATTTCTTTATGTTGTACGTAAATTATTCTCCATATATTAGCACAACTATTAGGCACATTTCTTGATTCCCCAAATATTTGTTAAATTACATCATATATATTGTGATCGAATCACAATATGAATATTAATGCTTATTTCTCTTTTCAAGAATCATTAATCCACCTTTTAATCCGTATACAATTAATTGTATAGGTAAAAAATGTAATTAAAGGTATATTAGGCATTCAAAAAATGTAAAATGGTGAAGTCAAACATAGTTAATGAATTTGCTTGTGTGGAGTCTAGTCAATGGGTTTTAATCAAGTAAAAAAATTATGTCGGGTTTTATGTAACGAAAATTAAATTTCAAGGGCTAAAGTCATATTTTTAGTAATGTAAATAATATTTTTGCCTAAAAAAATAAAAAATAATTCAGGGGTATTCAATTGTTGTTGATGAATCAAACTTAATAAAACAAATGTGTCTTTTTTTTTTTCTTTCTTTCTAATTTCAATCAGTTGTTGGATAGATTCCATGGTCGAGCTTGATAGAATTTGTAAGTTTGTTGTTCAAATTGTTTTCTCTATGATCCAAACGCCCCTTTAATAACAATTCAGTTTTCAATTTTTAGTATTATTTCATTGTTTTTAAGAATCATTAAAGTAGCTTTCTTTTTTTTTTTTCTTTTTTATAAATTGAAAATTTTAAATAGTTGGATATTAGTGAAAATTGAAAAATCAAAACAGTTAATGTCATAGAATAACATGAGAGGTAAAAAGATAGATAAATGTCTTTTTAATGTTTTAACATCAATTCTTAATACCATATCTAAGGGTGAGTTGGTAGTAAGTGACTATAAGAACATTTTTGGTTCACTTAGTGAATAGGGTCCCGGACAATTTTGACTTATTAGTTTAACTTAGCAGCCTCAACAATACTCCCTATTTTAAGCAATTACAAATATTATATATACACAAATATAGCTTACAAATAATTATCATATAACTTTAACCAAGTGACCATAGAAATTTTTTGGTTCACTTAGCTAGTGAAATAGTGTCCGATAAATATTTTGCTAAGTAATTCAACTTAGCATCCAATGATACTCTCTATTTTAATCAACTATAAATATAAACATAAAACAACTTACAAATAATGACCACATACAACTTTAACCAATTTAGAGATTCATATATCATAGCCAGATACAAGTAAGCTCTAATGTGCAAAGTAGCACTAAAATGATTCAAAATACAAATTTTAAACTCTATTTAGCTTACACCGGACACACGTAAATAAAATTATAGTCATTTATTCTTGACCCCATCTTTTATGCCTATTCCTTTGATAATAAAAGCAACCCTCCCAACCCCTTCAACCTCAAGGTTCTCAACAATCAATTGGCAACAAGAGGGTTTTTCATTCACAAATTTACGCCAAAAGTAGGATTATTAGTGTATCAATGATTGTGTATTCCGCTGGTATCGTCTTTGGGTGAATGGTCCCGACTGACTTTGTCAAGCAGAATGCTTTCTTCTAAAATTCCTTCTCCTTTTTTGGCCTTCTGTTGTCTCTCAGACTTGGGTGTGGCTTGTTAGGTGTCTCATCTCTATCTGCTTTTGGAGTTGGTTGGTCGTTTAGATTTTGGTCTCTTTGTTATTGTAATTGGTTTTATCTACTTTTGGAGCCAGTTGTTTGTTTAAGTTTTGGTCTCTTCGTGTTGTAATTGGTGGTATCTTTGTTATGGTTGATATCTGTTAGCTGCCTTTTGGCCTTTCATCAAAATTTCCTTTGATTAGAAAAAACAAAATTTGTCTATGATGTGTTTGAGGAAAAGCCTTAATGAAAGCTACTCTAACTTAGCAACATTATATGTTTATTAGGTGTTTAAGGAAGCATTGAAGAAAAGTTTGTAGTTTATTTACTCTAACTTACCAATATGATATGTTTATCTAGTGTTTAAGGAAGCCTTGTAGAAAAATTCTTAATCTATTTACTCTAACTTAGCATCAGGATGTTAAGGACAATAAACATTGGATTTTATGTTGATGGATGAGTCATTCTTGGACTGGATTCCAAGTGTCTTACTATTGCTAGACTAGAATCTCCTATAAAATATGAATCATCACTTTCCAACAATAGGTTTTCGCCAAGTATTAGACTTCTGCCCAGCAAGCTTTTGTTTTACCCTTCTTAAAAGTTTATTACCATTCATTGGGTCCTTTTGGAAAACAATATTATGGATACTCAAATATTTTCTAATGGTAGTTTTATGTTGAATATGAAGAATATTTACAATTTCATTCCGAAGCCCTGAGAGAAACAGAGAAAAGATTTATGAAAATTAATTTGCTGCCCACAAACTTTCCCAAACTTATCTAAAATACCCAGAATATTTCTTGCCCCTTTGGTAGAAGTTTTAGCAAACAACAAACAATCGTCAGCAAAAGCTAGATTAGAAATTTTAAACCCAAACGGGGGAGTTAGAAGAGGATGCTAGAGAGATCATTTAAGTGGCGAATTAAGGGTTGCATGCTGAGAATAAAAATATATTGATTGTGAAATAATATAATTTAGTTAAATTATATTATTAATTGCCTGTCAGGATATTGTAAAGAAAATGCCGTACAGAACCCTCTGTAACGCCAAGTCAACAAATAGAGACTGCCTACATACTTTGTATTGCGAATGGCTATAACTCGAACTAATAGGTATTAAGGTGCAATAATGAAAATAACACGCCAGAACATTTTTCAACTAGCTAGAACACCGATCAAGCTTACGTCTAGTACAGAAGGGCTTCAAGCCTCATTCCAAAGGGTACTCATTGAGCGGCTGGATTAATTTGAAGTCAATAGACATGAGTATTAACCTGATACTTTGACATCAATTAATTTCCAATATTCTCTTCTAACAATTCCTCTCATTTTAATTGGAGGTTGGGGTTTGACATTTAGTATTACGGTCTGGTTGTAATTCTCTTCACTTGTAAGTGGAGGTCTTAGGTTCAATTTTTGTCAAAGGCGAATTTGAACCACATTATTGCTAAAACGGGGAACCAACAGCTGGGAATGCCTGTGAAAATGTTTAGGAGACGTTTGATTCTGAAAAGCAAAACATCACCTTAATTGTGCTGTTAATGACTAGTTATAGCAACTAAAAAATCAAGTCCCCGACCTTGTTTACCAATGAACATACTGCTGCTATCGAAATAATTTTTATTCACAAATTTCTGTTCAAAAATAAGATTTATTAGTGTCTATCAATGAACAATCGTCTTTGGGTGAATCGTCCCCACTAGGCCTTATGAAACACGATGCAATCTTCTGATCGAATTTCTTTCTCCATAAGTCCTTATCTTAGCTTTATGTAGTCTCTTCGTCTTGGGTGTGGCTTGTTAGCTGCCTAATCTGTATCCAATTTTGGAGCCGCTTGTTTGTTTAGTTTTTGGTCTCCTTTGTTGTATCTTTGCTCTGGTTGGGTCCTGTTGCTGACTTTTGGCTTGTAATGTAAGTTTACTTTGACTAAAAAAACAAAAAAGTGTACCAAGTGTTTGAGGAAAAGTCTTAAAGAAATTTTTTTAATATGTTTACTCTAACTTGGCAACAGGATATGTCTATCAAGTGTTTGTGGAAAAGTTTTAAAGAAACCGTGTCAACTAACAAAGAAGTGTATGACTTTTTGCTCGACTTCTTAACTTAATGTGGATGAATGCAACACGATCTCGTATATCCCATATTTTGCATTTTGGTTTTCCTTATGTGGTCATTAGCCCTTGCAGCTACCATATGCGAGGATGTGTTGGCATTCATCTATCAGATCAAGAAGTCGAAACAAATGAGGAAATGAGTATAGATAAATGATAAATGCGTGATCATCGAAACAAGAACAAACATATATATGAGGTGTATGTTGTAGAAATATCAGAGAAACATATATATGAGGTGTATGTTGTAGAAATAACATATATATGAGGTGTATGTTGTAGAAATATCAGAGAGACAGACCATATGACTCACTTCCAACAACACCGATATTGTCCCCAACTTGGTAATTACCACCTGCACAATCCGTCAGGTGTGGGGTTTTATCATAAAAGGTCTCGGTGTTAGTTAGAGTGGGGTTAGGATATTTAAACTAGTACTTTTCTTTTTGTATGACCGATGTGGGATTCAACATGCCCCCTCACGTGGGACCCAATTAGTGGGTCACATGTGTGAGATCCACACATCGGCAACCACGTGGAGCCAAGGGGACTCACCCTACACGCAGGGCCAAGGGACCCACCATTGGTCAAGGGGACCCACCCATCACGTGGCAGTACAGTACGGGCCCGTTCCCTGGCTTTGATATCATGTAGAAATATCAGAGAGACAGGTCATACGGCCCACTTCCAACAACACCGATGTTGCCCCCAACTTGGTAATTACCACCTGCACAATCCGTCAGGTGTGGGGTTTTATCACAAAAGACCTCAGTGTTAGTTAGAATAGGGTTAAGATATTTAAACTATTACTTTTCTTTTTGTATGACCAACGTGAGATTCAACATATGTTACCTTATCATCCAAATATCATACACTTCTTTATTATTTGGCACGGTTTCGGTCAGTGTATCAAAAATCCTATTGTACTTGAGAAACCTATGAAGCTTGTCATATTTTACACGAGATTCTAGTCCATTAGCTGTAAGACACTTGGAATCTAGTCAAAAAATAACCCCTCAATCCACATAAAATCCAATATTTATTATCTTTTATATATTGTTGTCAAGTTAGAGTAAATAGTAAAGAATTTTTCTTTGAGGGTTTCTTTAAACACTTGCTAAATATATCATGTTGGCAGGTTAGAGTAAACCTTTTTTTTTTTTTTAGGCTTTTCCTAGAGTACACTTTTTTGTCGAAACAAATTTTCATTAAAAACCAAAAGCAACAACAAAAATCAACCGGAACCAAGATACAACCAACTACAACACGAAAAGCTAAATAAACAACTGACTCCAAAAGTAGATGGGCATAGGGCAGATAACAAGCCACAGCAAGCCGAATAAACTACATAGAGCTAAGAAAAGGAGAAAGTAATTTAAAAGAAAGCATCGTGCTTCCATACCATTCAACCAAATAAAATATCAGCGAAACACAGTTATTAATAGACATTAGCATCTTAATTTTGAACAGAAATTTGTGGGTGAAAAATTACCTTGATACCAATTGATCATTAAGGTTGAAGGAGTTGAGAGGATTGCTTCTAACAGAAAAGTCGTCTAAGCGCTTCAATAAAAATGAAAATTTGATTCAGCAGTGCAGAACATCATGTAAAGATAAATTATCGATGAAATAACATCGCAAAATTTAAGGTCATTATTCTGGAGATCAGATTATGTTTGATATATGAAGCAGTCTTCTTCTGGGGTGGGACTTCGCTTTTCTTACAGCTCATCCAGAAATCAGAATGGGGGCTGGGAAGGCAGGGTGGGGTTTAGGGATGGGCAAAATAACTATGGGTTTGGGTAACCGCGGTTATCCGTCCATTTAAAGTTCACAGTTACAGTTATGGGTAATCGTTTAGACGAACAAACGGTTATGAGGATAACATTAAATTTTCAATCTCTCTACCAGAGTCTGAAATGCCTTGTCCCCGCTCATCTATCCTTCCTCGCTGCCTTCTCTCTCATCTCCGCCGCCCTTTCTCTCATATACGCTACTCATCTCTCTCTCTCTCTCTCTCTCAAGATTCTTACCTTGAAAAGTGTCTCCGTACGTTCCCTTCCTCTTTCTCTCGGTTTCTTTTTGGTTTCAGTTTCCATATTTTCTAGCATTTTCTCAGAAACCAAACAGGGCATCAAATTTAATTTTTCTTTTTAACTCTTATTCGGTGCTGGGTTTTAATTGCTCATTATTTCAAGTTTCATGAATTGGGTTTCTCCAAGAATTGTGATATTTTTATGAATTTTTGTGCTTTAGCCATTGATGAAGCTTGAATTTCTATATAATTGATTACGAGTTAAAGAATAATCATACTCTTTTTTTTTTTTTTGGTCAATGGAGAAAAAAGGGTCTTGATCCGATTTTTAGATGTTCAATTTATGCTGGGCAGCCTTCTAACTTTGTATTTTATAGGATTAAGTATTATGTTTTCTATGGTTGATGAGCTAAATTGTTGAAAAACTGGGTCTTCATTAATGTTGTATATGCTGTGAAACAAAATGCAGTGTGTGACTGTGATGTTTAGTCGTTTATCGAGCTTTCGAAATTCCTGAATTTTATAATTTTCAAGTTGTTAAAAAAAAAAAAAAAAAAAAAAAACAGGTAGACGGGTGAAAAAATGAGTAAATGAGTAAAAAAAAAAAAGAAAAGAAAAGGGTAAATGGTTATGATTAAATGGGTACACGGTTATGAGTATGGTTAACCATTTATAAATGGTTATGGGTATGGGTATAACCGTTTATGCAATTACCCAACGGGTAAATGGTTATGCAGGTATGAATATAAATGGTTATGAGTAAATAACAGCGGTTACCCGCCTGCCATAACCATTGCCCATCCTAATGGGGTTTCCGGGGAGAGAGGTTGCTAGTTTTGACCACACGGATCACTAAAGAAGAAGAAGAAAAGAAAAAAAAAAAAAGGTGGTAGTTGAATACATTGGATAGAGGGAAGCCTTTTAACGAAGGGGAAAATGGTAATTAATTGAGGGGTTCACATCATATAAAATTTAACGATTCGAACCATTTATTTTTCAAGTTGTACCTCATATATCATCTTTGCAAAATATTAGCCAAATCGGAAATATTTAAGACATCTAATTAGGTTCAAAGAAATGAATGAATACTTTGTTAAATAATAAACAATGAAATATGATCTTAATAATTAAATAGGCAAATCATTTTGGTATTGAATAGAATTTTTGCAAGGATAATCTATGAATCGAGACTAATAAAATACACGATTCAGATCGTTGAAATTCGATGTGAAGTAAGCCTTATAACTAATTCTCTTTTTTTTCTTTTTTCTTTTTCCAAAAAATAGGAATCCCTTTACATAAAGGGTAAGTGAGCTACATGTTGTGAAGGGCAGAGATCTAGTCCCATCAGAGTCCAAAGATCAAGTGATCTGGATCCTTGAAATTTGATCCAACAACTACAAACAAAGAACTCCTCTAAACATTATAATAATTGTAATCGTTTGATCAAATTTTAAGAATCCGGATCATTTGATCCTTGAACTTGATGGGAGAGATCCGGATCTCCCTGTTATGAAGTATAGACCCATGTACTTAAACGTCTCTTCACTTCTTCTAAAAAAGAATCTCAATTATTGCACTTCCAAAAAGAATCTCAATTATCGATTTATTCCGTTCTTTAGGAAATCAGGATTGGGGGTCAGTATTGGATGCCATCTCCATGTCGGTCGTGGAGGATACGAATGAGGCTTTGAGATCTCTAGTTTCGGTGGAGGAGATAGAAGTTGCAGCTTTACAAATGGGAGGTCTCAAGGCTCCGAGGCCGGATGGGTTCCAAGGTATATTTTACCAGCTTTTATGGGAGAAAAATATTATGGATGTTAATGAATTGGTTTTGCATTGGTGGATGGTAATATTATTCCTAGCAGACTTAATTCAATGCATATTGTGTTGATACCAAAAGTTCGAAACCTGGAGTCTGTCTCACAATTCCGGCCAATAAGTCTCTGCAACTACTCCTACAAAATCCTATCCAAGGTGCTTGCAAACAGTTTGCCGGCACTCACTCCTATGCAAAATCCTATTGTGGCGGGTAGACAAATACAAGACAATATCAGCATTGCCCATGAATTATTCCACTTCCTCAAGTTAAGGAAAACGAAATCTAAGTTCAAACTTGTAATTAAGCTTGATATGCATAAAGCTTATGACTGGGTGGAATGGGACTTTTGGAGGCAGTTATGGAAAGAATGGGTTTTAACTTTAGATGGAGACGGCGCGTCTTGGGCTACGTTAGCTCAGTAAATTTTGCAGTCATCATTAACAGTCAGCCAGGGAGAGCAAGTTTGCTCCAGCAAGGGGTTTACGGCAAGGTGATCCATTATCCCCTTACTTATTCTTTTTTATCAGTGATGTACTATCCCGGATGATTCATTCGACTGTGGGTTTGGGGAGATTGGATGGGGTGCGGATGAATCCGAGTGGACCGACGGTCTCATACATTTTCTTTGCCGATGACACCTTGATTTTCTTAAAGGCAGATAAGAAAAACTGTCAAAACCTGGTAGGCTTACTGAGGGCCTATTGCTTGGCCTTTAGGCGGGAAGTAAATCTACACAAGTCTAGTGTATATTTTGGAGGTAATGTCCCTGAGGTAGTCGCTGAAGAACTTGGGGAGATTCTTGGAGTGACTGTGGTGGATGATTCGAGAACCTATTTGGGAGTCCCTCCCATTTAGGGCCGATCGAAGATGAGGGCACTATGTGAAGGGCAGAATTCAGGGAAAGATTCAAGGGTGGAAGCAAAGCACATTGTCCCAAGCTGGAAAAGAGGTTATGAGTAAAGCACATTGTCCCAAGCTGGGAAGGATCCAAGGGTGGAAGCAAACCTACATGAGAACTGCTCTAACACGATATCAAATAAAAATAGCACGTCATCACCAACTCGATTAAAATAAAAGTTGACTTGATTGATACTGATTAAATAAAAGAATCCGAATTTTAGCCGAATCCATTTTGTCAGGTTCTGAAGATCAGTAAATCATATATATTTATCATGCATCGTGCGATTAGAAATCATTTTAAATATTTTTATTTAAAATTAATTAAAAATAGTACCTGATAAAAATTGATCGCATAATATACGATAAACGGACACAATTTACAAATTCTCATGCTCCACATCAAAAAGATCCCAGAGAGGATCTTGTTAGTAAATAAAAGCGTGTTCCTGGAATATTACATGTACCAATGGGCTGCATTCGCGTTGCTTATGCGTGTGGCACCATTAACTTGTGTACGCTATGTTTACTATTCTATATTTGTAGTTTTGTATTATATTTGAGGGTATACATATATTAAATTAAAGGAAAACTAACGGAAAGTTAAAAAAAAACTATAGTTTTAATGAAAATGACTAATAGAGGTGTAGTGAATAGTACTAAGGAAAGCTAAAAATGTGATTTTTCGTTAAAAATGAACAGTAACGGAAATATTTGGTTAAAACTTCTTTTATATATATATATATATATATATATATATATATATATTCTCTAGGTTAATACAGTAATTACCAATTACGTAAACGTAGGGTTAGGGTTAGTAGTTGTGATGTGATGTGATGTCTTTTGGATTATATATAGGAAAGTTTGACTGAGGTTTCGTAGTGTGATCCTCATGTTATATATAAATTATGTACAGCCATAATTGGGGTTGTTATTAAGCTTAGTTAGTAGAATAAATTAGGATTTAGGCTTTAATAAACCCTAGATAAAAGTTAATTGTTAGGCCTGATCACTGGAGAAAACTTGTTGCATGGATTAAGGGTTTAGGGTTAAGTGTCCTTATATTTGTACTGTGTGTGCCCAAACCGATGTTATTCTGTGCTTTGAATTAATAAGAGTAGCTAGTGAGCTTTTGTCATCACTCCAAAAAGTACTCTAAATATGTAAAATTCTAATAAAGAAAATACACGTGAATGCCGAATGATATTTTAATATCCTATTGCTCTCAGCACATCTTTTCTTTTCTTTTCTTCTCTTTTATTTTTTATTTACTTCCTTGGAGTTTCTGATTTGTAGGAGAAAAGGTAGACTCAAAGTTCACACAAGCATGTATAGGTAAAACTTGTGAGTTTTTACTTGGCCCTCCTCACACGCCCGTGCATGCAAAGAAGTCCTTCAATTGAAAGACTCGACTTTTTTACTAACATGTTTCGGGTAAGTTATGAATCCAGAAGGAAAAGAAGGAAACACATTAGATGATAAGAATCAAAACAATTCAAATACTCATGTTTTAGTAAACATAGGGAAGCCAAAGATTATTCCATATAAGTAAACATCCTAGCATTTTTCAATAGTTTGAACGAGTTCAAAACAATGGCAGAGCTACACCCACGACTAAGGTGGGCGGTAGCCAAGGGAGCTTTAGTTTGAACTCTAGCTAATAGTCTATGTATTAACCTACTTTAACCTATTATACTTATATATAGCCCACCCAATTCTAAGAAAAACTATAACTTAATATGTAATTAATGCAAGACTTTTTAAGAAAAAAAAAATTGTATTACTTGTTATGTTAGTTCGGATTATTATTTCAGATTTTAGAGTTTTATATTCATGTATTATTATATAATTTTATGTAGGTACGAAAAATATTATGTTACTTTATGTTAATTATTTTAGTCAACCCACCACAAAAAAAAATATCTTGGCTCCACCCTTGGTTCAAAATTTTCAATAATTTCTCTCCCACCCTTTGCCTCTCCCTGGCCATCCCTCCCAAAACAGAACCGTAGATTTTTTTCAATCTAAATCACCGACCCCTTGCTCTGACTTGGGATCGACGGAGCCACTCCCTACCTTTCTCCTAGCCTTTCTCTCCCTTCTTAACCCTCTGCCAACCCCTACACCTCTAGTATTCCCTCCACTCCCTTCCCATTCACCCTGTTGCCTCCCTACCCCGAGTCTTCCCTACCCTTTCTTAACTTATGTAGCTCATTGTCTCCGCTCCCTAGCTCTTCCCCACCATTTTGTGAGTAGCTCTTTCATGGCTTTGAGCGTCTACTCATATTTGGGCCATGCTCGTTTCAAGTTCTCTTTCTTTATTTGGGTGAGATTCGGGGTTAGGGTAGGTTTTGTGGTTGCTAGTGGGTTGGTTCCACTTCCATCAGCTTGTTTCCATAGCGGTGACATTCTCCTCGACCGATTTGGTGGTTGCAGCCTTGCACCCATAAATCCAGCTTACCTGTTGCCTTGGGCATTCAAATCTGATGGAGCTATTGCCTTGTGCAACCACATCAGATGACTTCGCCTTTGTGTAACCTGATTTACTTATGGATGTAGTGGAGCTCATTAGTGCGGTGAAGGTGTTGTCTTGGTTAGTGTCCTAGTCCCTGAGATGAGCTGACTGATGGCCACTTGCTCAGAGTAGTGTGTAGTTGGTTTTGTAGCCTCGCCCTGCGAGTGTTGTGTTTACGATGACTGGATGTTGACTTTGCGTTATGTGGTCTCGCTTGAGATGATTTTATGTGGCCTTGCACTTCTACAATGACCTATGTGGTTGTCGGTATAGGTTTGTTGTGTCTACCATGTTATTGTGACAAATTTGTACTGATGATATTTTGTAGGGTAGGGTTGTGCCTATGGTCGGATAGGGGTTTATTGTAATTTGCTTGATTACACAACAGTCCAGATCAATTTTTTGGTCAGTGAAGTTATGTACCAAATTGAAAACCTTTGTAATCTTTGTGAAGTTCAATGAAATACCACTCTCCATTGCTTCTAGTAAAAACAAAGTAAATATGCCAGCATGGCATTTTGAACCTCTATATTTACGTTTCTCTGCCTTTCTCTGATTATTTAATAGCGTTTTGGGACGCATTTGTGCATACGATTTTTCTCGTTAATTAACCTTTGAATTTTCGCAGGCCTTTTTAATGTTTCTGCCAGTTGAAAAGCATGCACTAATTTTTTTTTTTTTTTTTTTTTAGGACTGACCAGTTTCTTTACACTGCATATGCATGTCTACTAATCCTAAGATCATGCTAGGAAGTTAATTACTCCCTGGATGCTCTCAGTGTTTGAATCTATGTATTATTTCTTCTTTGGTTATCCAACTTATATTATCGTCATTTGCTTTGGTCTTCACCTTAATTTTCTTGTATTAAGTTTAACAGTACCGATGGTTTGTCTCAAAAACATTATGGTCAAGCTACTTGTGAGGGAGTTTTTCAAAATTGGCATGTATACAAAGTCAAAAGTGTATGTATATGAGTGTTTTTTATATAACGACATATCTACACCAAAAATACGAGATAAATTGGTTTCAAACTCGTCATTCTCGAGAATTGAACCTAATATCACTCACTTACAAGTAAAGAAAAATATCATTAAGCCGTAACAGTAAGTAACAATACATATATGGGCATTAAATTGTTTGGTTGTTAAATATAGCTTCATGAATTATAGAAACAAAAAGAAAACTGAAGCTTAAACAACATTGAGTACTGATTAAATAAATAAAAATAAATTAATTAATTAATTAATTAAATTAAATAAAACCTGCATTGACTAAAAAATTCCGAAGATCTTTCCATTTGACTATAAAACCCATCGAGCCTACTTGTAACTTCACATTTTTGTGGAGACCCAAATTTTCTGAATCCAGCCAAGGCAGCCACATTCCAAGTTTCCAATATTTTAATTGCTAGGAAGCTCATCAGAATTTGAGGAGAAGTTGAGAAGTTGAGAAGATGACTAACATATCTATGTGTCTTAATCAACTCTCAAAACCATATCTTTTCTGGAGTATATAATTGAATATATATATATATAGTGACGGTAGACCACGAGAAAGAACCCACCAAAATGGGGGCATGTTGCAAATGCTGACAAAATATAAGAGTAAGGTTAGGAATATCAAATTTTTTAAATCAAATTGCAAACCAAATGAGATGTCATCAATAAGAAATAAGCACGTTAATCTACACTTAACTAATTATCTAATTATCTACAATCACATGATTTAATTTTAAAAAAAATTGATCTACCTAGCATTGCTCAAAAATATATATAAGAAAATGAAATCATTGCAAATATGGTTGTTTGGTGCCTTGCCTCCAAATATGGTTGTTGTGTTGGCTTACTTTATATCTTACCTCACTTACTTTATTTTCAAGTTATACTAGAGACTATTCGGCTGAAATTTATTTTGTAAATCACATGATGTGATTGTTGATAGTTAAGTTTTATTTTTAAATCATTAAATAAAAAATTCAGCTATCAACTGTCACATCATGTGGTCTACAAACGTAGTCTAAAGACATGACCTCCCTAACATTTTCCCCTTTTTTTTTTCATTTCTCGTCGAATCAATAATTAACAAACTTAAAATCTTAGTGGTCATCCGTAAACCATTTCATTTTCACTTTTCACGTTTTTTCGTTTGATAACTATTTTCAATTTTCAACTAAAATACAAAAACAACTTTATTGAAATTTCTGTTAATAATCAAACAAGTTTTCAATTAAAAATAATAATAAGAAAAAATCAAAAATTTGAAAATAAAATGGTTTGTCATAACCTGTTAAAATAGAGTATGAAAATGTTTTATGACGAAAAGGGTTTGTGATACACCCTAATAAAAAATTGGAGCGTGCTGGCAGTAGGGGTGGGTTCAAAAAACCGAAAACCGAAAAAAACCGAAAACCAAACCGAACCGAGGCCGAAAAAAACCGAACCGAAAAAAAAACCGAACCGAAACTACAAAACCGAACCGAACCGAATTTGGTTGGTTCGGTTTCGGTTTTTGAGGCTCGGAAACCGAACCGAACCGAACCGAACCGAACCGATATATATATATAGTTTTTTTGAATATTTATAAATTGTTTAGTCATACAATCATAACAAAACAGAACCTATTGCCAAGTTGGTTTCAATGAAACTTTACAAGCTGAAGGCATGGGTTCGAACCCTCATGCCTCCAGGATTTGTGAGGTTATTTTTAATTTTTTAATGTTTTTAACAAAACCCTTAAGCCTTAACAAATAACAAAACCCTGCCCTGACTCCTTGTAACTAAAGCCGCTGTTGTAACCCTAACCCTTAAGCCTCTTCTCTCTCGTTCCCAACTTCCCTTCCGGCCTTCCCTGCCTTCAGTTCTTCTTCTTCAGTCTCGCGCAGCCTGAGGCCCTGAGCCACTAGCCAGTGAGCCTCATCTCTCTCTCGCTCTGTCTCTCTCAATCTCTCACACGGTCACACGACTCACACCTTGCCCTCGCCGCCAGCGCCAGTCTTTGATCTCGCCGTCAGCTTGTTCTTGCCGTGGATTTTCTTGATCTTTCTTCGGATCTCACCCCTTTTTTGCATCTGGTTTTTGGATTTGAGAATTTTGATTTTTGTTTCGATTTGTTTATTTGGATTGCTGATTCGATCCCTGCTTATCTGTTTAGATCTGATGGATTTCGTTATTAGGTTATTCATCTTTCCATTTTTATATTAGTTTTTACAGTTTGGTACCCAGAGTTTCAGTTGTTGTGGTTTTATGCCAATGGAATTGAGCGGTTCAAGTAGTTTTAGGTCCAAATGTTGATCAATTTTTCTTGTTTGTTCTTGAGTTTTTTATTTTGGTTAGAAATGATTTAATTGCTTTGTGAATTATGCGAGTAATTCATAAATCAATGACGAAAAAGGTTATTTTTCTCTTTGATCTGTGATTGTTATTTCATAATCTGAAGGAAAATTATGTTTGTTTGTTATGAGTTTTCGTGCTTTGTGATTGTTAATATATAAAACGTTTTGATGCTTCTCGACATTACTAGGAAATTGTATATGTTGCTTTAGGTTGACGACACGAGCTTTGTTTATTATGTTTTCGACGAGTTTTGATGCTTCTTAGCATCCTTATGGGATGTGCATCATGGTAACGGTACTCAAAAGATGTTCTGGAAGGATCCTCGTGTTTTATTCTTCTCGGTTCATAGCTATGCCAGAATTTTGAATTGATACTTGTTCTTTTCCTTGATCTTTTAAGCCTATGTTTAACATAACAAAGTTGAAGTTAGATTCCATCATGTAGTGTTTTGTTAAGATGTGCTGCTTGGGATTCCTTTGTTCTTTTCTTGAATTTAAGTTTCCTACAAGGTTTTTATTTACACTTTTCAAGGATTCTGTAATTTTCAATTTTCTAACTTCTATCATTGTATCAAAAGTTATCACATTGGAGCTTGTAGTATGTAACTTGTTTGGTTGACTTGTCTTGCATAAGATCAAAGTTCCTAATTCTGATGACAGTATGGTGTTGTGCTTTTTTCAGGCATGAGTTTGGAAGTTTTTATCCAGCTAATGGTGACGGCTTCTATACTATGATTGGAGAAGGACCAGGAGCAGGATACAACATTAATGTCCCCTGGGAAAATGGCCAGTGTGGGGACGCAGACTATTTTGCAGTTTGGGACCATGTTTTGGTTCCTGTTGCCAAGGTGTTTAATCCAGACTTAATTATGGTCTCTGCAGGATTTGATGCAGGTTGGTGGGCTAACTTTCTCTGTTTAATGCAGGTTGCAGAATGAGTTTTCATTTTATTGTGTGGATAGTTTAGCTTGCAGTAGTACTTATCTTTGATTTCTATTTAAGTATCATAATTGTTAATTTTCAAATTTGTTGAAACAGCTGCTGGTGATCCTGTAGGGGGTTGTCGTGTCACACCATATGGATACGCAGTTATGTTGAAAAAGGTCATTTTACAGTGTCTCTTTTCTCATTAATGTGGCCTTGATTATTGTATGTTTGACATATTTTTATTGTCTCTCAGTTGATGAGTTTTGCCAACGGAAAAATCGTGTTGGCTTTAGAAGGAGGATACAATCTCGAATCTATTGCAAGTTCAACTCTTTCTTGTGTTGAAGTTCTGCTGGACGACAATCCTATTCATGGGTCTTCAGAGGCATACCCATTTGAGTCTACATGGCGTGTGATACAAGCGGTATATTAATGTTGAAATAGGACTTATTACAAAATGGATGCAAGTTGTTTTCATATACATTGTGAACTTTCATATTTCCTTTTTTTTTTTTTTAATAATTTTGGAGGGAGAAAAAAAAAAAAAAAAAAAAACCGAAACCGAACCGAGAAAAACCGAACCGAAAAAAAACCGAACCGAAAAAAACCGAAAAAAAATTGAACCGAACCGAACCGAACCGAAATTTCGGTTCGGTTTCGGTTTTGGGAAAAAACCGAACCGATTAGAACCGAACCCAGCCCTAGCTGGCAGTCACGTGAGGGTGACATAGCCAAGTGCACAATACGGAAGCAAAAGAGTGAAAATATGAGAAAAATAAAGTCAACAAAATAATTTACAGTAAAAAGATCAGTGAGTGACAAACATAGAAGGAAAATGCAAAGTAGAAGTTCGAGTATCCTAGGTGCAGTCCAGAATAAACAAACACTACACAAGTGGTAACTAGAAAGTCCTACATGGAGGGTGCTCTGTCAGAAATGCCATGCATCACCAAACTGCAAAATAGAGGATCTCAGCATATCCTCCAGTGTCTGAATGGTCCTCTCAGATTGCCCATCGGTTTGAAGATGATATGCCGTACGTGTGCCTCATACAAAATATCCCTCTTTAACTCTGCGTTGTTCAGTACAAAGACCCGGGCCGCCACCATAACCCAAACCGAGATGTGACATTTTGTTATTTGTTATAGACAAAAGGATAATGCTCCAAGTTAATATAGTCGTGATATTATCTTAATACTATTGAAAAGAAAATTGCGAGTTTGAGCACTAATATTTGCAAATTTCCATGCATCTGTTATGTAGCTTCCTGCCTCCATACAAAGAAAAAACGCACGCTTTTATACATGTGAGGTAAAGGTGGGCCTTAAATTATGGGTGATGAGATATGCGGTCAATTTTGTGCCTGGGTCCGCACAAATACGTAATCCAAATACCCAATTTCATAATTATTTCAATAAAAGAACCTCTCCAGCTAATAAGAGATTGCCAACTCCAGAAGTGATCCAAGAAAACAAAGAAAGACAACAATCACATGAGTTTCACATCGATTAGGGACAACAATGGGGGGACTCCCCTGTAGAAAAGGACTCTCCAATTTTTCACACTCAAGAGATCCTTGTGTCAACATTTTAGGGTCGTGTTGATATTGTCTCGATTTAACCATCTATATTGTCTAATAAGTGTTAAATTTTATCTCAAAAAATCTCAGTATAATTAGGAGTGCAATCCCTAATGTGAGATCGCATTCTTCAACATCTTGATCTCTTAATCCCTATTTAAATCCACTAGTAGCAATTATACTTAAACCAACATTGTATTTTGTAAATACATTATCTAAACCTAAATGAGAACTGCTCTAACACGATATCTAGCATTAACAGCCTCAGAGCTGTTATTTCCAGGCTAGTCAGTGCTTTGTCAAATGTTCGTTGGGTTAGCTAGTGCCTTCTTACTCAAGCTTTTGTTGCGCCTTTTGCTGAATTTGTCTGTATGTATACTTGGACTGGTCTTTTCTAGAGCCTTTTATAGCTTCTTTATTTGTTTGTAGTAAATTTTCCAAAGAAAAGGAAAGACGACGATGAAAAAAAGGCAAACATGAAAAAGTGAAGTTTCTAAAAAGAATTCGTTTACTACAAACAAAAAATCCTTATCTAATATTTCTTTCTTTGTGCGTTCACTCCATTGGCCAAAACAAAGTGAAAGACGTATTCTTGTCAGCAAATTCAAAATTATACTCTTATTCATATTTATCGAGAAGTGAATATGGTGGCTGACAAGGACAAATCAACATAAGGACCAAAATGGTCCTGGGATCATCCAAAGGCTGGAAAACATGCCTGTGAAGGTCTAGGGACTCTTCTAATCAACAACACATGACAGAGTTTGGCAGCAATCAGCAGCTTGCATCAACAATACTCGATAGAGTTCGACTCTCATATGCTCTCGATAACACTAAGCAAATTGCTTCGGCATATGGTCGATATATGTTGACATGTAAGCAACATGACTCGGCTGACAACAAGTCCACTAAGTAGTCAACGACTTCCCCCAGTTAACGAACTGAAATTTTTTTGCACACTTTGTGCGCTGTTTTTGTGTAAAACATTTGGACTTCTAACACTGTGACCCCCAAGGTTTGAATCTAAGATCAACCTTTGGCGGCAGATAATTTGCTTCTTTAGTTCATAATCATGATCATACATCTTGTTTACTAATTTTGCAATCTTGCCTAGGTTAAAGTTTGATTTGTATGATTTAGAACCCGTCGAAGACATTCTTTGTGATGTTATTTCAGTTTTCTAAACAATCCAAAACAATACAATGTGAAAAACTGTTGTGCTCAAATGTTCAATGGAATTGGACCCATTATGGACTTTAGTATCTGGAGCCCAGAGACCCATAAATTTGGTACACACAAATTGATCTAATAGTTTTCATTAACTCATTCCACTAGCTCACCTCACACAAACCAATGACTCATATTTCTTTTTCACACAATAAATGGATCCCATCTTTCCCTATGGGTCATCCATTCCGCTAGCCCACCTCACATAAACCAATGACTCGTATTTCTTTTTCACACAATTGTGCGGTTCAAATTTTTTTGCACACTTTGTGCGCTGTTTTTGTGTAAAAAAATTGAACTTCTAACACTGTGACCCCCAAGGTTTGAATCCAAGATCAACCTTTGGCGGCAGATGATTTGCTTCTTTAGTTCATAATCACAATCACACATCTTGTTTACTAATATTTCAATCTTGTCTAGGTTAAAGTTTGATTTGTATGATTTAGAATCCATCGAATACATTCTTTGTGATGTTATTTCAATTTTCTAAATAATCCAAAACAATACAATGTGAAAAACTGTTGTACTCAAATGTTCAATGGAATTGGACCCATTATGGAATTTAGTATCCGGAGCCCAAAGATCCATTAATTTGGTACACACAAATTGATCTAATTGTTTTCATTAACTCATTCCACCAGCCCACCTCACACAAACCAATGACTCATATTTCTTTTTCACACAATAAATGGATCCCATCTTTCCCTATGGGTCATCCAACACCAACTGGTGAAGTGGCAGTTTCCAGAAATATACGGGTGGGTTCTTTAATCTGTCATGAATTAGGAACATGGGACATCGACTTCATTAGAGGCTTCTTGGTGGAGGAAGAACAATATGTCATCACTGAGACTCATATTGGGGATGTTTTTAAGGGGGATCGACTTGTGTGAGCATTCGATAAGCGTGGAAGGTACACGGTGAAATCCAGATATCATCGGGCTCATTCACGGATGCTTAATCTGGACGGCCAACGCACGTTCTCCGCATGTCCTAAAGCAGGTTTGGAAATATATTTGGAAGTTACATAGCCCTCCAAAAATCTGAAATTTTATGCGGAAGACATTACACCGGGCCCTCCCAACCATGGTGGATCTTTTCAAACTGCGATCTGCCCACTCCCTGATCTGCCCTATTTGTCAGTATGGTGAGGAATCTGTGGAACATATGTTTCTTCTGGCAGACCACGATTGATATATATAGCTAGTCTAGATTACGTGATAATTCGTAGTAGCACTACAGGTAGTGTCAGAGTATGTGGATATGAGACCTTGACACGACCCTTTATATAGGAGTTGGAAGTGTGTGGGAACTGAGAAGGTTGTAGGAAACTGGAAAGAAGATTCAACGCGGTTCAGTTTTTCAAGAACGGTAAACCATGCAAATAAAAATAGTACGTCATCACCAACTCGATTAAAATAAAAGTTGACTTGATTGACGCTGATTAAATAATAGAATCCGAATTTTCGTCGGATTCATTTTGTCAGGGTTCGGAAGATTCGTAAATCATATATATTTGTCGTACATTGTGCGATTAGAAATCATTTTAAATATTTTTATTTAAAATTTATTAAAAATAGTACCTGATAAAAATTGATCGCTCAATATACGATAAACGGACACAATTTACGAATTCTCATGATCCACATCAAAAAGATCCCGGAGAGGATCTTGTTAGTAAATAAAAGCGTGTTCCTGGAACATTACATGTACCAATGGGCTGCATTCGCGCTGCTTATGCATGTGGCACCATTAACTTGTGTACGCTACATTTACTATTCTGTATTTGTAGTTTTGTATTATATTTGAGGGTATACATGTATTAAATTAAAGGAAAACTAATGGAAAGTTAAAAAAAAAAAAAAAAAAAAAAACTATAGTTTTAATGAAAATGACTAATAGTGATGTAGTGAATAGTACTAAAAAATATAAAAATTTAATTTTTCGTTAAAAATGAAGAGTGCCAAAAATATTTGATTAAAACTTCTTTTATATATATATTCTCTAGGTTGATACAGTAATTACCAATTACGTAAACGTAGGGTTAGGGTTAGTAGTTGTGATGTGATATGATGTGATGTCAATTGGATTATGTATAGGAAAGTTTGACTGAGGTTTCGTAGTGTGATCCTCATGTTATATATAATTATGTACAGCCATAATTGGGGTTGTTATTAAGTTTAGTTAGTAGAAGAAATTAGGATTTAGGCTTTAATAAACCCTAGATAAAAGTTAATTGTTAGGCCTGATCACTGGAGAAAACTTGTTGCATGGATTAAGGGTTAAGGGTTAAGTGTCCTCATATTTGTACTGTGTGTGCCCAAAACGATGTTATTCTGTGCTTTGAATTAATAAAAGTAGCTAGTGAGCTTTTGTCATCATTCTAAAAAGTACTCTAAATATGTAAAATTCTAATAAAGAAAATACACGTGAATGCCTAATGATATTTTAATATACTATTGCTCTCCGCACATCTTTTCTTTTCTTTTCTTCTCTTTTATTTTTTATTTACTTCCTTGGAATTTCTGATTTGTAGGAGAAAAGGTAAACTCAAATTTCACACAAGCATGTATGGGTAAAACTTGTGTGTTTTTACTTGGCCCTCCTCACACGCCCGTGCATGCAAAGAAGTCCTTCATTTGAAAGACTCGACTTTTTTACTAACATGTTTCGGGTAAGTTATGAATCCACATTGAGTACTGATTAAAAAAAAAAAAAAAAAAAACCTGCATTGACTAAAAAATCAGAAGATCTTTCCATTTGACTACAGGACCTATTGAGCGTACTTGTAACTTCACATTTTTGTGGAGACCCAAATTTTCTGAATCCAGCCAAGGCAGCCACATTCCAACTTTCCAATATTTTGACTGCTAGGAAGGTTATCGGAATTTGAGGAGAAGTTGAGAAGATGACTAACATATCTATGTGTCTTAATTAACTCTCAAAACCATAGCTTTTCTGGGCTATATAATTGAATATATATATATATATATAGTGACGATAGACCACGAGAAAGAACACACCAAAACGAAGGCATCTTGCAAATGCTGACAAAATATAAAAGTAAGGTTAGGAAGATCGAATTTTTTAAATCAAATTGCAAACCAAGTGAGATGTCATCAATAAGAAATAAGCACGTTAATCGACACTTAACTAATAATCTAATTATCTACAATCACATCATTTAATTTTAAAAATTTGATCTACCTAGCATTGCTCAAAAAATATATAAGAAAATGAAATCATTGCAAATATGGTTGTTTGTTGTAGGTATAATGCTACAACAATAAGCACACACCACATTTCAACCTATGAGACCAAGGTAAGAGAGAAAGGTCAAAGGCCACCAACTGAAGATCCCCATTCAAAATACCAAGTTAGATATATACATGATGAATATGAACCACCATATGGATATGAATCATCATTTCAAGATTTTAATCTAAATTTGCATAAATTCATCGTGTTAAATAAGGGCTTGTAACAAGGAAAACAAAAAAAGAAGCAACACGTTTTAGCAAAAAAAAAATAAAAAGAAGAAGCAAAACATAAGAAAATTGCAATTTTTATTTTCATTACGAAAGTTTATATTTATTATACATTGGGCATGAAACAAACGACCTATATGTGGCCAAATATATATAGTAACGTTATTACCAATTACATGGTCGATTTTATTAATGGTTGTTGATGAAATTTTTTATCCCTGAAATTAGAGCCTCGGTTTGTTCAGCCGTTTGAGGATCCATATCCACCGCAATCTTGTTAAGATAAAAGCTATGACTCATTCCTGGACTAATCAGAAGCTCCACGTCCTTCTTAGCCCTCATCATGGAGTCATAATATTCCATCTCTGTGTCTATTATCATGTCCATCTCAGCAATGCATAGAAGAAACGGCGGCAGCTTCAGAGTATCTAAAGACGGTGCTCCGGAGCCCATCGGACAAGTTATCGGATGGTCCTTAGTCGACCCCAATGGCAGAGCCAAGCTCAGAAACTTGTCCACCATGTCTAGGGTTAGCATAGGTGACTCTGGCTGCTCCAACTCCGACCTACTCCTCACTGATCGAACGAACCCCGGGTGGATGGGGATCCCACCTGCTAGCTTCAACGGACTCAAATCCACCTTCCCTGCTCGAGCGGCAACTTCATGCACGAGATTTCCACCCGAGCTGTCCCCTATGAGAAAGACACGGTTGAAGTCTGCGTGACTGACTAGCCACTGCTCGTATGAATCGCCTTGTGCAACGGAGCGAAGCCAGAGCAGCGCAGAGAAGCCGTCGATGATTGGAGCGGGGAGACGGTGCTCGGGTGCGAGCCTTAAGTAGACAGAGATACAAATGGCTTGGGCTGAGCGTGCGAGCGTGGTGTACATTTGATAGTACATGTACCAATCAGCCTGGCTTATACAAAAGCCACCTCCATGGAGATGAAGGATTACAGGGAGCTTCAAAGAATCCTCGGGGTTTGTCTCTGGTAGATAAATTCGTAGCCGTAGATTTTCGTTGGCGCAAACATCTCGGGTGGCAACTCCATCGATGAATTCATCGTGTGGTGCGACTGGCTCAGTCATGAACTGGACTTGAGGCGGTCCAGTCCATGTCCGGTCAACTGAGCCATCGGCGAACACTCTCAGCCAACCAGACACCTCATCGACGAGAACCTTCTGGCAGACCATGGTTGATATATATAGCTAGTCTAGATTACGTGATAATTCGTAGTAGCACTACAGGTAGTGTCAGAGTATATGGATATGAGACCTTGACACGACCCTTTATATAGGAGTTGGAAGTGTGTGGGAACTGAGAACGTAAAGAAGATTCAACGCGGTTCAGTTTTTCAAGAACGGTAAACCATGCAAATAAAAATAGTACGTCATCACCAACTCGATTAAAATAAAAGTTGACTTGATTGACGCTGATTAAATAAAAGAATCCGGATTTTCGTCGGATCCATTTTGTCAGGGTTCAAAAGATTCGTAAATCATATATGTTTATCGTGCATCGTGCGATGAGAAATCATTTTAAATATTTTTATTTAAAATTAATTAAAAATAGTACCTGATAAAAATTGATCGCACAATATACGATAAATGGACACAATTTACGAATTCTCATGATCTACATCAAAAAGATCCCAGAGAGGATCTTGTTAGTAAATAAAAGCGTGTTCCTGGAATATTACATGTACCAATGGGCTGCATTCGCGTTGCTTATGCGTGTGGCACCATTAACTTGTGTACGCTACGTTTACCATTTTGTATTTGTAGTTTTGTATTATATTTGAGGGTATACATATATTAAATTAAGGGAAAACTAACGGAAAGTTAAAAAAAAAACTATAGTTTTAACGAAAATGATTAATAGAGGTGTAGTGAATAGTACTAGGAAAAGGTAAAAATGTGATTTTTCTTTAAAAATGAATAATACCGGAAATACTTCGTTAAAACTTCTTTTATATATATATATATATTATGTGGGTTGATACAGTAATTACCAATTACGTAAACGTAGGGTTAGGGTTAGTAGTTATGATGTGATGTGATGTCTTGGATTATATATAGGAAAGTTTGACTGAGGTTTCGTAGTGTGATCCTCATGTTATATATAATTTATGTACAGCCATAATTGGGGTTGTTATTAAGCTTAGTTAGTAGAATAAATTAGGATTTAGGCTTTAATAAACCCTAGATAAAAGTTAATTGTTAGGCCTGATCACTGGAGAAAACTTGTTGCATGGATTAAGGGTTAAGGGTTAAGTGTCCTTATATTTGTACTATGTGGCCCAAAACGATGTTATTCTGTGCTTTGAATTAATAAGAGTAGCTTGTGAGCTTTTGTCATCACTCCAAAAAGTACTCTAAATATGTAAAATTCTAATAAAGAAAATACACATGAATGCCTAATGATATTTTAATATACTATTGCTCTCCGCACATCTTTTCTTTTCTTTTCTTCTCTTTTATTTTTTATTTACTTCCTTGGAATTTCTGATTTGTAGGAGAAAAGGTAGACTCAAAGTTCACACAAGCATGTATAGGTAAAACTTGTGAGTTTTTACTTGGCCCTCCTCACACGCCCGTGCATGCAAAGAAGTCCTTCATTTGAAAGACTCGACTTTTTTACTAACATGTTTCGGGTAAGTTATGAATCCAGAAGGAAAAGAAGGAAACACATTAGATGATAAGAATCAAAACAATTCAAATACTCATGTTTTAGCAAACATAGGGAAGCCAAAGATTATTCCATATAAGTAAACATCTTAGCATTTTTCAATAGTTTGAACGAGTTCAAAACAATGGCAGAGCTACACCCACGACTAAGGTGTGCGGTAGCCTAGGGAACTTTAGTTTGAACTCTTGCTAATAGTCTATGTATTAACCTACTTTAACATATTATACTTATATATAGCCCACCCAATCCAAAGAAAAACTATAACTTAATATGTAATTAATGCAAGACTTTTTAAGAAAAAAATGAAATTGTATTACTTGTTATGTTAGTTTGGATTATTATTTCAGATTTTAGAGTTTTATATTCATGCATTATTATATAATTTTATGTAGGTACGAAAAATTTTATGTTACTTTATGTTAATTATTTTAGTCAACCCACCGCAAAAAAAAAAAAATATCTTGGCTCCACCCTTGGTTCAAAATTTTCAATAATTTCTCCCCAACCCTTTGTCTCTCCCTGATCGTCCCTCCCAAAACAAAACCGTAGATTTTTTGCAATCTAAATCACCGACCCCTTGCTCTGACTTGGGATCGACGGAGCCACTCTCTACCCTTCTCCTAGCCTTTCTCTCCCTTCTTCACCCTCTGCCAACCCCTCCACCTCTAGTATTCCCTCCACTCCCTTCCCATTCACCCTGTTGCCTCCCTACCCCAGGTCTCCCCTACCATTTCTTAACTTATGTAGCTCATTCTCTTTGCTCCCTAGCTCTTCCCCACCATTTTGTGAGTAGCTCTTTCATGGCTTTGAGCCTCTACTCATATTTGGGCCATGCTCGTTTCAAGTTCTCTTTCTTTATTTGGGTGAGATTCGGGGTTAGGGTAGGTTTTGTGGTTGCTAGTGGGTTGGTTCCACTTCCATCAACTTGTTTCCATAGCGGTGACATTCTCCTCGACCGATTTGGTGGTTGCAGCCTTGCACCCGCAGATCTAGCTTACCTGTTGCCTTGGGCATTCAAATCTGATGGAGCTACTGCCTTGTGCAACCACATCAGATAACTTCGCCTTTGTGTAACCTGATTTACTCATGGATGTAGTGGAGCTCATTAGTGCGGTGAAGGTGTTGTCTTGGTTAGTGTCCTAGTCGCTGAGATAAGCTGATTGATGGCCACTTGCTCAGAGTAATGTGTGGTTGGTTTTGTAGCCTCGCCCTGCAAGTGTTGTGTTCACGATGACTAGAAGTTGACTTTGCTTTAAGTGATGAGTTTGTGGTCTAGCTAGTATTTCAACAATGACTTTATGTGGTCTCGCTTGAGATGATTTTATGTGGCCTCGCACTTCTACAATGACCTATGTGGTTGTCAGTATAGGTTTGTTGTGTCTATTATGTTATTGTGACAAATTTGTACTAGTGATATTTTGTAGGGTTGGGTTGTGCATGTGGTCGGATAGGTGTTTATTGTAATTTGCTTGATTGCACAACATTCCAGATCAATTTTTTGGTCAATGAAGTTATGTACCAAATTCGAAACCTTTGTAATCTTTGTGAAGTTCAATGAAATACCACTCTCCATTGCTTCTAGTAAAAACAAAGTAAATATGCCAGCGTGGCATTTTGAACCTCTACATTTACGTTTCTCTGCCTTTCTTTGATTATTTAACATCGTTTTGGGACACATTTGTGCTTACGATTTTTCTCGTCAATTAACCTTTCAATTTTCGCGAGCCTTTTTAATGTTTCTGCCAATTGAAAAGCATGCACTAAATTTATTTTTTTTAGGACCGACCAGTTTCTTTACATTGCATATGCATGTCTACTAATCCTAAGATCATGCTAGGAAGTTAATTACTCCTTGGATGCTCTCAATGTCTGAATCCTTGTATTATTTCTTCTTTGGTTATCCAACTTATATTATCGTCATTTGCTTTGGTCTTCACCTTAATTTTCTTGTATTAAGTTTAACAGTACTGATGGTTTGTCTCAAAAAAATTATGGTCAAGCTACTTGTGAGGGAGTTTTTCAAAATTGGCATGTATACAAAGTCAAACGTGTACGTATATGAGTGTTTTTTATATAACGACATATCTACACTAAAACTACGAGATAAATTGGTTTCGAACTCGTCATTCTCGAGAATTGAACCTAATATCACTCACTTACAAGTAAAGAAGAATATTATTAAGCCGTAACAGTAAGTAACAGTACATATATGGGTGTTAAATTATTTGGTTGTTAAATATAGCTTCATGAATTAGAGAAACAAAAAGAAAATTGAAGCTTAAACAACATTGAGTACTGATTAAAAAAAAAAAAAAAAAAACCTGCATTGACTAAAAAATCCATTTGACTACAGGACCTATCGAGCCTACTTGTAACTTCACATTTTTGTGGAGACCCAAATTTTCTGAATCCAGCCAAGGCAGCCACATTCCAACTTTCCAATATTTTGACTGCTAGGAAGGTTATCGGAATTTGAGGAGAAGTTGAGAAGATGACTAACATATCTATGTGTCTTAATCAATTCTCAAAACCATAGCTTTTTTGGGGTATATAATTGAATATATATAATTATATATATATATATAGTGACGGTAGACCACGAGAAAGAACACACCAAAACGAAGGCATCTTGCAAATGCTGACAAAATATAAGAGTAAGGTTAGGAAGATCGAATTTTTTAAATCAAATTGCAAACCAAATGAGATGTCATCAATAAGAAATAAGCACGTTAATCGACACTTTACTAATAATCTAATTATTTACAATCACATCATTTAATTTTAAAATTTTGATCTACCTAGCATTGCTCAAAAAATATATAAGAAAATGAAATCATTGCAAATATGGTTGTTTGGTGCCTTGCCTCCAAATATGGTTGTTGTGTTGGCTTACTTTATATCTTACCTCACTTATTTTATTTTCAAGTGATACTAGAGACTATTCGGCTGAAATTTATTTTGTAAACCAGTTAAGGTTTATTTTTAAATCATTAAATAAAAAATTCAGCTATCAACCGTCACATTATGTGGTCTACAAACATGGTCCAAAGACATGACCTCCCTGACATTTTCCCTTTTTTTTTTTTTTCATTTCTCTTAGAATCAATAATTAACAAACTTAAAATCTTAGTGGTCATCTGAAAACTATTTCGTTTTCACTTTTGACGTTCTTTCATTTGATAACTATTTTCAATTTTCAACTAAAATACAAAAAAAACTTTATTGAAATTTCAGTTAATAATCAAACAAGTTTTCAATTAAAAATAATAATAAGAAAAAATCAAAAATTTGAAAATAAAATGGTTTCTCATAACCTGTTAAAATAGAGTATGAAAATGTTTTATGACGAAAAGGGTTTGTTATATACAAAAGGATAGTGCTCCAAGTTAATATAGTCATGATATTATTTTAATACTATTGAAAAGAAAATTGCGAGTTTGAGCACTAATCATTGCAAATTTCCATGCATCTGTTATGTAGCTTCCTGCCTCCATTCAAAGAAAAAACGCACGCTTTTATACATGTGAGGTAGTGGTGGGCCTTAAATTAGGGGTGATGGGATTATGCGGTCATTTTTGTGTCTGGGTCCGCACAGAGACGTAATCCGAATGCCCAATTTCATAATTATTCAATAAGAGAACCTCTCCAGCTAATAAGAGATTACCAACTCCAGAAGAGATCCAAGCAAACAAAGAACAACAACAATGACATGAGTTTCACATCAATTGTGGACAATAATGGGGGGACTCCCCTATACAAAAGGACGCTTCAATTTTTCATACTCAAGAGATCCTTGTGTCAACATTTTAGAGTCGTGTTGATATTGTCTCGGCTTAACCATCTGTATTGTCTAATAAGTGTTAAATTTTATCTCAAAAAATCTCAGTATAATTAGGAGTGCAATCCCTAATGTGAGATCGCATTCTTCAACATCTTGATCTCTTAATCCCTATTTAAATCCACTAGTAGCAATTATACTTAAACCAACATTGTATTTTGTAAATACATTATCTAAACCTAAATGAGAACTGCTCTAACACGATATCTAGCATTAACAATCTCAGAGCTGTTATTTCCAGGCTAGTCAGTGCTTTGTCAAATGTTCGTTGGGCTAGCTAGTGCCTTCTTACTCAAGCTTTTGTTGCGCCTTTTGCTGAATTTGTCTGTATGTATACTTGGACTGGTCTTTTCTAGAGCCTTTTATAGCTTCTTTATTTGTTTGTAGTAAATTTTCCAAAGAAAAGGAAAGACGAAAAAAAGGCAAACATGAAAAAGTGAAGTTTCTAAAAAGAATTCGTTTACTACAAACAAAAATTCCTTCTCTAATATTTCTTTCTTTGTGTGTTCACTCCATTGCCCAAAACAAAGTGAAAGATGTATTCTTGTTAGCAAATTCAAAATTATACTCTTATTCATATTTATCGAGAAGTGAATATGGTGGCTGACAAGGACAGATCAACATAAGGACCAAAATGGTCCTGGGATCATCTGAAGGCAGGAAAACATGCCTGTGAAGGTCCAGGGACTCTTCTAATCAAAACACATGACAGAGTTCGGTAGAAATCAACAGCTTGCATCAACAATACTCGATAGAGTTCGACTCTTATATGTTCTCGATAACACTAAGCAAATTGCTTCGGCATATGGTCGATATATGTTGACATGAACGCAACATGACTCGGCTGACAACAAGTCCACCAAGTAGTCAACGAATTGCCCCAGTTAACGAACTGATTTTTTTTTTTCCACACTTTATGCGCTGCTTTTGTGTAAAAAATTGGACTTCTAACGTTGTGACCCCCAAGGTTTGAATCCAAGATCAACCTTTGGCGGCAGATGATTTGCTTCTTTAGTTCATAATCACGATCATACATCTTATTTACTAATTTTTCAATCTTGCCTAGGTTAAAGTTTGATTTGTATGATTTAGAATCCGTCGAAGACATTCTTTGTGATTTTATTTCTGTTTTCTAAATAATCCAAAACAATACAATGTGAAAAACTGTTGTGCTCAAATGTTCAATGGAATTGGACCCATTATGGACTTTAGTATCCGGAGCCCAGAGATCCATAAATTTGGAACACACAAATTGAATCTGACAGTTTTCATTAACTCATTCCGCTAGCCCACCTCACACAAGCCAATGACTCATATTTCTTTTTCACACAATTGTGCGGTTCAAATTTTTTTTGCACACTTTGTGCGTTGTTTTCGTGTAAAAAATTTGGACTTCTAACACTGTGACCCCCAAGGTTTGAATCCAAGATCAACCTTTCGTGGCAGATGATTTGCTTCTTTAGTTCATAATCACGATCATACATCTTGTTTATTAATTTTTCAATCTTCCGTAGGTTAAAGTTTGATTTGTATGATTTAGAATCCGTCGAAGACATTCTTTGTGATGCTATTTCAATTTTCTAAATAACCCAAAGCAATACAATGTGAAAAACTGTTGTGCTTAAATGTTCAATGGAATTGGACCCATTATGGACTTTAGTATCCGGAGCCCAAAGATCCATTAATTTGGAACACACAAATTGAATCTAATAGTTTTCATTAACTCGTTCCGCTAGCCCACCTCACACAAACCAACGACTCATATTTCTTTTTCACACAATAAATGGATCACATCTCTCCCTTTGGGTCATCCAACACCAACTAGTGAAGTCGCGGTTTTCAGAAATATACGGGTGGATTCTTTAATCTGTCATGATTTAGGAACATGGGACATGGACTTCCTTAGAGGCTTCTTGGTGGAGGAAGAACAACATGCCATCACTGAGACTTATATTGGGGATGTTTTTAAGGGGGATCGACTTGTGTGGGCATTCAATAAGCATGGAAGGTACACGATGAAATCCGGATATCACCGGGCTCACTCACAGATGCTTAATCTGGACGGCCAGCGCACGTTCTCCGCATGTCCTAAAGCAGGTTTGGAAATATATTTGGAAGTTACATACCTCTCCAAAAATCTGAAATTTTATGTGGAAGACATTACACCGAGCCCTCCCAACAATGGTGGATCTTTTCAAACTGTGATCTGCCCCCTCCCTAATCTGCCCTATTTGTCAGTATGGTGAGGAATCTGTGGAACATATGTTTCTTTTGTGTTCGTGGGTGGAACTAATCTGGTTTGGAGGAATGTTAAGTTATCGAATTGATAAGGATGTGATTTCGACTTGGGAGCAGTGGCTTAACTCCATCATTGTGTCTAATATTCGGTCTCATCAGGAAAATGAGCGGTTGCTCTCTTTCATTGCCTTCACATGCTGGCACATATGGAAAGCTAGGTGTAATTTCATTTTTAATCAAAAGGAAGTCAACCCATCCCGAGTATTGTTTGTAATTTCCCATTCGGCTGATAATTTCTCTGAGGTGACTCGTACTTTCGGGAATCATCAACCACCTGCTTCAATGGGTGATGCACTGGTTGCTTGTTAGACTTCCCCAACTTCTTCATTCATCAAATTAAATGTCGATGCAAGCTGGAAAGCTTTGGGTGGTTTAGGCTACGCGGGGACGGTGGTGAGGGATGCTGCAGGAAATTTTCTTGCTGCTGCTCTCGTCAGAATCTTGGCTTCTAATGTTGGTCAAGCAAAAGCTTTGGCACTTTTTCATGGGTGTCAACTGGGTTTATCACTGGGATTCATATTTTTCATTATGGAATCGGATTCTCTTAAGTCGATCTCCAGCTCGACATACTCGTTGGAAAATGGCAACTGGGAGGCATATCCTACTCTGGCGAAGGTCAGGCGATTAGGGGGTTCCTTTAAAGACTGTCGCTGGTCTTGGGTTCCAAAATTAGCCAATATAGCGGTGGATTGGATGGTGTCAGAAAGGTTTCCGAAGATGAGCGATGCTTCATGGGTCGATAGACCTCCATCTTCGTTGGTCAATGTTTTGAACAAATATGGGTTACCTTATCCACCTTGATTTTGTTTAAGCAATGTAGGGGGCGACGCCTTAGCATTTGTTGCAGAGTCTTTCTACCTTGTACCCCTTATATTGCTCGATTTTTTGCAGTTCTTGTTGCTTGCCTCAATGTAGGCTTCTTGTGTTCTTTAGGCATCTTTGCCCTGGAATGATATTGCCCAGTTTACCGAAAAAAAAAAAACAAAACCAGGTACAAACAAACATAAAGGCAACGCAAATGGTCCCCTTCCCCCTTGTAAAAATTGATTGAAATTTACTAATTGAAAAACCTGGACCCTTAGAAAAAGTAGTTGTTGAACCGAGGGATTATGTGAGTAAAAAAAATATATTGTTGTTGAAGAGAGATTGTGTATCAGATGTGACAGTGATATGAACTAATTGAGACCGATAACTTAAATTGAACGATTTGAATTATTCAACTTGTGAGCTTCGAAGTGTGCAATCAGGAAAAAAAAAATTCTCAATCTCCAAATGTAGATGGTCCCCCGTCATGTATTCGTCCCTTTGTTACTCTACTTTCAAAATTCTCCAAACTTATGTTTTTATTTTCTTTCTAATTTACTGCGAGACCATTATTAACAAAAGAGATGATAAAATTTGAGAAAATGACCAATTTAGGAAATTTAAAGAATTATGTTAGTTTGTCCCCATGGTTACGGCTTTCCTATTCAAATCTATTGTTTTTTTATGTTCAAATCTTGTCCTCTTTTTAATGCGGAAGTTAGTGTAGAATATCGTTTAGGCTAGATTTAGGTGAAGAAAAATGCCCATATCTACTAGCGCTATGGGGATTTTCGAACCTCTGGGTTGGTTCAAAAAGAATAGTAGGTATAATGCTACAACAATAAGCACACACCACATTTCAACCTGTGAGACCAAGGTAAGAGAGAAAGGTCAAAGGCCACCAACTGAACATCCCCATTCAAAATACCAAGTTAGATATATACATGATGAATATGAACCACCATATGGATATGAATCATCATTTTAAGATTTTAATCTAAATTTGCATAAATTCATCGTGTTAAATAAGGGCTTGTAACAGGGAAAACAAAAAAAGAAGCAAAACGTTTTAGCAAAAAAAAAAAGAAGAAGCAAAACATAAGAAAATTGCAATTTTTATTTTCATTACGAAAGTTTATATATATTATACATTGGGCATGAAACAAACGACCTATATGTGGCCAAATATATATAGTAACGTTATTACCAATTACATGGTCGATTTTATTAATGGTTGTTGATGAAATTTTTTATCCCTG
Source organism: Pyrus communis (assembly GCF_963583255.1). Classification (NCBI taxonomy): domain Eukaryota; kingdom Viridiplantae; phylum Streptophyta; class Magnoliopsida; order Rosales; family Rosaceae; genus Pyrus; species Pyrus communis. Next base: position 24,144,866 of record NC_084812.1, read on the forward strand.
AAATTAGAGCCTCGGTTTGTTCAGCCGTTTGAGGATCCATATCCACCGCAATCTTGTTAAGATAAAAGCTATGACTCATTCCTGGACTAATCAGAAGCTCCACGTCCTTCTTAGCCCTCTTCATGGAGTCATAATATTCCATCTCTGTGTCTACTATCATGTCCATCTCAGCAATGCATAGAAGAAACGGCGGCAGCTTCAGAGTATCTAAAGACGGTGCTCCGGAGCCCATCGGACAAGTTATCCGATGGTCCTTAGTCGAACCCAATGGCAGAGCCAAGCTCAGAAACTTGTCCACCATGTCTAGGGTTAGCATAGGTGACTCTGGCTGCTCCAACTCCGACCTACTCCTCACTGATCGAACGAATCCCGGGTGGATAGGGATCCCACCTGCTAGCCTCAACGGACTCAAATCCACCTTCCCTGCTCGAGCGGCAACTTCATGCACGAGATTTCCACCCGAGCTGTCCCCTATGAGAAAGACACGGTTGAAGTCTGCGTGGCTGACTAGCCACTGCTCGTATGATTCGCCTTGTGCAACGGAGCGAAGCCAGAGCAGCGCAGAGAAGCCGTCGATGATTGGAGCGGGGAGACGGTGCTCGGGTGCGAGCCTTAAGTAGACAGAGATACAAATGGCTTTGACTGAGCGTGCGAGCTTGGTGTACATTTGGTAGTACATGTACCAATCAGCCTGGCTTATACAAAAGCCACCTCCATGGAGATGAAGGATTACAGGGAGCTTCAAAGAATCCTCGGGGTTTGTCTCTGGTAGATAAATTCGTAGCCGTAGGTTTTCGTTGACGCAAACATCTCGGGTGGCAACTCCATCGATGAATTCATCATGTGGTGCGACTGGCTCAGTCATGAACTGGACTTGAGGCGGTCCAGTCCATGTCCGGTCAACTGAGCCATCGGCGAACACTCTCAGCCAACCAGACACCTCATCGACAAGAACCTTCTGGCAGACCATGGTTGATATATATAGCTAGTCTAGATTACGTGATAATTCTTAGTAGTACTACAGGTAATGTCAGAGTATGTGGATATGAGACCCTGACACGACCCTTTATATAGGAGTTGGAAGCGTGTGGGAACTGAGAAGGTTGTTGGAAACTGCAAAGAAGGTTGTCGGAAACTGCAAAGAAGATTCAACGCGGTTCAGTTTTTCAAGAATGGTAATAAACTATGCAAATAAAAATAGTACGTCATCACCAACTCGATTAAAATAAAAGTTGACTTGATTGACGCTGATTAAATAAAAGAATCCGGATTTTGGCGGGATCCATTTTGTGGGGATTTTAAAGATCCGTTAATTATATTTGTTCGTCGTACATAATGGTATCGTTTGGTATGCAGACGGGACGGGACGGAACGGAATGGGACGGGACAGGACGGAACGGAACGGAGCGGGAGCAAAGATGCCCTCGGATGGAAACAAGGAGGAAGAAGGAGACGGAGAGGTTATAATTTTGTGTTCCACGGATGTGGAACGAGTCGTTCCAGGGGGTGAGGTGGAACGAAAATTCACCCAAAACTCGTCCCATGGAACAGCTCGTTCCACCCGTTTTAGGCGCACCAAACGTGGGACGGAACGCCTTGTCCCACTCTGTTCCGTCCCGTCCCACGTACCAAACGGTACCAATACGATCAGAAATTATTTTAAATATTTTTATTTAAAATTAATTACAAACAGTACCTGATAAAAATTAAACGCATAATGTATGATAAACGGACACAATTTACGAATTCTCATAATCCTCATCAAAAAGATCCCAGAGAGGATCTTGTTAGTAAATAAAAGTGTGTTCTTGGAATATTACATGTACCAATGGGCTGCATTCGCACTGCTTATGTGAGTGACACCATTAACTTGTGTACGCTAGGTTTATTATTCTGTATTTGTAGTTTTGTATTATATTTGAGGGTATACATACATTAAATTAGAGGAAAACTAATGAAAAGTTAAAAAAAATTATAGTTTTAATGAAAATGACAAATAGAGATATAGTGAGTAGTACCAGAAAAAAATGTAATTTTTCGTTAAAAGTAAACAGTAACGAAAATGTTTTGTTAAAACTTTATATATATATTCTCTAGGTTGATACTGTAATTACCAATTACGTAAACATAGGGTTAGGGTTAGGGTTAGGGTTAGTGGTTGTGATGTGATGTCTTTTGGATTGTATGTATAGGAAACTTTGACTGAGGTTTCGTAGTGTGATCGTCATGTTATATATAATTATGTATAGCCATAATTAGGGTTGTTAGTAAGCTTAGTTAGTAGAATAAATTAGGATTTAGGCTTTAATAAACCCTAGATAAAAGTTAATTGTTAGGCCTCATCACTGGAGAAAACTTGTTGCATGGATTAAGGGTTAAGGGTTAAGTGTACTTGTATTGTGCCTAAAACGATGTTATTTTGTGCTTTGAATTAATAGGAGTAGCTAAGTGAGCTTTTGTCATTACTCCAAAAAATCGTTATGTACTTTAAATATGTAAAATTCTAATAAAGAAAATATACGTGAATGCCTAATGATATTTTAATGAGTAATGATATTCTTATCATAATTTTATGTCACATTTCTTTACCATCTTAGGTAGCAGATGAGTTGAATGAGCTACATTATTTAATTTCGATCTTTTTATTAATTAAAATACTTAAATAATCCTAAGTGGAAGAATGAGACTCCTCGTATACCACAATCATCATTTAATTAACGAGAAATTTTTAGTTGTGACGGGAATACAGATGGTACACCACGTATTTTTATACAAGTGGTAGAAAATTTTAATTTTTAAGTTATTAATCTTTTAACACACATAACCCACCATTTCTATAGGGATACGTGGTGTACCACTTCGTGTGACGGTCACACTGACAAATCTCTCTTAACTAACAATCTTTTTATTAATTATTGATTAACATTTTGATTAAATGCTAATTAATTTAAATGATTTGATTGTCCAACTCATTTAACACCTAAAATGTGACATCCCGTCCCAGAAATATCGAAACGCACGTGTGAAATTACAATTTTACCCCTAGTTCGTTTCTTTGACATTATTGGTTGTTTGGTGTGGTGTGGCATGTGCTGGGCCACACACACACACACTCACACACTGTCTCTTTCTCTGTCTCTCTATCCCTTGCTCCTGTCTCTGTCCCGTGTCTCTTTCTCCCTTCCTGTTCACCTTAAAACGTACGGACAAACACACACTCACTCGAACGTTCACGGATCGAGGAAACCAAGGACACAGTTGAGCTCGTGAGGTTGAGGGGAACACAGCCATATCATTTTCAGGTGAGAACTCCGACGTTTTCACGTCGATTTCACAAACTCCGATTTGTGTACTGTTCATGCAAACATTAATCTAGCTTGTTTTTGGGATTTTGAAGCTCGTAGGTGTCTTAGTGAGGTCCTAAGGAGCATCGGAGTAGCTCGTTGGACGAAATTGGACGTCGGAATCGTGGGTTTCGAAGTTGGCCGGTTTTTGAGTTTTGAGACAGGTATGATCTCGTGAATTTTAGGCTTTAAAAGTAGTCTATCGTGATTCTACAAGTCCTAAGCTTCATTTTGGTTCAAGAATCATGAAAAATGGTTGAGAAACGAGTGAGAAAACACGATTTGAAATTTTTCCAGTTTTCCAGCACCGGAGTCTCGCGCGAAGAAGGTGACGGAATATTCCTGACGCCGTTGACGGAATCCGTTAGAAATAACGGAATATTCCTCACGACGTCAGTTGACGCCGTCCGTGTGCGCCGCACGTGCCTGCGCGTGGCCAGCGCGTGTGGCCGTGCCTTGGCCGGCGAGTGGGGGCGCGTGCGGCGGAGGAAAATTTTTCTAAAAATATGGTTGTGATCCTGAGGTTGTGTAGAGCACGTTGGTATATTCATTTGTCCAATTTGAGTAATGTATGAGAAGTTATTACGAAAGTTAGGTTATGTGCTTTAAAGTTAACGTTTTTATAGTTATTTCGCATATAGGTGATACCTATCCCGAGGACGAGCGTGGTCACTCGAGGCAGGGGGGCTACGACCCTTCCACATACCAGTGAGTGGGCTTTTGTTTTCCGTATATACCTATATACATTTATATTCCCAGAAATTGATTAAAAAGGGTTAATTACGTTATGCCATGCACCATATTATTATTGTTTATGCATCATCACATGCATTAGTAGTGGCATACATTTATATATGCGTATTGGGTGCCGTGGACGCACAGGTAAGTGCCAGGTAAGTGGTATGCATGTTTATATTCAGTAGTAGTTTGAGATGCTTAGAGAGCTCATAACCTGCACCCCCGGTGTTAGTGCTCCCGCCCAGAGTAAGGCACAGTCCTTCACGTGATGTTCACCTCCCGCACCACACGCTCAGCTTGGATCCAAGTTAGGTGCACAGTCCTGTCGTACAGACCACTTTAGGTGGTTCCGACTCGTAGGTGACCCGCGATTATTCGCACAATCTTCACGTAATCGTAGCACTAGAGCGTATATATATATTACACCCAGGCCTGTCGTACAGACCACTTTAGGTGGTTCCGACTCGTGGGCAGGTTCAGTTATTGAGTTTGAGATTTGAGCTCTATATGCAGCCGTACATGTCACGTTAGGTGACTCCGGCTGCCAGATGTTATGCTATTGATGTGATTTATACCTGAGCACTTGCATATCATTATGAGGCTTTGACATGGCACATTGTTGAGCATGATTGGCATACCCTTGAGCATGTTGGGCATATCTATACATACGTATATATGTTATTTTCTGGGAAGTATACAGGTTTTTACGGCGAGGGGTTAGAATGTATTTTTGCTAAATGGTTTTCAAAGAGCTTTGTTTTTGCCCACTCACGCTTTTGTTTTGCGCCCCTCCAGGTTCTAGTTGTTTAGCAGTTTCGGTGGTCTCCCAGAGGGTTCTTCCGGCTTTTCTGACAGATACTCACCAGCGTAGGGTCACCCTCGGGTGTACTTATGTCGCAACGTTTCTTTTGGACTGCTATAGACCTGCTCTGAATTGTGTCTCACTTATACTAGCACTTGTTTTAGTACCTTGTATGCTAGTTTCTAAATTATTCGTACTTTTATTACTACTTTATTAGCTTCCGCACGTGCACATGGCTACGTCACCTTCGTGTGACGGCCAGCACGCTCCGATCTCGGTCGGGGTGTGTCATAAAATGATAAAGAAATGTGGTATAAAATTATAGTAAGAATAGCATTATGGTATTTTAATATACTATTGCTCTCCGCACATCTTTTCTTTTCTTCTCTTTTATTTTTTATTTGCTTCCTTGGAATTTCTGATTTGTAGGAGAAAAGGTAAGACTCAAATTTCACACAAGCATTTATAGGTAAAACTTGTGAGTTTTTACTTGGCCCTCCTCACGCCCGTGAATGAAAAGAAGTCCTCCATTTGAAAGACTCAATTTTTTTAGTCAGCCCACCCAAAAAAAATTTCTTGACTCCGTCCTTGGTTCAAAATTTTCAATAATTTCTCTCCCACCCTTTGTCTCTCCCCGACTGTCCCTCCCAAAACAAAATCGTAGATTTTCTGCAATCTAAATCACCAACCCCTTGCTCTAAGTTGGGGTCGACGAAGCCACTCCCCACCCTTTTCCTAGCCTCTCTCTCCCTTCTTAACCCTCTGCCAACCCCTCCACCTCTAGTATTCCTTCCACTCCCTTCCCATTCACCCCGCTGCCTCGTGTCTCCCCTACCCTTTCTTAACTTCTGCAGCTCATTCTCTCCACTCCCTAACTCTTCCCCACCATTTTGTGAGTAGCTCTTTCATGGCTTGGAGCCTCTACTCATATTTGGGCCATGCTCGTTTCAAGTTCTCTTTCTTTATTTAGGCGAGATTCGTGGTTAGGGTAGGTTTTGTGGTTGCTGGTGGGTTGGTTCCACTTCCATCAGCTTGTTTCCATAGCGGTGACACCACTACAAGAAAACATGGATTAGGTGACGGAATTTTTTGTGGTGGGTGCAAATTCATCACATTTGGGTAAAATTGTTGACGCTTTTTTGAAAATCGTCACATTAAGATTTATGAAGGACACCAAAATATTTTGCATCACTTATACTTTTAGATTCGTCACAAATAAGTGAGCGAGAAAGTTTGCCACCCAATGAAATGTTAATATGTGACAAAATTTAACATTCATCACATAGCAAAAGAAAAGACCACCTGACCATTCCTCACATATAACCTTAAATTAAAAGAATTAAAAAATATTGAAAGTAATTATCAAAACCCCCAAATTGTAAAATCTATTTCATTTTGTTCTCACCCATCCCATCTTTAGCACACCTTCGTTCTACTCCTTCGCTTTCACTCCAACAACCAGCCACTTGGTGGTTACCAGTGATGGCAGCCACAACTTCTCCTTCATCTCCCTCCCTCAGCCACTCGCCCATCTGTTTTTCGTCACCGTCGAAGTGCTCGGGCATTCAAGCTCTGAAATCCCCAATACAGGGGGCTTTTCTGCATTTGTTCTCCAAAACTTTGGGTATGTTCTCAATTTCTAGATCCTATCTTTTTCCCTTTAACTTTTTGTTTAGTCTCAAATTTATGGTGTTTTTCTTAGATTTGTTTTCAATCACTGTAATTTTAAGTTATTTTAGGTAATGAGTTTGGTTGAGAATCTTGGTTAGGTTTGTAATTTTTTTTCTTGGTTGCCTGGGTTTGAGGATGATTAATCCACTTTCTGAATTTTAATTACTTTGAACTTTGATTTTTGGGAAACTGCAATTTCAAAAATCCAGACATGATTATATCTCCATAATTTCTATGATAGAATGTTCGCAAAAAGATTCACATGTACTGCCTGATTAGATTATTTGTCCTGAATCCTGAGGTAAATCTATAAATGTGGACATTTTGCTTAGACGGAATAGCTTCCACCTCAATGCTTCAATCATGTTTTGTGTCCTTAAATCCAAGAAAATTGACTAAACTAAAATAAACTCTCCCAGTCATTTAGCATAGGTGGTGAGATGAGGACCAGAGGAATTTTGGTCAGTTTCTGGTCCACCAATTTTAAAACAGCCACATAGCCCCAAGAAAATAGACAACAAGTGGTTTCCAGCAAGCTGCCATTTTCACATCCAAACTTGTTTTCCCACCTTACAAATATTCATTCGAACTTTAATTTGATGTACTGAACCCCTCACGCATTTTGTTCGACAAGCCTAAGACTTAAGTCATAAGTTGCTAAATCTCATAAACATACAGCATCTTTAGCAGCTTTAGCTTTACCGCATCAGCACAGATCCTAAAGTCTAAAAATGAAACAAACTAGTATTAGAATGTGCCTCTCATCATTTCTAGCCCATCATCATCACAAACGTTTAAACTGACTAGAATAGGGGAAAAGGAAAAAAGAAACACTTAAAAAGATCTCTACTATTGACAAAGGATATGAATATAGCCAAGGTCTTGGGAGAATATTCTTCTGGATATAAAAGAATAAAGTAACTATGAACGGTCAAGCCTTCTATCTTAAAATTCTACGGGCTGACTACTAAGTGTGTCATATCCTGGCCCGGGGCGGATCACTTCCCGGGCCCGTTCCACCATCGTAGCACGATATTGTCCACTTTGGGCTTATCATTCCCTCACGGTTTTGTTTTTGGGAACTCACGAGCAACTTCCCAGTGGGTCACTCATCATGGGATTGCTCTAGCCCCCTTCTCGCTTAACTTTGGAGTTCCTACGGAACCCGAAGCCAATGAGCTCCCAAAAGGGCTCGTGCTAGGTAGAGATGGAAATATACATTTAAGGATCACTCTCTTGGGCGATGTGGGATGTCACAATAGCGGGCCTGGGAAGTGATCCACCCCAAGCCGGGATGTGACAAAGTGTGTACATACTATCCAGCACAATAATACACGTCAAAAACTCTAATGGAAACTGAGCACGTAGAGATCTGTCTTATGTTCTTAACATTCAATTGCAACATAGTGAACTGAGATAACCCCTCTTTTTATAGGACCACATACAGAGAATAACGGGTAGAAAGTAACCCCTCTTTTTATGGGACCAAATACAGAGAATAACGGGTAGAAAGTAACATTAAGGGAGAGGAGGAAAAACAAATGGTAAGCACTACTAGTCAAAATTTAGTTGGCACAACTGACTTACTTGTTTACATCTGGGTGAAAAATTCTTGCAAGCTTCCGATAAGCTGAAAAGTGAGAAGTATACAGTAGAAAAATTAGAAGATGATAATCCAGAAGAAGAAAAAACAATACCCAAGAAAAACCAAAAAAGCACAAACCATGATTTATTCAACGCTTCAAGCCACTCATTATAAGTTGTTCGATCTTTCAAGCACACAAACATCACACTAGATGCTTTATGTATCCAAGGAGTGATAAAAGCTTAATTTTATTTGCTGACTTGTATAAATACCAAAGCATTTCACATGTTGCACCACATCAAGCAATACCCTTGTGTAATTGATTGTGAGTCTTTTCATTTTTTGTCCATTATTATTCTATTTCTATATAATCTTTTTAATTTCAAGCTTGATAACACAAGTCACTTCAAGTAACTTATAACTTTCAAGTGCTTGGTGATGGTGAATTTTTATTTTAAAGTATGTCATATATTATCCCTCTAGTTTGTGTTCGTGTTCTTGTCTATGCTAAATGTAATATAAGCTTTTTAAATAATTGAGTTTGCATATTTGGTATTTTTAATTTTGAGTTGGCTTCAGTGGAGGCCATTTGGACTAAGTTGGGAATGCTCATTTTTTGTTTTCTGAATTCCTGAACGAGATCATCAATTTAAGCAGTTTTCCTTTTCTACTACACTGTGATGGCATGCGTATTCACACGAGAACAAGGTAAACTTGTAATCAACTATTGAAAGTTCCTTCATCATTAACTGGTTAGATTCTAATCCCAGCCTCTGTAGAAATGTTTAGCAATGGCACACATTCAATTTGGTGATTTGGATACATTTTTCACTAGCGTGTTTAGAGGGCCTTTATTTATCTTTTACAAAAGAGTACTTGTATAGAAAGAGCTTGAGAGGCAAACGCGGCCTACCCTATGAGAAGAAGCGCAAGATCAAAGAAGCTCTCGAAAGTTTCCTATCTCTAGATACATGTGTGTGTACTTTGTTTCTTATTTGAAATTTGGTTTTGGAGTCATTCGATTCGTAACAATTTTGGGACATCTTTTTCTTTGCAGAGGGGAAACCAATACCCACCGAGCTTCGGAATGAGGAGGCTGCTCTTTGTTAAGAGCTCGATTTAGAGGACCAAAATACTACCGGTACGGGGGTTTATAGTGTTTAGCCTTCATTAGTAGTGATATCAATTTGATCTTTATAAAAGTTGAATGCTTTAAAATGACAGTGAATAAGTAGTTAATGGTATGAAACTAGATATATTTTTCTTGTTAATTAATGGAATTTTAATCTAGGATGTTTTCAAGCAAAATTCATATATTCGTAAGAAAAAAATTAAAGTATTACCACAAGGGGGCAAAACCATTTCATCCAACTTGCAAGGAAGGCTCACAAGGTAATGAAATTAAAGCACATATAAAACTCATTATGTAATTTAGATAGGCTCGTTTGTTATGTTTCGTTCTTCTTACTGTAACTATTTCTTCAATTCTTATTTTCTTCTCTTTTGTTAATGTTATTCAAATTCTCAATGCACTTGCTATTGTCTAGACAAACATACACCAATGTTTCCTTCTCTTTTATTATGTAAGGATAAGATGAAGAAAAAAAGGATGGAATTAAAGGAGAAAATATTCAAGATGCACCTGAGGTAGTGATGGTGATCTTTCAAATGACAATAATACTTGTGCTAAACTGAAGACCATGATATGGTTGATGACTTATGTATTTTGTTGTTGGTTTCAAACATGCACATGGTATACCTGTTTTACTACCAACTCAGGGGCTTAGAATCTTGTTAGCATCTCAATATGTCTAGAGGTGTTAGGATGCTTATGTTAGCTTTTGGGATATACATTTGGTGTATGTATTGGATGTTACCTAACTTATTGATCAATGAAATGTGATTAACCAAAGTATTACCTCATATTTATTATGAATGCTAATTCTGGATGACGAAGCAGGGTACAAATTGTTCCTAATAGGTATATGAATTTGACATATGTGACACAAATTGCGTCACATGCTAAAGGAATATGTGACGCTTTCAATCTCACTTATCCTCAGCCTTATCATTCTACGATTAGATTGCATGATGATAAATTCCTCACTTATACATTTGTTATGTGACAAACTTATAGGTCACTAACTTTTATGTTTTGTGATGCTTATTTCGTCACACGTAAAGTTATTAAGTGACGAATGCGGAATCACTAATACTAAAAATATTTGGCGAATTAAAAAATTCATCACTAAACTATAGGTGATGCTATATGGGTGACGTGCATAGTGATGTTGGATTTTCTCACATATAATCAAATGTGACGAATTTTCATGTTTATATGACAAATGTCTGTCGCCACCTAAGCCATGTTTTCTTATAGTGCATTCTCCTCGATCGATTTGGTGGTTGCAGCCTTGCACCCGCATATCCAGCTTACCCATTGCCTTGGGCATTCAAATCTAATGGCACTACTACCTTGTGCAACCACATCAAATGACTTCGCCCTTGTGTAACCTGATTTACTCATGGATGTAGTGGAGCTCACTCGTGTGGTGAAGGTGTTGTCTTGGTTAGTGTCCTAGTCGCTGAGATAAGCTGACTGATGGCCACTTGCTCAGAGTAATGTGTAGTTCGTTTGTAGCCTCGCCCTACGAGTGCTGTGTTTACAATGACTGGATGTTGACTTTTCTTTAAGTGATGAGTTTGTGGTCTAGTCTTTCAACAATGACTTTATGTGGTCTAGCTTGAGATGATTTTATGTGGCCTCGTACTTCTACAATGACCAATGTGATCGTTGATATAGATTTGTTGTGTCTATCATGTTATTGTGACAAATTTGTACTGGTGATGTTTTGTAGGGTAGGGTTGTGCTTTTGGTCGGATAGGGATTTATTGTAATTTGCTTGATTGCACAACACTCTAGATCAATTTTTTGGTCACTAAAGTTATGTGCCAAATTGAAAACCTTTGTAATCTTTGTGAAGTTCAATGAAATACCACTCTCCATTGCTTCTTGTAAAAACAAAGTAAATATGCCAGCATGGTATTTTGAACCTTTACATTTACGTTTTTATGCCTTTCTCTGATTATTTAACAGCGTTTTGGGACGCATTTGTGCGTACAATTTTTCTCGTCAATTAACCTTTGAATTTTTGCGGTCCTTTTTAATGTTTCTGCCAATTGAAAAGCATGCACCAAGTTTATTTTTTTAGGACTGACCGGTTTCTTTACATTGCATATGCATGTCTACTAATCCTAAGATCATGCTAGGAAGTTAATTACTCCCTGGATAGTACTCTCAAGTTTTGAATCTATGTATTATTTCTTCTTTGGTTATCCAACGTATATTATCGTCATTTGCTTTGGTCTTCGCCTTAATTTTTCTTGTATTAAGTTTAATAGTACTGATGGTTTGTCTCAAAAAAATTATGGTCAAGCCACTTGTGAGGAAGTTTTTCAAAATTGGCATGTACAAAGTCAAACGTGTATGTATATAACGACACATTTACACAAAAAGATACGAGATAAATTGGTTTCGAACTCGTCATTCTCAAGAATTGAATCTAAGTTCACTCACTTACAAGTAAATAAGAATATATTAAGCCATAACAGTAAGTGACAATACATATATGGGTATTAAATTGTTTGATTGTTAAATTTAGCTTCATGAATTATAGAAACAAAAAGAAAATTGAAGCTTAAACAGCATTGAGTACTGATTTAAAAACAAACAAAAAAAAAAAAAAAAAAAAAACTGCATTGACTGAAAATCATGTCTCCAATTCATGAAATGTCTATTTAACACAATGGATATTTATTCCTACAATTATTATAAAAGAATACCTAGGATATCAGAAGATATTTCCATTTGACTACAGAACCCATCGAGCCTACTTGTAACGTCACTTTTTGTGGAAACCCAAATTTTCTGAATCCAGCCAAGGCAGCCACCATCCAACTTTTCCAATGTTTTAACTGCTAGGAAGGTCATCGGAATTTGAGAAGAAGTTGAGAAGATGACTAATATTTCTATGTATCGACTCTGAAAACCATAGATTTTCTGGAATATATATTGAATATATATATATATTAGTGACGGTAGACCACGAGAAAGAGCCCACCAAAACCGAGGCATGTTGCAAATGCTGACAAAATATGAGTACGGTTGCAGATCAAATTAGATGTCATCAATAAGAAATAAGCACGTTAATCGATACTTAATTAATAATTTAATTATCTACAACCACATCATTTCGTTTGCAATTTTGATTTAAAAGATTTGGTCTACCTAGCATTACTCAAAAAATATATAAGAAAATGAAATCATTGCAAATATGGTTGTTTGGTGCCTTGCCTCCAAATATGGTTGTTGTGTTCGCTTACTTTATATCTTACCTCACTTACTTTATTTTCAAGTGATATTAGAGACTATGCGACTGAAGTTTATTTTGTAAACCACATGATGTGATTGTTGATAATTAAGTTTTATTTTTAAATCATTAAATAAAAAATTCAGATATCAACTGTCACATCATGTGGTCTACAAACATAGTCTAAAGACATGACCTCCCTAACATTTTCCTTTTTTTTTTTTTCATTTATCTTAGAATCAATAATTAACAAACTTAAAATCTTAGCGGTCATCCGAAAACCATTTCGTTTTCACTTTTTACATTCTTTCATTTGATAACTATTTTCATTTTTCAACTAAAATACAGAAACAACTTTATTGAAATTTCAGTTAATAATCAAACAAGTTTTCAATTAAAAATAATAATAAGTAAAAATAAAAAAATTGAAAATAAAATGGTTTCTCATAACCTGTTAAAATAGAGTATGAAAATGTTTTATGACGAAAAGGGTTTGTTATTTGTTATAGACAAAAGGATAGTGCTCCAAGTTAATATAGTCGTGATATTATCTTAATCTAAAACTATTGAAAACAAAATTGTGAGTTTGAGCACTAATCATTGCAAATTTCCATGCATTTGTTATGTAGCTTCCTACCTCCATACGAAGAAAAAACGCACATTTTTATAGATGTAAGGTAGTGGTGGGCTTTAAATTAAGGGTGATGGGATATGCGGTCATTTTTGTGTCTGGATCCGCACAAATACGTAACCGAATACCCAATTTCATAATTATTTCAATAAGAGAACCTCTCCAGCTAATAAGAGATTGCCAACTCCAGAAGAGATCCAAGCAAACAAAGAACGGGAACAATGACACTCACGTTGATTGGGGACAACAACGGGGGACTCCCTTGTAGAAAAGGACGCTCCAATTTTTCACACTCAAGAGATCCTTGTGTCAACATTTCAGAGTCATGTTGATATTGTCTTGGCTTAACCACATGTATTGTCTAATAAGTGTTAGATTTTATCTCAAAGGATCTCAGTGTAATTAGGAATGCAACCCCTAATGTGAGATCGCATTCTTCAACATCTTGATCTCTTAATCCCTATTTAAATCCACTAGTAGCGATTATATTTAAACCAGCATTGTATTATGTAAATACATTATCTAAACCTAAATGAGAATTGCTCTAACACGATATCTAGCCTTAACAGTCTCAGAGCTGTTATTTCCAGGCTAGTCAGTGCTTTGTCAAATGTTCGTTGGGCTAGTTAGTGCCTTCTTACTCAAGCTTTTGTTGCGCCTTTTGCTGAATTTGTCTGTATGCATACTTGGACAAGTCTTTTCTAGAGCCTTTTATAGCTTCTTTATTTGTTTGTAGTAAATTTTCCAAAGAAAAGGACAGACAACGATGAAAAAAAAGGCAAACATGAAAAAGTGAAGTTTCCAAAAAGAATTCATTTACTACAAACAAAAAATCCTTATCTAATATTTCTTTCTTTGTGCGTTCACTCCATTGGCCAAAACAAAGTGAAAGATGTATTCCTGTTAGCAAATTCAAAATTATACTCTTAATCATATTTATCGAGAAGTGAATATGGTGGCTGTCAAGGACATATCAACATAAGGACCAAAATGGTCCTGGGATCATCCGAAGGCTGGAAAACATGCATGTGAAGGTCCAGGGAATCTTCAAATCAACAACACTTGATAGAGTTTGGCAGGAATTGGCAGCTTGCATCAACAACACTTGATAGAGTTCGACTTTCATATGCTCTCGATAACACTAAGCAAATTGCTTCGGCATATGGTCGATATATGTTGACATGTACGCAACATAACTCAACTGACAACAAGTCCACTAATTAGTCAACGAATTGCCCCAGTTAAGGACCTGAAATTTTTTTGCACACTTTGTGCGCTGTTTTTGTGTAAAAAATTTGGACTTCTAACACTGTGACCCCCAAGGTTTGAATCCAAGATCAACCTTTGACGGCAAATGATTTGCTTGTTTAGTTCATAATCACGATCATCCATCTTGTATACTAATTTTTCAATCTTGCCTAGGTTAAAGTTTGATTTGTATGATTTAGAATCCATCAAAGACATTCTTTGTGATGTTATTTCAGTTTTCTAAATAATCCAAAACAATACAACGTGAAAAACTGTTGTGCTCAAATGTTCAATGGAATTGGACCCATTATGGACTTTTGAATCCGGAGCCCAAAGATCCATAAATTTGGAACACACAAATTGAATCTAACAATTTTCATTAACTCATTCTGCTAGCCCACTTCACACAAACCAACGACTCATATTTCTTTTTCACATAATTGTGCAGTTCAAATTTGTGGATTCCTAAGCTCCGGACACTAAGGTCCAAAGTGGGTCCAATTCCATGTTCAGTGAGCCCATCATTTCTAATCCTCTTAGCTAAAAGAAATGAGAATCAACAGAGTACCAAGAACGTATAATTAAATATTTTTAACCAACACGACTATAAATCTTCTGCACATAGTAGAAGTGCCAAATCAACTTATTGGGTTGTTAATGGGTACTCGTTAAGACTTGTTTAATTTGATATTATCAGAATGTAGTGGTGAGATTGATAGAAATGATAATGATGTAATGTGAAATCAAATTAAATACGCCTTAATGGGTATCTATTAGCAATCTAATGAGTTAATTTGACACCCCATAACATATAGCGTCAACGTATACAACTGCGGGCAGAGCAGACCAACTGTCTAACAAAAGTAGATTAAGTAGATAGATAAAGAGAGTAGTTGACATCAAACAAAAATTTAGGTAAGTAATTCAAGCGCAATCTACGGCAATCTAACTACTTTGTATTCAATGTGAACAATCAAAGTCATCTAACCTCCAACATGAACGTAAATGCAAATCAAGATGGACCAACTAATACTATATACTACCCATGTGCTCCTTCCGTCGTGGACGAAAGATTGTCACTTGTAAAAATCCGCAACTTAAAAAATAAATAAAAATTCGTGTAGCAACTTCTTCTACTAACACTAATCTACTCTAAGAACAAGAACAGGAGAAAGTTTGAATCCGGATCACACGGTGATTTGAAGATGAATACCTTAACTCGCCATTGAAAGTAAATTAGAAAAAAACCCCAAGATTTTAATCAAGAAAGAAGATGAAAATAATCAGAATCAGAATCACCTGGCATTGAAAGCCAGTGGCACCAAATCGGACAGAGGGCTTGGACCGGCCGACGGAGCCGGAGAATTTCTACAAACCGGACACGTGGCGCTCATGCGAAGCCACTCATCGACGCATTCTGCATGGAAACAATGGTGGCAGTCCGGAATGCACCGTACTTGATCCTTGGGCTTGTACTCGGACAAGCAAATGGAGCACACCGCGTCGTTGCGCTGAGGGAGCCGCCGGCTTTCGCCGAGTACCAACTTTGGGTACGAGTCAATGGTGGGGTCGTCGAGGCCCGTGAGGACCACCACAGGCACCGTTGAGTTGCTTGTGGTGGAGAAGCGGCGGTTGCCGTCTTCGTAGTAGTTAGAAGTGGCATCGCCCGTGTGGCCTCTGCCGGTTGAGCCTTTAACTTTAACGCAGGCGTAAGAAGCGAGCATAATGGCGGAGATGAGGACGAGGATGCTGACGGCAATGGCTATGCCGTAGCCGACGCCGACACCAGGGGCTGATGCAGGTGACTCCGCCGTGAACATGAGAGAGAGATGTATAATTACGTAAAAGTGTATGAAAGGTGAGATTTGAAGAGGGCAGGGAGGAAGGAGGGTTTATAGGTGTGTGTTGAGAATTAGGTAGAGACAGTGGTGTCTGAAAGCCCGCCGGGGTCCGCGGGAAAAAATTAAATTGATTCCACCTTTGTAGTTTGTGTATTTATTGGGATTTATAGTGTCACCCAACTTTGGCTTTTAGATTGGAAACCGCAGTCACATGCCACTAGCCTTGAAGTGCTCTGGGTTTTATTAAGAGTTTTAAGTTATCCCACGTATAAAAAGTACAAAGCATACGGAGTCAAATTTGATTTGATGATGGGATTGCTGGAATATTATAAATATTACAATAACTATTTCACGTCAAATTTATATTCATATTTATATTAGAATTAATCTCAGTTTATTACTTTAAATTTTTTTAGTTTTCAACATTTTATACAATCAAGTTTCTTTTATCTCAATCTATTACCTAAAGTCATAATTTTGAGTCACTTTCATGCATTCGTTAAGTTTTTCGTCAAAATCTCCGTGAATTGACGATATGGCACCCACATGGACAATGACTAGGCACTATGTCTCAATTTAGGATCCACGTGGATATTAAATTATTAAAAATTTAAAAAAAAAATTGAAATTGAGGGGTAAATCTCAGTTTACTATCTTGAAGTTTCTTGGTTTTCAATATTTCATACATTAAGTTTTTTTTTCATTCCACTCTGGTACCTAAAGTGATAATTCTTAGATAATTTCATACATCTGTCAAGCTTTCTGTTAAAATAGCACTTAACCTGGGAAGTGGCACCCACATGAATAGTGACTGGCGGCCACATGTCAATCTAGGACCCACGTGGATATTAAAATTTTGAAAAATTTTAAATGGGTTGCGAAGTTTCAATTTTTTCACGTTACCCCTAAATGTTTAAAAATGATATTAATTTACATTTTTTGTCTAATGAATTATTTGAATATTTATTAAATTGATGACACGATGAGTATAAAATCCGTAACTAAGTTTACATATAAGCTACATTTGCATTACAAAGCCTAAAACAGTAATCAATTTAAGGAATAATTAGATGTTGAAACATACAAAACTTTTAAAACATTACAGAGCAATATGAAAAAACTAAAACCTCATGGCCCAATTTAAAAATCACATGAAGGTAGTTAGCCCACACGTTTGTTAGACGGGTTTGTCTCCCGGGTACCGAAATAGATAACACGCATTTGGGCAGTTCGTCACGCACACGTAAAAGGTAACAATCATTTATTTCCTCCTCACAGCCGAAATCCAACGGCCCAAACTCCTCTGCCAACCCGCTCAAATCCCAAAATATTACCAACAAAACCAACACCCTCCCCTCCCGCTTCCGTTCCACCGCCATTCCCTTCCTCCCCGAAATCACACGACCTTGAGGTATTTCTGCTTTCTTATAGCCCACCTTCCGTGCCCTCTTCTCGTGCGGTTCCTCTTCCTCAGCTTCCTTCCGGTCCGGCGGTCCGGTTCTTCTTTCCAGGTATTGTTATTGTTCTAATAGTGCCCAATAATTTGCATGCAACATCAAAGAAGAAATCTTTTTATTTTATTTTATTTCAATTTGTTTCTTGAGAATCCGGGTCGGATCCCTTTCTTGCTAATTCCTTCGTTTGTGTTGTGTTGGTAACGGGGAATGGGTGGGAAAGGGACTGGATTGCTGAGAAATGAATGAGAAAGTTGCATGGTGCATGTGAATTTGGGATTATTTTCTGTTTGTTTTGTTGAAGAAAATGGAAATTTCCCCTTTAATTATATCTGCAAGTTTCAAAATTGTGGCCATTATTGCATGTTATAGGTCCTTAATCCTTTCCTAATATAGAATAATGTGGTAATTGGTTTCTTGCCTCTTGGGCAGCTTCCAATCGTTTTATTTTTTGTAATGTGTTATGGAATGGAATGAATTGTCTGCGGCGAGCGAGTTGGAGAGTAATGGACACAAATAGTTGTGTTATTTGATGCCAAAAATGTTTTATGCACATGTTTAGACTGAAATGGTGTGCTAATTATGCCTGATTTTTGTTACGTGGACGTTTAGTTGCTGCGCTTTTTTACTTCAAGATGGTTTAGTCATCTTGGGTTTTTTTTTTTTTTTCCTTTCGATATTTTGTGATCATTAGCATTCTTACAGCTATTATTTGGTATCTGGTTTAAATTTGTAGGCTTTAGGTCATGTTAGACGGTTAAGAGTGCATGTTGTTTTAGGGAGTCTGTCAAACAATCATATTACTTTCTTTGCTTATTTTTCTTGGATCCAACATTTCCACACCAAGATATTAGGTTGCTTGGGTAACATTCATCGACATCATCGTGGTGTGGATGTGCAGCATAATCATTTATCATGGGCGCCATGGAAAATGTCAACAACAGAGAAGATCGTATTCCAGCAGAAGCTAGGGAGATTCTACAATCAATGGCTACCCAGTGGGACGATGTGGTAGATTCAAAGGCACTGCAGGTGATCCCTCTCAAGGGTGCAATGACTAATGAGGTTTTCCAAATAAAGTGGCCATCAAGGACAGGGGAACTGTCACATAAAGTTCTGGTTAGGATTTATGGTGAGGGTGTCGAGGTGTTCTTTGACAGGGATAATGAGATCCGGACGTTTGAACACATGTCAAAGAATGGTCAGGGACCTCGACTACTTGGGCGTTTTCCAAATGGCCGAATTGAAGAGTTCATCCATGCACGGGTACTTTCATTTTTATTTATCTTGCTGTCGTTCTCTATCAATCTCATAATTTGCACTTAAACTAATAATAAAAAATGTTGTTTTCTATGGATCGTTACTGTTGAATTTCTTAAGAACACACAATATTCTTTCACCATTTCTACTTGGGTTTAGGAGTATATTGTATGCACCATGTTCTTTTTTTCCATCAACGCTCGGTATATTTCTAGTGCATAAGAATGCCATTCTAAATTGTCATGTCGTAGTGTTTTATGACTAACTTCCCTAGCTCAAGATCAACTTTTCTAACTAATACTAGTTTTTTCCGGAATTGATTAATTTGGTTTTACAATTCCTTCTATTGGTGGTTATGCATGAGAAAGATAAAAAATATCTATTTTTAATTTCTTGGGTAACATGGATAAATTGCATAAAGAAGTGAATTAAAGAGTTATGTAGCTCAAACTATGGAAGAACATTTTTTGTTCCTTTCCTGATATTATCACTTTCACTTGTACATTTTCAGACACTCTCAGCATGTGATCTACGTGATCCGGATATATCTGCTCTTATAGCTTCTAAACTGAAGGAGTTCCACGAGCTCAATATGCCTGGTCCAAAGGTTGTCACCCTCTGGGATAGATTGCGGTACATTACTTTGTTTTTGCTCTATTATTCTCTGAAAATTTGAGATAATGCTATGTGTCTAAATTAAATGAGCTTAATTTGTCGCATAAATTACTGTTCCTACTGTTATTATAGCTTCACTCACTTCTTTGTAAATGCCCCAGAAATTGGCTCAGTACGGCCAAGAGATTGTCTACGCCAGAAGAAGTTAACTCCTTTCAGTTAGATTCTATTGAAAAGGAAATCCCGTTACTGGAGAAAGAGCTTTCAGGGCCTCATCAACGCATTGGTTTTTGCCACAATGATTTACAGTATGGTAATATAATGCTTGAGGAAGAGAGTAAATCGATAACCATAATTGTAAGTTTCTCATTCTGCTTTGAATTTCAATTTTTTTTTTTTTCTCACCTGAATTTTGGCAGCAAAATCTTATTTTTCATTTGATCTTTAAATTTCAATTCAAGTAAGTTGTTAAGACGTTTCATTTACATGCAACAATAGAATGCCTGGTTATCTGTACTATGCTTAGATGATTTCCTAATTTTAGTATGGGAGATGTCATTACTAGAAAGGATACCAAGTATTTCAAATAGCTTGTGTCTGTGAAATTCACAATATAATCCAACTTGTGAACAATACCAGAAAAAGATTAGGACTGAGATCATCATCAATCATCTGGACATAGTATTTCAGTTTTTATAAGTATGTATATAGGTTTAAAGTTTAAGCGTCGCCGCGTATGATGTATCAATGAAAGGATTCATTTACTAAGGAAGTATGGATTTGACTGACTTCTATAAGAAAGTTCTATAATTTTGTTCTTTTTTTTCATTTCTTGGGAAGCAAATTGAGCACCATGTTTGTTGGCATATATGGAATATCCAAGTATGTCATCTACAATGTGCAATAGGGCATGAACAACAGTGATAAAATTCTTTGGTGCTGATATTATATTTACCTTTCATGCCAGGACTATGAATATGCAAGTTATAATGCTGTAGCATTTGACATAGCGAATCATTTCTGTGAGATGGCAGCTGACTATCACACTGATACACCTCATATTTTGGACTACAGCAAATATCCTGGTTTGTCATCTGTTGTGGCACATGTTTTTATATCTATCTTGTTTTATTTCCTTCTGTTTCCATGCTATAACTTGACCTGCCACTCACAACAGGTTCGGAGGAGCGTCAGCGGTTTGTTCGTTTGTATCTGAGTTCTTCAGGTAATATTATTTTCTTGATTATGTTGTAATTTCTCTATCTCTCTCAAGAAATTGGAAGAATTTATTTGATTTTCTCTGAATTGTGGGATTTGTATGCAGGCAATCAACCTACTGAGAGCGAAGTGGAGCAGCTGGTTCAAGACGTTGAGAACTATACTCTTGCAAGCCATCTCTTTTGGGGCTTATGGGGAATCATTTCGGTACTTGTCGTTTCAACATAGTCTTCGTGGCTTGAACCTTATTATCATAGAAACCTATTGCCACTTTGACTAGGCACTTGCACTCTTGTGGCTTCCATAATGAGTGCTAACGCTTGCGTTCTTTATATGATAGTTTATCCTATAAGCGATCCTGTCCATGATAGGATGTCTTTCTGATTTTTAATTGTGATCAAGGATTTACCTACCTCCTACCTGATATACATAATGCGTAGCAATACTTTCCTGTGGCTATATTTAAGTTGGCAGGAAATAGTAACATGCATTCATTTGTTTCTTGGAGGAAATAGTGATCATGCATTCATTTTTCCAGGAACATGTGAATGAAATTGACTTTGACTACATGGAATATGCAAGGCAGAGGTTTCAACAGTACTGGATAAGCAGGCCTAAGCTGTTGGGTTCTGTTGGATCTCCTCCAGATGTTGTAACTGATGGTAACTATATTGTTTAGTTCTTCTGTGTGTTTAACTCATGCTTCTATAGTCCTTTGATTGCACTATATTGCAGGCTAGCAAGTGTATTTTGTTATCTGATGATGACTTTATAGGAGAGATCCCCAAGTTGTTTTCTGTATTTACTTCTGTCTCCTTGGATGCATCATCTTTTGATTGGTCCTGTACTGTTTTAAGGATGTGATGAGCAGTCAGCAATGTATATTTTTCAATGGATATTTTGTGCCATGACTTTCTCGGTTGTTGATTCATCTAAAGGTGGCCTAAACCTGATATTGTGATCTTCAAAGCTCAGTTAGGTGGGAGTAGTTCAAGGTACCTTTGGTTGAGTTTGGTTGGATGAACATAAATAACTTGACGCAGTTGAAATTTAACGAGTGAAATTGTTTTGCAAGTCCTAGTAGGCTAGTACTGAAGTCGTGATCACTAATGAGGTTCATTTTCCCAAAGCTATAAGACATTACTTAAAAGTTTTAATTTTCTATTTATCCCAAGCTAAATCATAGCTTTAGCTCTTGATCGTGAAAGGGTTTCCATAACTACATCATAATATTGCCTTCTTCTGTGTATTGTTAAAGATGACTATTGAACATGTAGATAGTGGAGCACTCTCTCTGAGTGGTAAATGTTTTAATGGGGCTGTAAGTTATGGAGACTAGGCACCTGAAAACATTAGGCTATGGTTGAAAACTCAGTTTGATTGATTGGTAACTGCGACAAAGGATATCCATGAAAGTTTGGGTAAATGGTAACGTCAAAGTTTATATTTCTTTTTAGGCCTCTGTTGATGAATGCAAAGTGCATATTTTGGTGTGGGAATCCAACGGACGTTATCTTCAGTTTCCTTGCCCGTCCTTTTAGGAAGCTCTCTAGCTTTTTTATTTCTCTGCTGCAATTTCATTGCTGTATTTCTTGCTTCTCCATCCCATGCTTTAGTAAATGCATGATCTCCATGTCATGAAGTTGCACCATACGTATCTTTAATACTTTGTATTTGAGAATTTTCCCACATTATGCACTGCTTATGTACAAAAAATAAATGTTTCAGTTAAATATGGTATGTATCGAGCTGCTGTTTAACACCACATGCAAGGCTGTGGAGACGCTCTTCTTCTTTGCATCTTGTGCAAAAGGTGAGTTTTCATAGTGTGCATATCAAAACGCTGTTCCTGGCTTTTAAGAATTGCTAGAACCCCCTGTAATTCAACAGTCTCTATACATTTTGTGTTCTCAATCACAAGACAAATGGGATCATAGGGTTTGCTAAGACTAATTAAAACCTTTTGCACAAGTCTTTCATTAGATAACACTTCACCAAACGTCTTCATTTGGTTAATCAGTTCATTCAAACGTGTAAGATACCCAGATAATGATTCATTATCGCGCATTCTAGTGTACTCAAATTCACGTCGAAGATTTTGGAGTTTAACCGACCATACTTGATCACCACCGTGGTATTCTCCATATAGCAAATCCCATGCCATCTTCGCTGAATCGACGTTGGCAATTCGAGGAAATAATTGATCTGAGACCACTCTATAATACCTAGAGCTTTTGCATCTTACATGTTTGCAGCCACTGTTTTCTCATCATCTTCCTCTTCTGAGCTTCCTTCAACCTTCTTCTTCTTCTTTGACTCTGAGGTCGTGACCCCTTTTTCAACAAATTTCCATAACCCATGAGATTTGAAGATCGTCACCATCTTGATTCTACAGAACTCGTAGTTCTCACTGGAGGAGATCAGAGTTCTCACCTCATAACTTCCAGATCCAGCCATCTCTTAGCTTAGATGATACGAACACAAATCGAATTAGGTTTCTATGGAGTTCCAGCGACATCACTTGAACCAGAACGAACTTGAGTGTAGCTCGATTGCTTCAACGTTGATGACGTCCACTTCATAGTTCACGCCCAGATCTCAATTGATCAAACCTGGCTTTAAGGCCATGTTGAAGTTTGATTTAGAGTGTGCTAATTTTAAGAGAAGAAGAGGAGATCACAGAAAAAATGAAGATGGATATGGGTGCTTCACTCTCTGCAAAACCGCAGAGAATGTTCTTCCTTTTCTGTATTCACACTCTCACACACACAACACTGCATAACGGTTAGTTATGCATCTGGATTCTCACCATTACATCAGGAAATGATCCCAGCCACACATCTAGCTAAGTTCTAGGATCTTTACACATGTCACTTAGACATAATTACAATATGAGCCCTACGCTTGGTGAAAATAATCGAAGTGGATACACAACTAAACTCAAGGCTTATTTTACTAAACTCAGATTAGCTCAATGCTTATACACTAACAGGATGAACATAAAAAGGTAACTTGACGCGGTTGAAATTTAACGAGTGAAATTGTTTTGCAAGTCCAAGTAGGCTAGTACTGAAGTCGTGATCACTAATGAGGTTCATTTTC
Organism: Pyrus communis; assembly: GCF_963583255.1. NCBI lineage: Eukaryota > Viridiplantae > Streptophyta > Magnoliopsida > Rosales > Rosaceae > Pyrus > Pyrus communis. The sequence goes on from NC_084812.1 coordinate 24,168,745, forward strand.
CCAAAGCTGTAAGACATTACTTGTAAAAGTTCTAATTTTCTATTTATCCCAAGCTAAATCATAGCTTTAGCTCTTGATCGTGAAAGGGTTTCATTAACTACATCACAATATTGCCTTCTTCTGTGTATTGTTAAAGATGACTATTGAACATGTAGATAGTGGAGCACTCTCTCTGAGTGGTAAATGTTTTAATGGGGCTGTAAGTTATGGAGACTAGGCACCTGAAAACATTAAGCTATGGTTGAAAACTCAGTTTGATTGATTGGTAACTGTGACAAAAGGATATCCATGAAAGTTTGGGTAAATGGTAACGTCAATGTTTATATTTCTTTTTAGGGCTCTGTTTATGAATGCAAAGTGCATATTTTGATGTGGGAATCCAACGGACGTTATCTTCAGTTTCCTTGCCTGTCCTTTTAGGAAGCTCTTTAGCTTTTGATTTCTCTGCTGCAATTTCATTGCTGTATTTCTTGCTTCTCTGTTTATAAATTAGCAGCATCTTTTGGATCATTGGATGAAATTCACTTCTGCATTGTTCGGACGCATTTCTATCAGCTTGTAACCTTATCGTGTATGCTTTTTTTACATGTTTAATCTCCCCGGTGGTTTTCTTTTTCTCTTGTCCATTCTTCAGGCTTTTCTTTTAGGTGAAGGTGAGTTTTGGTTTGCACGCGAACAAAAGGGTACCGGAAAAACATTAGCTAAGCGGCCAAGTATCTTGAAGAAGCTTCAGAAATATTTCAGCTTCACAAAGACGAAAACTTAGGTTTGGAGATTTTCTCAACTAAGGGTGCATCAGTTTCAGAGGGGGAAGATTCGTGAGTGGATTGCATAATGGGATGAAGTGGTGTACGGTGTAACGTAAGACTGGTGTGGCGAGTGCAGAAAGTGGGATTTGAGGTTTGTAAACGATCGATCATGTCTTCGTCTGATCGATCTTTCATAACGTCCTCTCTTATATTGGCATCCACTGCGTGATTGCAATTTCTGGAGCCTCTGCAGTTCGAGTGGCCCTTTGGTAACAAGCGCGTAAAGGTTTTAATATTGTCGAGAGTGCTGTTTTCTTTGATGGCTTATGTACTGTTGGTTTATGTTATATAGTATACGATGATACTTTCTTTTTTCTGCCTTGTCCCTTTTTTTGGATAAAATTTTCTTAGATTTCTTGGGTAACAAAACAAATCAAATTTTCTCAAAACTCAGTAATTTACGAACTTGGTTACAGTACATGCATTTACGTACATTCACCGTTTCACGGTCAGATACGTAACAAAAAATGGAGAATATCATATTTGATTCCTATTCAGAAGTAGCCCTGTCCTCCTGCAGAGCTTCCTTTATGGATCTCGAACCTCAATGAATCCATCGTCGTTGATTCTTTGCATATAGTTCCCCCAAGCGTTCTTCGATGCCACTCTTCAGATCGTAACGACCAGAAATATTGACACCGTACGAATGTGCGGTACATTGAAGCATGCATCAGCACCACATTGCCTGCTTTACTTGCGTTCGCGAGCCTAACGTCTTGTCGTCGAGCCGGTCTGGATCGATCCATGACAGATTCTCCTAACTCCATAAAAATATGGGTTGGGTCAGAGACTCTGCTTGCCATAATATACTCGTATGCAGAACATAATGCAAATGCTGACGACTCCAAACTCAGAACATCGTGGTCGGTGCATAAGAACTCAGCACGCACTTACTTAAACCATCTCCAACCGAAAGAACTAAACATAACTTCTCCAGAATTATAGTCTGCAAAAAAATACTTTTTAATGAACAGTGTCAGGCCATACTCATGTATCATCTCCAACCAAAATGACTAAACATAGCCCCTCTAAATAATTTATTAGTTTTAAGTTTATACCTTAAATTTATTGGTAATTTAGTTAAACTACCGTTAGATTTTTTTCAAATATAACCGTTGAATTTGAATGAATTATTACAACTAAGGAACTGAGTCCTAAAAATGGGCTAAGAGGGGGGGCTACATTTGGCCCTAATGACCTTTTGACCAAATAATGGTCCGGTGAGTTTCAAAGAATTATGGCCCAGTCATTGTTTGAAAATGAATTTTTTGGCAAATCAATCCATTTTTTGACTTTTAGACATTTAGACTTCTTTATTGGAGATGACCTTAAATCTCATCGAAACCTCAAATTTCAATTTTTTCAGCTAGTCATTTTTTTAATAAATCAAAACGCTCATATTTGGTCTTATTAAAATATAATGATCTCCTCTCCCTTGACATCTTTCGGTGATCCAATATGTATCTTTGTGGCAAAACTCGTTAGATAACTTTTTTATTTTTTTTAATCCCAAGAAAGAATTCATCCCAACATTCCTATATAACTGAATAAAATAAAAAAATAAAAAAATAAAAAATAAAATTCAAGAGGGTACAACGGTAATTTCATACGTTTTGCTATGGAAAATACACATTTGACTAACGAGAGATGCCAAAAGATGAGAGTTTATTGTGTTTTACGTTTTGCTACGGAAAATACACATTGAACTAACGAGAGATGCCAAAAGATGAGATTTTATTGTGTTTTGATATATTATATTTTGTGCATTTTGAGTTCATAAGAAAAAAATAATTGAAAAATTAAAACGAAGGCAATTGAATTGTGGGTGCATTGTGAATTCGTCTTAAGCCATGTGAGCTCTTTGTTGGTGCAGTGGGAATTACAATCGCTAAAGTTTTATGCAAATTAAAATTAACTCAGCTTTATTCTATGTCACTCAAAAATGGTAGTGTTATAATAGAATTTTTTACTCCATATACTTTAAAAAATTGACGTAAATAAATGAACACAATTGAATTTCAATCCAATAATAAATGTGATGAACAATCAAATTTCTTTAACATGAGCATAGATTAAAATTAAAATCTTAAATCGATTACATATTTTCAATAATTATCCTAGTTTCGTATTTTCTAGATTAAATGTTGAAACGTATGATTTTAAGATCCGCCGAGAATCTTCGCTTCACTGTTTGTAATTTGTTTCAGTTTATTTTTAAGAAAAATGGAAAAAGGTCAACAAAAATAAAAAGACAAAAAAACATTTAGATGACGTAGCCATCTTAAAATCCACCAAACCTCCAACGCAAAGCAAAGGACACCCAATCCGCAAGTGGGAAAAATATCGGAATTTGGATTCCATCCGGATCATTTTGTGGGTACCTTAGGAATTCTCACATCTTATCCATTCATTATGTATCGTGCGGTCAGAAATAATTTCACTTTTTTATTTAAAATTAAACATAAATACTATCGGACGAAAAATTACCGCACAATTTACGTTGAACGGGCAGGATGTAGGGATCCCTAGGATCCTCACAAAGTGCATCTGGAGAGGATCCTCATCCAAAAATATCATCCTTCCCTCTCCTCCTCCCCCTCCTCCTCTGCATCCCTTCTGCCTCTCCTCTCCACAATAAAACTCTCCAACAAAATTTACTTTGCATTTGAGTGTCTGAGTGTTATTCTGCAAACAATGGCAGCCGCAGCACAAGCTCTGATTGCAGCAGCAAACACATTCACATGCACATTTCCCACACAACAAAGGAGCTTCTTCTTCTCCAGAAAACTTCATAAAGCTAATCCTCTCACAGTAGTTAGAGCTTCCGCCGAAGATGCTGACTGTAATGTGGAAGAATGTGCTCCTGACAAGGAGGTAACCCTCTCTCTCTCTCTCTCTCTCACATATATGTATATATACATATGTATGCATATAAACTCTACCTAGGTGTTTGGTGTAAGATTGTTTATGGTTTTTGATCTTAATGCTGGATGTGTTTATTTTCTGTGACTTAAATTAATTGATTAATTAAGGCAAGCAAAAGTTTTGAATTTAACCCATCCATGTTGGAGCTTTTTGCAGCGATGGGTTGGTAATCTCAGATTACTGGATTGGATTCTACAGTAAACAGATACCCTAATTTAGGATTAAGTTTAACTATATGTAATTGGTCATTTTCCCGATTAATTTTTCACTTCCAGTTATGTTTGCTGTAGTAATTGGGGCGAGTTGTTACTGCCTAGGACGCTAATTCAGGATTTCAATCACATTGCAAACCAATATGTTTGATGACAAATAAATGAAGATTTTTGCGTGGTCTGTGTTTGTTTTGTGGACTTATCTACCGCGCATCCTCATGGCATTAGTTTGCAGAGTGACTTCCCGAAGGGAAGAGGCAACTCGACTACTCTCGGTCTTTGATGGAATCTGGAATTTGAAATAGTTTTTTGTTGTTTTTGTAGCATAATTGGAACGTTAATAGCAAGTTATTCCTTAGAATTCCTGTTATGATTCACCTCACCCATGCCTTGAAGCTGTTGGTATACCATCCGAGTCTCCCTTTGCACCGATAATTGCAATGAAAAGAAGTTAGTTTGTAAATCTCTGCGACCAGCGGAAGCCCATAGGCATCTGTGGATGAGAAAAGATTCCCAACCATCGGTTAAGAAATCAAAACATATTGGAGTGAAACTCTCAAACCACAAATGTTGAACTATTCTTTGGGTCCTAGTGTTCCAAGCTGTGGTGTCCACATCCTTCTTCCTCACACGAGTCTGTCTTTCTCATGGAAAACAAATCTGACCAGGAACGAAAACTGACAATTAAAGAGCGGGGGATTTCTAGGGTCAATGACATGTTTATTGGCATTCTACTTGACAGAAAAAGGAATTAAACAAATATATTTTTGATATTTTTCTTGTGGTGTGAATAGGTTGGAAAAGTGAGCGTGGAATGGTTGGCTGGTGAGAAGACAAAAATTTCTGGGACATTTCCACCCCGTAATCGGGGTTGGACTGGATACGTTGAGAAGGACACTGCTGGACAGACAAACATATATTCTGTGGAGGTTAGTAAATATTGAATTTTTACACTCTGCTAGACTTCTGCATTCTGCCTCTTTTTACCTTTCTGTTTTTTGTTGTTTTTTCTTTGAGAAATCGGTGTTTTATTTCTTATTTGAAATTTTGAAGCCAAAAAATCATTGAATGTACCGGACAGAATGATTATAACTGATCATTACGGAAAAAAAAAACCTCTGAAAAGTTATTCAGAGCTTGGTTGAGCGATGATACATTAGATCAAAAAACAAGGATGACCTGAGATAAGTAATGCCAACAGAAAATGTAAAATCACAGTTGACATCTTCTTCACAAGACCAAATTTTCAGTTCATATGACCAAACTTTTTGGGTTTTGTATATTGGAAAATTATGACAGTAAACTTGTAGTTCTTCCTGATGCCGAGCATCATGTATTAGTATCCTAATCGAGTATTTCTATAGAATTGCAGAATTAGAGAGCTGTTGTAGAGATGGTAGTAAACATCGTTCTGTTTGTCATATTCTTGTACTAGTAAATAAGTCTTGCCTTCTGACAAGACGTGTAGTGAATTACCATGAGATTCAGCAATGCTTAAAACTGATGGATCATTAGCTTAATTGAGTATTTTAGTTGGAATGGAAGAAATTGAAAGTTTCTGTTGAGAAAATGGTGAACGTCATTCTCTTTATCGTATTTTTTTAACTAGTAAATAAGTCTTGCCTCAGGATGTGGGGAGTATAGTTTACTTTAAGCTGAAAACGTTGATCATAACTCTCGTAACGCGCACGCTTCAGAGGGGTATACAAAGTTCATTAACCACACCCTCAAAAGAGATGTTTGAAACCTACTAATGTATATTGTGGCTATCAGTTCATAGGGTTTGGTTGTTCTGTTTCTTTTCCTCTCTTATTTGCTTTGCTCGAGACTTGAGTATATGTCACGTTACAGTGCGCCAACTTTCTTAGCTTGTCTACATTTTCCAGCCTGCAGTTTACGTAGCAGAAAGCGTGATAAGCTCAGGAACTGCAGGGTCTTCTGCCGATGGAGCTGAGAACACAGCAGCAATCGCAGCTGGGGTTGCCCTCATTGCTGTTGCTACAGCTTCATCGGTACTCCTCCAAGTAGGTAAGAACTCACCTCCGGTGGTGCAGAAGGTTGATTACTCTGGGCCATCACTTAGTTACTACATCAACAAATTCAAACCAGAGACAATCGAAGCCTTGGCGCCAAGTGTGGTTGAATCTTCCCAGCCGGAACCCTCCCAGATTCAGGTTGAGTCACAGGTTCAGCCGGAGCCTTCTGCGAGCAGCAATATCTCTTAGGCAATGAAGCTGCTGTAATTTTCTGATATGTAAAATTTACTAAAAGCCTTTCTTCTTTCTCATCACCAGTTTATCTGAGTAATTATTAGGATGTATGTTGTGATACATCTTTGAACAGCAAAATGTAAATCAAAGTACACAAGTTGTGGGGAATGTCATTCTGGAAGAATACGGGCTGTGAGAAATGACAGATTTTGAAAGTGCTTTTAAAATCGCTAAATGTGTTTTCAAGTAACTCAAAGCACTTTTAATGTCAACATTTACACGTAAAAGTTAAAAATGCTCGCGGAACATAGAAAGCTTTATAGAAGCACATGCTTCTTCATGAAGCAATTCAAGCGCTTCTTAAGAAGCATTTAAAATCGCAACATGCTTCTAAAAGAAAGTGTTTGGAGTAAAAGTATTTAAGAGCAAAAGTGCTATATAGAGAAGTATTTCCAAGATTTAATAAAAAATAAAAAAGAAATAGAGAAGTATTTCCAAGCATGTGTTAAAAACACTGGTTGGAGGCATGTATCATCTATTGGGCTACTTAGCCTTCAAATAATGACAAATGTTATGTCTAGACAAAAATTTTAACGTCAATCACTAAAATGAAAAAATGGTTGAGTTGAAATACAATTACCAAAAATTTTACAGTTGTCGACGGAGAGTTGTTACAAAGTTTAATTTTTTAATTTTCATAATTGTAGTAAGTGGTGGATTGTTCTGGTGGTTAAAGTCTTTGAACTCAATGCGTTACAAACTCAATTTCTCACCCTTTTAATATAGATTAGTGTAAAACATCGTTTGTTAACAAAAGTATAAAAAGAAAATTCCGTAATTACATGAGGTTAAGAGTTAAACTCCCTAAAATTACCCCTTGGAAAAATCTACTCTAAAACCCGCCAAATTCGAGTCTTCTTGGCGCCAAGGAGTCCTCCTCGTTATAAGGGGAATTACCCGGGCAGCTGCGCGCGTAAACACAAGGCGGCGGCCGGGGCGGAGCAGCTAATTATGTCTCATTCTGTCGACACGTTAGGGTTTCGTCCTCCACAGTTCTCTGAGGTGCGTCTTTCTGCCTTTCTTCCTCATTTACCACTCTGCTAAGATTGGATTTTACCATTTATTTGGCTGCCGAGAAATTGGAGCAAAATAATGAACTAGTTTATTTTACTGTTATTATTTTCGAAAAGGTAGAGAGGAGTGGTGAATATTTGAAGTCGATTAGTTGATTTAGGGTAGTTTAAGTGGACCAGTTAGGCATTTCGGATGCTAATTCGTAGGAAATTGACACTTTATAATTTGATTCATTTGTTTTCCTTGGGTTTTCTGGTAGTAAAATGAATTGGGTAAAGTTTGAATTTTGAATGTAGAACGAGTAACACAAGTGTTTCGCTTACTTATATCAAGTTTGTTTGGAAACGATCAGAACCCAAAGTGTGGTTTAGTTTTTATAATTATATATGTTAAATGAGATCAATTTTTCCCATTTAGTTTTATTGATGTGCTGACTTTTACGAAGTGAATGTGAAAGGGTGTTTTTTTCGTATGTTGTTCGAGGTGCCATGAGAGGGGATTTTGTTCTTAAAGCTTTTGTTTTGTTATGTAAATGGAGCTGTCAGTAGAAGGTATACCACAACTGAAGGCTTACGGAGAATCGTTTGATAGCCTGACTGAGACGTTTTGATTGGAACCAAGTCCATGCCACTAAGATTTTCCCTTGCTTTTATCTTCTTCCTTGTTTTTTTCATATTAATTTTTTAATTTTTAAAGTTAAAAAACGAGTAAACTAAATTTTACTAAGGAAGCATGGGAAAGTCCTTTTCAGAACAGGGTGTAATGAAAAAAGAGAGGCAATAGAAGCATCAAATTGGGAGACAGATACGAGTTATTGCGTTTAATGATAACATTGATGAGTTATATACACTACTGAGATTACTTATGTTAATCAATGATGATGTTCAATTTTCTCCTAATTACAGGATTTAGCTTGGCTTCCTGGTTGGCTTCAGCAGCACCAGAAAGAACAATTGGATGAATGCACCAACGAACTTAAGGGTACCTACTTAGAGCTAGCGTCCAAGGTTGGAACTAGACCCATCCCAACCATATTCTAACATTTACTGCTTGTTCTAAAGCCGAGAGGCGGGGATTGGTTAAACTCTTTTCTCATGTGTCTTCTTTATTGCACTAAATAGGATTTGAGAATTTTTCAAGGAAACACTAGTGAAGGAAGAGATGCTAATACATTTTCACATGAGGAAGTTGGGTACAAAAGCTGTCATTTATTCTTATCTGGGGAAGACAATTCTGCAGTTAGCCTTGCTTCATCTCCTGGAAATGTAAGCTCTTAAGGATGACTTGATTTTACTTTTGTTTTTCTTATGTTGTTAACCATGTCCTATCAATTCACAAATCGGTCCACTTTCCTTTTTTAGAAGTTAGTGTTAAATTTGTGATGTATTAACATAACAGCGTGCTTTGAAACCATGTTCTGGAAAATGTAAATCTTTGTACATATTAGCTGAGAGGTGTACCTGAGCTATTAGAGGAATCTTAGAATCAAACAAATTGTCTCTCAAACAGGAGATGGATTCTGGATTCTGGATTCTTTTTTCAATTAAATTAGCTTTCAGTACTTTCATCAAATATTGAAACTTTTATCTTGTATAATCAAAGAATATTTTAGAGGTAAGAAGCTAGAGATGAGAAATTTGATCGTTCATGAAAAATGCTACATAATGTCAATGGTTACTTATACCACGTGATGAAACACACTGCAGCTAGGGTTAAGATTTTCCCTTCTTCAATGAATTTGTGCTTCATTTTAAGTACATACTGATCATAAACAGAGAGAAGGGAAACATAGTATAGAAAAACAAGAGCTATTTTATTTGACTACAATCTTCTATTCTCTAATCAATGTGAAAACTATGATTCAAGTACAAAGAATGGCCTGTATACACAATGTCAAATAAGATCTTACAGTGACAAGGAAACAATAAAAGTTAAAGGCTAGTAAAATAACATAGAAAGTAAACAACATGCCCGGATTATTAGTTCTGTGCCTATGCCTAAACTGGGTACGTAGGCCTCCACCTTTACCAATAATACACTAATGTACATCTGTTTTATTGTATAGGTACTTCATTTCCATCTTCATCTTTCATCAAATGGATATTCACAATGTAGCCCACTTCAACCTTTGGATGCTTCTCAAAATCATCTTGAATCCAATACAGTTCTCTCCGTGCAACTAAATAACACCTCAGTGGGTTCCGAATTGAAGAGCTGCTCCAAAATTGGCCTAAATGTTGGTGGGATAAATTCTTTACCTCCAAAGTCCATTGAAAAACCCAGGGAGGATACTGTTCCACCCTGCCCCTCCAATAACAAGAAATCAGCAAGTCATTCTGATGAAAAGCTTGATACCAGGTACCTGAAAGCAGCTGACATCTCTGATGCTGTTGAACTCTCCATTGCAGCATCTGAAGCATTGGTTATAAATGAAATAATGGGGAGTGGCTTGCCTTCGGACGTATTGCCAACAGCAGTGGTACTGGAAGCAGCCCTTCAAGTAAAGAAAGCAAGATTGGAGTGGCTAGATGATTCCTTAGATGGCCCAGCTGAGGAAACTGAAAATTGTGATTCTCTCTCAGATTTGGATGATTTCACCATGGCCGATGTATATAAAGATGTAGGGTTGTCTCAGAGCATACCTTCTGATGAGTGTGCATGTGATTCAGCTATTTCCCAAGTGAAAGAGACCCCTCTCTCTGGAATTCTGTATGAGTGCGTAAATCTATCTGATTCTTCAGAGCTCAGGGCTCAATGTGTCAAGTTTGATGATATCCCTATGCAAAAAGAACTAGGACAGAATTTGGTTATGGATCTCAAATCAACTGAGAACTTCCATCCAGAATCCGTCAACTATGAGAGGGAACAGCTTCATGATAAGCTTGTTCTGGGTTCAAATATCAGTGTGGCCAGATATGATCCTTCAGCTCTAAAAAATTCAGATGGTTTTATCATGAAGCAGGTAAAATCATATTCACCTTCTCTGATCTCCCATTCTCCTCTTATCTAATATATAAAACTGATATATATATTTATAGAAAAAAAACTAAAAAAAATCTTTTTTATTGTAATTAGTTTAGACTGTCGTTTCTCTCTGTGCATGTTGGACTTTTTATCTCATTCCAATTGGGACTTATTAACTAATTCTGTAAGTTTAGCTTCCAGACAGTTGGCGCTATGGTGGATGTAGCATCATTTCAGCCTCAAAATAATGTAAACTTCCGCCCACAAGCTTGGAATTCAGGGAACTCTAGTGAGAAACATTTCCTTTTCCATGCGCCTCCTTTTTCCCTACTCTTGATTAGGCATATGTGTGTATTCTTTATTTCTTGCTATTTATTTATCTTCTTATTAAGCTTTCTATGTCCCGTAGAGGGAGAAGATACAGTAAGTTACTTAGCTTCGAACAGATTCAGGAGCCGGTGGTTAGGGGGTTGGACAGGCCAGGTGTGTGCTTTACTTTTTGATTTGTTCCAATTCAGTTTCAATCTTACGCATCTACACTTACCCAAATATTAAGTTAATTCTATATGTATTATTCTAGACCTAGATGAGAGCTTAGAAGCTTATGCTGTAACCTGTTTGATACTGGCAAAATTCTAGAATGCCTTAAAGATTTTTATTCTTATATCACTGCTTTTAATATTTTCCCTTTGTTTTGTCTCAGCCAGCTTAATCACATACAGACTAGAAATCCAACCATATTCGCTAAGATCACTTTTACTTTTTACAATGTTAAAACATGGTTTATTTAATCTCATTCTTTAAAGGCATCTAAGTTTTGAGGCCCGTGCTGTTGGTAAGTTTGGGTCTACCACGTATATTTATTCATATAATTCAATGGCTTCTTAAGATACCATTATCATCAAGCTTATTTTTATTTTGCTACTATCTCTTCACATTTCCTGTACTTTTTTTTTTTTTTTTTGTCAAACGATAGATTTTGTTCAATTAGATGTTAGATTAGCCACAGACAGGGTTCGAACCCACGCCATCATGCAGGGCTCAATACTTTTCCACCACTGTGGTAAAGGGTCACTTGCCATTTCCTGTACTTTCTGAATGTGCCATATACTTTCCCTCTCAACTCCACTGAATACTCTCCAGCAGTTGGAACTATTATAGTTTTGAAGCTTTATGTGACCACTTTTTCTTCTTTTACATGTCAAGATTCCCTTCCTGTTTTAAGCATATCTACTGTATGCATTATACCATCCTGCCTGACATTAATATGCAAGATTAAACATACCACTGTTAAATTAAAACCTCCTGTAAGCAGTTATTCAGGTTGCATATTTACTATTTTGGTGTTATTGGCTTTAGTGAGATCATTCATACTTACTATTTAATGCAACATTTATATGATCATTAGCATCATTGTTATTGTAGTTGCTTCTCTTGTTTTTGATAATATTTTTGTTTTTTGTTCCTTTTCAAATATACCTTTTGGCAGGATGCATCTGCTACTCCAGAATTGAAACAGAATACTAAAAGTGTGATGAAGTGTTTTGCTGGTGAGACGAGTTTTTTCTCAGAATCGGCAGATATTGCTCCAGACGTAAACTCTTTTGTGCAAGTGCATGACACCAAGTTTTATAGAACATCACAGTCAAGCATAGCCTTTTCTGGTTTACATGACGAAGATAACAATGGGATAATGCTCTCTCAAGATGTGGCGACATCTTCTAGCCTATCTTCAGTAGATCCTCTTTGTTCCGTTGTCCCGTGCAGTATTTCTTCAGAAAATGCTAGTCTTACATTAGCTCACAATCAGAAGGATAAGGAAAATCATAATGAAGAATGCTTTAGACCCACACAGGAACTTGCGGTGGAGAATTCACACAAATCGTCAAATCCAATTATTAAATTTCCCCATGAGGACGGGCCATCTATGCCCACAATTAATGGTGAGCATTCTCCAGTCACAGTTCGAAGGCAAATGATTTCACTCAGGACATATAGTACGCTTCTCCCAAACCTTGTTTCCATTTTCGATGGAGGAAGCTTTTATCGTGATCGGTCATTTGAACTAGAACTCGATCAGAGGCTGAATCCCTTGAATAAGGATGTCCCCTGCGATAGATCTTCTGATAAAAGGAGTTATAAAGAGTCGCTTCCTTCCAATACTGTATCCTCATATTCTACTGGAAGAGACAGTGAGGGAAACGGTGAAACTACCTTAGATGTGAATCCTGTTGCAACACTGAAAGATCAGAAGAGAAGTTATCACAAGACCGAAGGAAATGGGAATGAGCTACCTATTCAAGCATTGAAAAAGAGGAGGCAACCTCTTATTTTTAATCATAGGTCACGTTTCCGTATCCAGGCTTCTAAACCTTTAATGAACAATTCCACTTTGGAGAAACATCTCAAACTTGATTTGCTGCCGGAAAATGTTGTTAAGCTTCAACAAAATGAGGAACTCCACACTATACAATCTGCATGCAAGAACTTCCCTGACAGAGATGTTTTAGTGAAAAAGAGAGTTCATTTCTGTGAAGCAGATATTGCAGTTCAGCAGAACAAGAACCTCCAAAAGCTAGATTCTTCCACCGAATATTGTAAGCCATGCCTATTGATTCTCTAAAATTTCGTCCTAATTGATGAACTCTACAAATTGTTCTAATTTATTATGTTGCTAAAACTTTAAATGTAGGCTCAAATGCTAGAGCAAGTAAAAGATGGAAACATCCCAAGTTTCAAAGTCATGAGAGAAGCAGCCGTACAAATTGTCACCTTAAGTCTGGGAAGAGATTACTGTTTCATGGTATAGAATTCCTGCTTACAGGATTTTCTAGTCAGAAGGAAAAGGACATTGAACGACAAATATGGAAACATGGTGGCATTGTTCTTTCTGATATTCCTTCTCCAAATTTAAGGGCAAAAAGAAGCTTACGATCCAATGGCTACCATCTTCCCATTATTCTATGTATGAATAAGGTTGTTTTTTCTTACTTTACTTCTTATGACTGAAGTTCAAACTTGGTTATCAAGTGTTTGAACCCTATTTCTACTCTAATTCTTTATTCATTGCAGCTACAGACCACCAAGTTTTTGTATGGTTGTGCAGTGAACTCCTTAATATTAAAAGTTGATTGGCTTACTAATTCAATTTCGGCAGGCTGTATTTTACTACCTGAGAAGAAGTAAGTGGTGCATTTTTCTTGGAGGTTTACCATCTGTTTTAGTCGTGGGGATTGGTTACAGTTTAGAGTATAGGTGAAAGGAGCGTCTGCTTTGCGTTTCACAGCTCTGGTTGGAACATGTGACACAGGACAGTGCAACACTAGGAGCCTTTTTCTTTTGTGATATAGTAAATAGATTTCCTAGGCTCCTTTTTCCAGATCTATTTGCTTTGTTCCGGGGGGCTTTAACTTTTTGTGGTCATGTTAATTGGTTAGGGGGCTTTAACTTTTTGTGGTCATGTTAATTGGTTATTGTCGGCATTTATTGTACCGTAAGTTTTTATACTTCGATGGTTCATGATTCTAAATCAATATTGTTGTTAGATACATGATACTACCGAATCGAGCTGATGCAGAGCATATCATTATTGGGGAGCCATTTCACCACAACCGCAATTATGTCTTTGAAAAAGTAGGAATCATGCTTCACGGAAAGCACAATTTCTACAGCAAATTGGCAAAAATAATTAAGGTAGGGGTCACTAATGTTGTTATAACCTTAATCTGTCACCGAAATTCAAACATTACACCATATTTTATCTTGGTTAGTTTAGTTTCATTTCTAAGTTCTCCCTCTCACTAGTTGCCATCTCCTCCTACCCCATGTAATGTTGTTGAGCTAATGTAGAATGAAGGTGTATCTCCTGCTGTCAAAGTTGTGAAATTGGTACTCTTGGCAGGAACTAAATTCATTATCTCATAAATTTTGGTCATGGCATGCATCTTACTCTGCGGTCTTACTAAATGTTTAATTTCTATGAGTCACTAAGTGATGCAGAATGGAAAAAATTGTAATCTTCCAATTCGTTTGGATCATAATCTAGTGGGATCATGTGTTTCCAGCTTTCCAATGAAGATACATTTCGCTGTAGTCTGATTCGTTCTGTTAATATATCTGGATTGTGCAGCACGGAGGTGGGAAGGTCTTTAAAACCCTCCAGTGGTTAGTCCACAGTTTGGACAAAGAGAAAGTTACTTTGGGAGCCATTGTTGCTGAGGATGAAGGTAGGACATCCCGTCACTTGAGGCAGTGCGCGTCCGAGCAGAAGATAGCAGTGATGGTAAGTAATTATTAATTGCTTTTACAAGTACATTGGCTCACATGCTCTTTTCCTATAAAATTGAGCTTCCACCTTTTTTCTGAATTGAGTTGGTCACCTGTGGCAGCCAGTTAGCTGGATCATAAAAGGCTTGTATTTAGGTAAGCTGCTTCCGTTTCCAGATAAAGGTCGGCCCGCTTTACCAACAATTAAGATCTCAGAGATCCCAGTTTCCGCAAAAGTGAGTGAAGATTTATGAAGTTACCAGTTTCTGCAACAGCATTGGTCGTAGATGTATGTATTTGTAATTTTGTAGGATACACACGTGGCGATTCCAAAGCTCGCGACCGCACATACGTAAGTTTGGCGACCGTAGGCAGTAGATGTGTCCACGTATTTGTAATTTATCAGTTGTTCAAAGTGCCTACATTAAGCACCTAGTTTACGATTTAGAGGTGCTTAGTTAAATTTTGTATTGAATATTTGTAGCAGAAAACACAAGAACCCAAGCTATAGAAAGGCCCATGAAAACACCCCAAAGCTCAGCTTCCATGATGGTTCCTCTGCCCAAATTAGCAGCAAATCCCTTAATCCAATCCCCTTCAGAATTGCGAATCAAACCTCCAGCACTTATGTGCCTAAATGGGTCATTACAACTCCCATCTGTATTGATTTTATATCTACCAATTGGCGGGTGGATCCAATGGATTGAGATGATTTGTCTAGGAGGCTTACTAGAACACTTGTTGGCATCATACCAATCCCTTGCAAATTGAAAAATGAACTTCTGGGGTGAGACAGGCGGTTGTTGACCATCGTTGAAGACAAGATTGTTCCTCCCTTTCCAGCAATACCAGAGAGTTGATGCAGGGATGTGATCCTTGAATGTGATTCTTGGGATGTTGTTATTTTGATCCAAAAACCTATTTTGGATTCGCACCCTCTCTACAATCTCATTATTGACTGCAAAGAAACCATCGGAAAAAATTGGAGATGTGAAGTCACTCATATATATAGAGAAATGAATGCCTCAGCTGATCACATGGCTGACTTGGGTCATGGGCTATCCCTAGGCCTTCATGTTTTTGTTTCTCCTCCTACCACTGCTAGTAATGTTCTAGTTTCTGATTCTATTGGCAGGGCCCTTCCTAGGGCTGTTCTTGCTTGATTTTTTTGTTTTGTTGCCGGGCTTTGCCCTCCGTTGTACCAAAAAAAAAAAAAAAAAAAAAAAAAACACAAGAACCGGCCAGCATTCTTCGCATGTGGTTCACCCAATTCGGCTTACTCATTTATGAACCACAACAAAAGTTGCATGTTTCATTTTCAAATAACTATATATATATATATATTATTGATTGTTTACAATTAGCTAGGTATAAATTCAAGGATGGTGCTATTCCGCACGCTCCTTTTTATTTTTAACAGTTTTCTTTTAATTTTTGATCGATAGATTGAAGAAAATTAAAATACAAAAATTAACAAGGGATGTGTATGTTAAAAGTGGATCTCATAAAAATGTGTCAAAAATTGTGTAGAAAAGTGGTGTTCTGAATCTATCCTATATATATTTGTTGTAATACTATTTCTATGTGGATGTCCGTATTCTCCTCTCAATCACTCTTTAATTTCTCTCGTCTCTCTCTTGTGTCTTATTCATACTTTATTTTTAATACGTTATCAACACGTCCTTCTACAATTTAAGATTTTTTTGTTTGTACCAACTTTCAATATCAATGGATTGCTGTCACACCTATCAAATTGGTACATACCATTCATAGCTTTTGTCTGCCTTGCTGTACAAAGAATTTGTGGTCCATATCAAGGGAGTCTTACACATTCGACATGCTTATATAATCCTTATTCTTCTTATTGTTAATGAGAATTATTATTAGCACTTTAAAAATTTTATATTATATATTTATGATTATATATTTATGATTCGTCTCATAGTTAATGTTTTTTAGTCCTTTGTGGGTGCATATCCCTACGATGATGTCTCACAGATCTGCCTTGCGTGCAGATTTATTAGGGAAGGAAAAGTTTATGCTCTTCGTTGATGTGCGAGACAACTGAAATACAAAAATAGAGGAAGAAACAGTCACGGAGATAAATTTTACACGAATAGGAAGCTTTTGAAAATTAAGTATACTTTTATTTATAATTAGCAACGATATGTTCTCATATTTTAGAAACATCGTATTGTAATATTATTATCAATATAATCAAATACATTTTTCATTTTATACAATCAAGTTGTCATTTAAACATTGACCTCTATTCATTTTTCAATGTATACAACAAGTGATCATTCAACATTAATTTCTTATATGATGTGGATTCTTCACAATATTGATCACTAAAAAAAAATCTCCCTATTTTAGAAAGGTTGCACTTTTGTTTTGTTTTAATTAAAAAATATATTAATAAATGATCTTTCTATTTTGTACCAGCTTTCATTATCTACCGATTGCTACCACAACCAGGGCCATCTCTGACATTTTGAGGGTCATGTGCGAGTTTAATAAAAAGGTTTTTTTAATATTCAAACTTAATTGAAATCAGTATCTCACTCTTACTAATTGAATAATCTCCAATATAAAATCATGATTTAGGGTTCATCTATTAAAAAAAATGAAGCACAACTGAAAGAGAGATATGAAAATACGTTTGTATTTGTAGAAGAAAGTAATACGCAAGTTAATTTTTATTGCTTAATAGAAAAGTGGAAGAAAGTAATACACAAATTTTTATTGCTAGATAAAAGTAGAAAATTTATATATTAAATATAAGTTCCACTTAATCAAATTGTAATATAAATAAAATCAGATGATTGATGATTTCTTTTTCTTTTTTTCAGTTTAAAACTTTTTTATTATAAATTTATACACGTATGTAATATAAAGAATTATGAAAAGTTTTGGGGCCTTAAAAAATTCGGAACCCTATGCCATTGCACCTTTTGCACACCCCCTCTGACCACAGCTATCAAATTGGTACATACCATTCATGGCTTTTGTCTGTCTTGCTGTGCGAAGAATTTGTGGTTCATATCAAGGGAGTTTTACAAATTAGATGCTTATATAACATATACATCCATATACTTTTTATTGTTAATAGTTTTTATATTTATATGATTCGTCTCATGGAATAATGTTTTTTTTTTTTTTTTTATCGTTTATATGGGTGCATATGCCTGTGATGACATGTCACAGATCTGCCTTGCGTGCAGATTTGTTATGGAAGGAAAAGTGTTATGCACTTCGTTGTTGTGCGAGACAACTGAAATACAAAAACAGAAGAAAATTCAGTGGTGGAATAAAAAATTTATAATAATAGGGTCACGAATTGAATAAAAAGTTTTAAAAAATTAAATATACCTTTATTTATAATTGGCAACATCTTCTCATATTTTAGAAACGTCATATTACAACATCATTATCAATAAAATCAAATACATTTTTCATTTTATATAACCAAGTTATCATTTAACGATTGACCTCCATTCATTTTTCATTGTATATAACCAAGTTATCATTCAACATTGATTTCCCATCCGAATTCTTCACATTAATGATCCCTAAAAAGACTCCCTATTTTGGTAAGGTTGTAGTTTTGGTTTGTTTTAATTAAAAAAATTATTAATAAATGGTCTCTCTATTTTGTTTGCCTTAGTTATTAAAGGGGTCATAAACAAATTCGAAAGGGAGGTACTTGAAGTTGTTGAGGTTGGCAATAGCTAATGGCTCCATGTTGCCCCCGCAACTGGGAAGACGTGCATTGCTTTTCCCGCTGCCACCATGAAACACCCACACTTATGATTTGGTTTCCAGTTTCCTCTTTAATTTGATTTTTTTTTTTTTTTTTTTTGCTATTCTTGAATTTGATTATTAATTCCTATAACCTTTTTTTTATTTTCTACAAACATTAATTGTTATTAATGCTACATTGTTAAGTGCCGTATAACAATAAAAGAATATAAAAACGTAAGATAAAATGAAAGGTCCCGTATGAGAAGCAGTTGGGATAATCAATAAGCATGAATAAACTATTTTATCTTGCTAATCATTTGCGATACTTATTCGATCATATTTGCATATCAATGATATATTATGTTCTTATTCACAATGCGTATCCTAATCATAATATTTATCAGGACTTTATTTTATTACTTTATGTCCATATAACTCTCGTTCAACCAGTTCATATTCATGCAATTAGGAGCATTTAGTTATTGTGTCCATATATACTATCTCATAAAAGAAAGAAAAAAACACTCAAAAATTTAAGGAATAATACGAAGAAGAAGAGGAGGTGACAGAGAAGCAAAGTAGGAGAGAGAGAAAGAGAGAGAAGTGCCAAAGAAAAAAAAAGAGGAGAGAGAGAAAAAGATAGAGAAATAAGGAGAAGAGACTCATATTTCATAAAGTTGTAAATGCAAAGACAACTAAAAAAAAACCATGACATCACTTGCTACATGAATAAGTTTTTTTCTCTATAAAATAAATAAATAAATTGTATCTCTCTCCAAAATGTAGCCTTATAATTTGACTATGTGTGTAATTTCTCCTGCTTTAGACACCTTAACATGTTTTATTTTTTATTATTTAAACAACGCTACTGCCATTTTGTATAGTTTATTTTTAAGGGATCTTAATTTAAATACCAATTCTGAGAAAACTTTAAGCTAAAATACCATGATTTTAGTTCAGGTAACAATGAAAAAGTCAATCAAAACAATTATGTAAATACTACTATAATTCAAAATAATTACATGATTGTCACTCAATCCTACCACCGTTTGTCGAATGGCCAACTTTTTCTCTATTGAACAAATTTTTTGATCTCAATCTTACTGTCTAACAATGACCTTCAAAAAAACATGTTAAGTAATGAATTCTCTCACTAGTGAACAATGACTTGATTTTCGACAACTGAAAACATTTCCGCCGACAATTACGGTGACCGACGGCAATTTCAGACACCGATGGCATGTGGGGATAAAAATATAAATGGTCCTGTACTTATAAGTAATAGAATGTGAAAAGAATGGTAGTTTTCTTATATTTGTATTTTCCTTAAAACCTTTATTTATTGATATACAGGAGAATCTGAATATCAAAATAGATAAATAAACTTGAATCTGAATTTCAACGAGTTTATGGACTTTTCATTCTTACACATAAACTATACGATTGGAATTGTCGGCAACATATCTGATCTGAGAAGGTCCCAATCCCATGACAAATAAAGATGCCTCCAGAACCCTAATCTTTCTCTTTCTTTGGCCAATTTCCGCGAGTAATATAGGCATGCAGTTCGATTCTCGTAGTATTTATTTATGGCTCACGTACGCTGCCTTTACGGCATGTCGACGCGCTACCTAACATCCACCGCGCAACAAATTGTGCCCACATAACCACTCCAAGGACCCCACGCTTTTAATATATATTCTTCGGTAACATTAGAGATATTAAATTTTTAAATAAAATTTGTAAACGAAATAATATATTATTAATAAAAAAAATCATGTTAATCAACATTTAATTAATATTTTAATCATCAATAACCAAATCATTTAATTACAAGTTTGTTTAAAAAAAATTAATCTTTCTCGCATTACCTTATGTCCTCTCTTTGTCTCTTTGGATATTTTCTTTTTGGATAGTTTTGTTCAATTTTATCCTAACAATATCTAATAAAGGAAGGGTATGCTTAAATATCACTATTTTATGTAAAATCGCATCGGGGGTCATGTCTCTGCACATGTTTTAAAGACATTTTTGCTATTTTACTAATTTCTTGACGCACAGATGACTCGGGGGTAAGATTTGTATTTACTCATTCATGCGAGGATCAACCAAAGGAAAACAACGTCAATGGAGTTATGTTGTATTGCCAACTTAGCTAAGTAGAAGTCCATCTAAGTTAGATATATGTTTGTTGTGGTAATAAGTGGTGGTGTTTGTGCCAGTGATGATGATGAAATATTTATGGATGCTCATTGACCACCCCAGGTGACAAGCTATGGTAAAAATATTTTCTACCCCAAATCGTCTAGCGTCATGAAGTGAAGATTGTTAGGAAATAATGAAGAATGTGATGTATCGGGTTGTTGATACTTATCGCAATTCTAAATTGGTTAGTTATATTGATTAAATTGGTGAGATTGTTGTAGTGAGATAAACTGAAGTTGTAGAGCAGAGTGCTCATTATTGAGAAATACAAATAACAAACACATTGTTCTCGCTCCCTCTCGTATCTTTCTCTCTTCTGTCTTCTTCTTCAGCTATGTTAACAAAGATATGCCTCTAAAAACAGACAAACTTGAGCAACATCAGTAAAAACAATGTCTTTGGGCGATAATTGCATACATCTTGAGCATCCAATTGGTATTTTTACAAAATTTTCAACAACAAAAGATAATGTGATTGAATTTTTTTTAGATAAAACGATGTATTTACAATAAGGGGCGAAGAATTGTGTTAAGTTAGACAATGGCAGCCATCCATGAAATTCAAATTTCAAACCTCTCACTAATGAAAACAACTTACATGGCACGAATTTAATGCTCGTGCCATGTGGTGTCTCATTCTAATGAAACAAAAACATGTAAACAAAAAACTTACACGTGTCTTTATTTCACTGACATGAAACGATTGTGGCGGTATACTTGTGCTATTAAGTTCTTCTACATCAAATATCATTGAAAATTAATATCAACATAAGAAAGACATACAAACATTAATTAAATACCATACGCCTCGCGTTTTTAGATACAAATACACTAATTACGTTTACATAATCTAACTTTCAACCTTTTATGTACAAATTAATTATATAAAACAATTAAATCCTACAAATGTTTGGCTCAGCCTACTCCGACTACTCTCAGAGTGGCCCTGATGAACACAGTTGATCTGTTTCTCATTTTTTTACATACAAACATTAATTAAATACCATACGCCTCGCGTTTTTAGATACAAATACACTAATTAAGTTTACATAATCTAACTTTCAACCTTTTATGTACAAATTAATTATATAAAACAATTAAATCCTACAAATGTTTGGCTCAGCCTACTCCGACTACTCTCAGAGTGGCCCTGATGAACCCAGTTGATCTGTTTCTTATTTTTTTTATTTCTCACCATTTAATAATGGCATGCCAAGAATGGGTGCATATGTAACATGTTACACATTATTCAAAACTGCACTTTCCATATTCTACGATAGGAATATAGCTCCCGTGAAGCTTATGATCTATTCATAGAGATGTATGGAGACCCCTTGCAATTTAAATATTTTATAGACACATAACCACTCCAAAGACAAAAGACCCCACGCTTTTAATATATATTCTCGGGTAATGTTAGAGAGATTAAATTTTTAAATAAAATTCGTAAACGAAATAATATGCTATTAATAAAAAACGAGCATGTTAATCGATACTTAGTTAATATTCTAATAATCAATAACCACATCATTTAATTGCAAGTTTGCTTTAAAAAAAAATAAATCTTTCTCGCATTACCCTATGTACTCTCTTTGTCTCTCAGGATATTTTCTTTTTGGATATTTTTGTTCAATTTTATACTAACAATATCTAATAAAGGGAAGGCGTGCTTAAATATCATTATTTTATGTAAAATCGCATCGGGGGTCATGTCTCTACACATGTTTTAAAGACATTTTTGATATTTTACTAATTTCTTGACGTATAGATGACTAAGCTTTGTATTTACTCATTCATGCGAGGATCAACCAAAGGAAAACAACGTCAATGGAATCATGTTGTATTGCCAACTTAGCTAAGTAGAAGTCCATCTAAGTTAGATATATGTTTGTTGTGGTAATAAGTGGTGGTGTTTGTGCTGGTGATGATGATGAAATATTTATGGACGCTCATTGACCATCCTAGCCCCAGGTGATAAGCTATTATAAAAAAGAGTAATGTTATTTATACCATCTAAGGTGGTATCTGATGTTGATAACCACATCATTTGAAAAATTTGTAAAACCCAAGGAAATGAATGAGAAAGATTCCTTGTGTACTACAATCATCATTTAATGAACTAGTTTTTCTTAATTATTAGTTTATTAAATAATGAACTAAATTTAAAAATCTGATTAATTCAAATGATGTGGTTGTCCAAATCAAATGACACCTAAGATGGTATGAAAATGTGGTACAAAAATATGGTATGAATACCATTACTCTTGTAAAAATATTTTCTACCCCAAATCGTCTAGCGTCATAAAGTGAAGATTGTTAGGACAATAATGAAGAATGTGATGTGTCAGGTTGTTGATACTTGTCGCAATCCTAAATTGGTTAGTTATATTGATTAAATTGGTGAGATTGTTATAGTGAGATAAAACTGAAGTTGTAGAGCAGAGTGCTCATTATTGAGAAATACAAATAACAACCACATTGTTCTCGCTCCCTCTCGTATCTTTCTCACTTCTATCTTCTTTTTCAGCTATGTTAACAAAGATATGCCTCTAAAAAAGAGACAAACTTGAGCAACATCTGTAAAAACAATGTCTTTGGGCGATAATTGCATACATCTTGAACATCCAATTGGTATTTATGCAAAATTTTAAACAACAAAAGATTATGTGATTGGATTTTTTTTTTATAAAATGATGTATTTACAATAAGGGGTGAAGAATTGTGTTAAGTTAGACAATGGCCACCATCCATGCAATTCAAACTTCAAACCTCTCACTAACGAGAACAACTTACATGATACAAGTATACTGCAATGTAGTGTCTCATGCTAATAAAACAAAAACATGTAAACAAAAAACTTACACGTGTCTTTATTTCACTAACATGAAACAATTGAAGTGGTTTACTTGTGCTATTAAGTTCTTCTACATCAAATATCATTAAAAATTAATATCAAAAATAAAAAACACATACAAACATTAATCAAATACTATACGCCTCACGTTTTTAGATACAAATACACTAATTAAGTTTACATAATCTAACTTTCAACCTTTTATGTACAAATTAATTATATAAAACAATTAAATCTTACAAATGTCTGGCTCACCTACTCCGATTACCTCAGGACAGCCCTGATCAACCCAGTTGATTTGTTTCTCATTTTTTTTCTTTCTCAACATTTAATAATGGCATGCCAAGAATGGGTGCATATGTTACACATTATTCAAAACTGCACTTTCCATATTCTATGATAGGAATGTAGCTCCCGTGATGCTTATGACCTATTCATAGAGATGTAAGTAGACCCCTTGCAATTTAAATATTTTATAGACACATACCAACCACCTACTTCTCCACTTCTAATAAACATCCAAAATTTTGGTGCGATTGCAATGGAATAATATAACTTGATCGTGTTAATTAGGAGAAATTATGTTTTGAACTTTCATTTTTTTATTGATTAAATTTTTTTTTTTTTTTTACTTTTTTGGAAGATTTTTTGGTTTGCACCCATGTTATTGTTTTCAAATTTATTTACTTAATATATTCATATTTTATATTTAAAAATTACGTATGATTTTCAAAGATAATTGTTATTGGCACTCTAAAAATCTCATTTTGCACTCTAAATTTTTTATAATTAGAAATAAAAATACATTTGTAAGGAGTGTCAAATGAGATTTTTTGATGTGCTAATAATAGTTCCCTTTTCAAATATATTCATTTAGTGTTAGGAACGTTACATTTGGTATAATAGCGAGAACTTCATAGAATTATGATGATAAAATTATTAGTCATTTCATCGTATGTTATATTGGCTTCGAAAAGATATGCGTGAACGATAGTTGTAAAGGATACCAAACAGTATGTATTGAGAAATGATTCACTTCATTAATCTCAAGGATAAGTTACACAAGTATTTATAATTACACTTTAGGAAAGCTAAAGTTACAAACTAAGGAAAGTAAAAGAATATTTACAAGTAACTTTCTAACTAACTTGGCAACTATTATGATTTACTAACACATTTATTTACTATATTATCCTCAACCCACTCCACCATATTGAGAAAATGTTTCATTTTATTAATCTCAAGGATAAGTTACACAACTATTTATATATTTACACTTTAGGAAAGCTAAAGTTACAAACTAAGGAAAGTAAAAGATTATTTACAACTTTCTAACTAACTTGGTAACTATTATGATTTACTAAAACATTTATTTACTATATTATCCTCAGGATTAGTCCTTAACTTTAAAACAGTGTATTCCTCCTCCGCATTCAAGTTTAAAATTCCTTTTTTATGTTAAAAAAAATTACGGTAAACATCATATCGGTTGTAAAAATAAAAATAAAGAAATTCACGAACCACCGCTTCACCGATTTCTCTTTATTGTTTAATTCCAACTTCCAACATGTAAAATGTCACCATCACGTTACAGACATGTTGGATAGGTATGGTCCCATGAATGATGTACAAACAGCACAAGTAGCATGCCAATATTGAAAGGCACGTGCTTGATTGGAGCACACAAATGAACAGTTGATCTTGTACATGCAAAGTGTATGCATGAATGTGTGGGAGCTCTAGTATATAATCGTGGGGTGTTTGCGTCCTCTACCACCTCCACAACCACATCAATGGCACCCACTGAGGAAGAAAAAATCAGTGATGAGTGCAAGCAAATGCTTCTTTCTCTCCCCAAGGAGAGAGGTTGGAGAACCCTTCACCTCTATCAGTTCCAAGGCTTTTGGTGCCAGGCAGCTGAGATCCAGTCCATAATCACTTTCCAAAAGCACTTCCAAGCTACTGACACTGACATAGTCTTAGCCACCATACCAAAATCCGGCACCACATGGTTGAAAGCCTTGGCTTTCGCCACCGTCAACCGCCACCGTTTCACCACAAACTCAAAGAGCCACCCTTTGCTCACTTCCAACCCTCATGACCTTGTGCCTTTCTTTGAGTACAAGCTTTATGCAAACAACCAGATTCCTGATCTCACCACCACCAACCTTCCTGATGATCAGCCAAGACTCTTTGGAACCCACATCCCTTTTGCTTCTCTGGCTAACTCCATCAGAAAATCTAACTCAAAGATTGTTTACATATGCAGGAACCCTTTTGACACATTTGTGTCCTCTTGGCATTTCCTTAACAAAGTGAATCCAGAATCAAAAGTTCCACTCTCTATGGAGGAGGCATTTGACATGTACTGCAAGGGCATAGTAGGGTTTGGTCCCTTCTGGGACCACATGCTGGGGTACTGGAATGAGAGCTTGCTTAGGCCCCAAAAGGTGCTTTTCTTGAAGTATGAGGACCTGAAGGAAGATGGTGTCTTTCAACTAAAAAAACTGGCCAAGTTTTTGGGCTGCCCTTTTACTCTGGTAGAGGAGAAAAATGGTGTGATAGAAAGCATTTCGAAGCTGTGTTGCTTTGACAACATGAAGAAATTGGAGGTTAATAAAACTGGTTCTTCTATTAAGAACTTTGAGAATAAGAACCTGTTTAGAAAAGCTGAGGTCGGAGATTGGGTTAACTATTTGTCCCCAAAGATGGTGGAGAGGCTGTCCAAGGTCATAGAAGACAAGTTATGTGGTTCAGGTTTGAGATTCAAAGTGTTTCCCTAGGGCCTACAGAACCCTAGTCGCAGTGGTTTTGGGTCTCGATCATTCAATCTATCCGGCTATTTTCATGTCTGCTTTATTTTACTGTAACCAAAATGTGGATTATGTCAAGTTTCTGTCACAAAAAGAAAGTGGATTTATCATTTTAATTATGAAATGCTATGCAGTGTAAATCTTTTCAGTTTAATTGTTCCATATCAGGTTGTCGTGTTTGTTTCATAATATAATATAAATCAGTATCAATATATATTGCATGCCACTATTAGGGCAAATCTGAAGTTAAAACTTGAAAGAAACAAGGGATCGAATTTAGTGGTCGCCCTTTGATTTAATTTGGGTGATTATATCTCTGCACATCTTTATTTCTACTCACTAATAGACCGTTCACTCCCCAAAATTTTCTAATTCACCATTTGGGTTAATAATGGAAGGTAATTGAATTTTGCAAATTTCTAACCCACTTCCACTACGCTCACCACTTGGGTTGGGACTAACTCCCTAGGGATTCCCTTCCACAGAGACAATAAGGATAGGCAGTAAAACCGCCAAGCTGGAAAACTGATCCGAGCTGTAAGATCGCAGGCGACATCGCACATAGACAACCGCTCTGGCCAGTATAGGTGGCCTAGAAATAATTAGGATAAGAGATGGTAGGTGAAACCAGTGGGGTTAATTAAGAGATTTATCTAGGAGGCCGTCCACGAAGGCAAAATATGGCCTTTCAAAAGTCAGAAACTCGACCCATAATTTGGTTGGTTTATTCTTGTTTTGGACACTCTGCCACTCAATTATAGTGAAAAAGTTCATGCCAAAATTGAGATTATCAAGCCACTTACCGCAGTTTAGTAGATGGCTTCGGTTCGACTACCACTTACTGCAGTGTGTTCAGCTCTACCCCAGTCCTACTTGTTAGAATAGAATCGTTGATTATGGATTTTTCTCCGTAATTGTACTTTCTTATATATCAGGTAATTGATCATTGTAACTGTGGATGTAAATTTTCGTCAAGGATAGACTGACGAAAAACTTGCAAGATAAATTTACACCGTTAGGCTAATTGACCAACACGTAAGCAAAGGGGAGGGTGTCTACCAAAGGGTATTCGTGTTGGTATTCAAAGGAGTTTACTAACTCAATACCAAAATATGTGGGTGATAAGTTTACAAACTTTATCACACCTCTCACTTTCACTCTCAATAAAATTGGACAAAGAAATAGAGAAAGGAGGGAAGCAACAAGCTTTGGTAAAACACTTGGACTTTGATATATGAAAGAAGTAGCAAGCTTGGTGATAACAAACACTTTGAAATATTAGAAGAGTTTACAACTCTTAAAGCTTACAAGCTGAAAATGAGAATGGAAATGGGATTTGGATGGGATGATTTAAGCTTAGCAAGATGGCCTATTTATACAAAACAGAAATTAATAAACAATGCAACAACACTTGCAATGAATGATGGTGTTCCACATCTTTACACCCTTTCAAAACACATGCAAGAACTTTGGACAGTCTAGCACACATATGCAGCTATCTTTCCAGCTTGCAATCAACACTCTTTCGGCTAATACACAGCAGCACACTGCTGTCTTCCTGCTAGCACATCACATGGCAGCACACTTGCTGTCTTTCATCACCATTTCAGCTAGCACATGGAGGAAACTTTAGTCTTTGTAGTTGCAGCATGTGTGGATACAACCTGTAAAGAAACTAATAGCTAGAAGCAACCTTTTACAGCCTGTTTTTATTTGAATTTCCAACAATTCGATGTCTAAGTCAGGAAAATAATTCTAGAGAAACTGAACTGTGAGGATTCTAGGTAGTAAGTAACGACTACCAATCTCCTTGATTGACTTGTCTATTTATAGGAGAGACCTCTCATATGCAGTTTAACAATAGGGTTCCAGATCATGCTAAGTAGACTTTTGCTAGGATGGTGCATACCTTACTAAGCAGACCATTTGATTAGATTTCTAGTGGTAGGCTCGGTATTTAGCAGATGGATTAGCCAGACCGAGGGACAACTAAGGGAGATTCTGAAGAGTAATGACATATACCTGAAAGGGCACGATTGTAGGAGTAAGGGTATATACCTGGTCCGAAGGCCCAAGACCTATAGGGTAGGCGATGCATAACCACTGAAGTATCATGTATGATCTATTCAAGATGTCAAGGACAAATTCGTCATAGTGAACTGATAATCCACTTGTCATTCACCTATTAGACATGATTAATTGAAGTCTACACAAATGCCCGCACATCTAGCTACTTGTGTTTAATTAGGAAACAAAAGGAGATGCAGTTCCTCTTGATTAGTACTTTTCTTCGCAAGGTAGGGATCCAAGTCTTGGTGGGAAAATGATTCCTTTTTGCTCCTCACAAGGCTCCAATATAAATAAGGGATAACCCTTGTAGATATTCTCTCAAAATCCTTAGGACTTTTCTTATCTCTGGCTGGTAATTTGAATTGGCCTTTACGACAGTTTGATATGAATTATGCTTTCCTTCATAGAGATCGTTCTTCCAAATTATTCCAAAGAACAGCAAGATCCTTCACTCCAAGGTACTCAGATTCAAGCCTTCATGAAGATGGTGACGAAGGAAAACCATTATTTTCGCGCAATCGTGCAGAGATGATTGATTGCCTTTGTTGTGTTTTCAAGGTTCTTGACATTCACCTTCAAGAAAGGTGCTTGTCCATCAGCTTTCTACCATTCATATTCCAAGTAATGTAGAGAAAATCCAGTTTGATCCCAAATGGGGAAAGGCCGTGAAAAAGAGAAAGGCAATGATGGAAGAGATTGAGGCATTATGAAAAATCAGGATTGGAACTTGGTTCCATTACATAGATGTAAAAGGTAGTTGGTTGCACATGGATGTATACTATGAAATACAAGGTAGATGGTACGGTGGAGAGATATAAGGCAAGATTAGTTGCAAGGGCCTACACTCAAACTTATGGAATTAACTAAGGAAAGACATTTGCTCATGTGGCAAATATCAATGAGGCTCGTGTTTTCTTATCTTTTGCTGCTATTGGCCTTTACAGCAGTTTGATATGAATTATGCTTTTCTCTTCATAGAAATCTGAAAGAAGATGTTTATATGAATGTACCTTCAAGATATGTTGTGTCTAATAATCCAAAGATGTGTAAATTGAAGAAGACCGTGTATGGGTTAAAGCAATCACCTAGAGCTTGGTTTGGAAAATTTTATGCGGCTATGAAGAAATATGGTTTCAAGCATAGCAATTCGGATCATTTCTTTTCCTTAAGCATCATTAGGGTAAGGTAACTGCTCTCATAATTTATGTTGAGGATATGATTGTAACTAAAGATCATGATCAACAAAAGATTCCAAGACCAAAAAAGTATCTAGCTGTCAAATTTGAGATAAAGGATATTGGTAATTGAAATACTTTTTGAGAATCAAAGTTGCTTGTTCAGAATAAGACACATTTCTTTTATAATGAAAGTGTGTTTTAGACTTGTTCGCTGAAATCGCCCTACTAGACTGTAAACCGCCCTACTAGACTGTAAACCGCCATATACACTTATTGTTCATAATCATCACCTTGAAGAATGTCCATATTAGGTTGCATCAAACAAAGATCCTTATCGAAGGTTAATTGGAAGAATCTGTCACGCACGCTAGAGCTGATATCGCATATGCAGTATGTGTTGTAAGCCAGTTTTTGGACATTATGTTTTAGTTGAAAGAATTTATCTAGTGAAGATCACATGAAGCAGTTTTAAAGATATGTGGATATCTGAGGTCTGCGCCATGAAAGAGATTACGTTTTATAAGAATGACCATTTGAGAATAGATGGATATACTGATGCAGATTTGAGAAGAGACGGATATATTTGAGGTCTGTGCTATGAACTTGTTTTCCGATAATAAGGCTACAATTCACATATCTTACAATTTAGTTTAACGTGATCGCACAAACCTGTCGAAGTGGAAAGGCATTTATCAAGAAGTGGAAGGGACGTATTAGTCAACTTCTATTTGTGAAGATTGAAGTTTAACTAATAGATATATTGACTAAGGCTGCATCAAGTAAGGTATTTCAATACTAACTTAACAAGTTGGGTATTAGCGATATCTATGCACCAACTTGAGGTGGAATGTTTGCATGAGCCCAATTTAAAATAGGAGTCATTAAATTCTTATTTTATTTCCTTGTAGAATTTTATTTAATTTTGTAAATAGGTTAAGAGTTATTGTTTCTTTGTCCTACAAGGATTGTATTTTTATAAATATTCGTCTCCACATGGAGATATAAAACAAAAAAATATTCTCATAAACCCTAGGCTCCTATTTTAACACTTACAAGCTCCATGCCCAGATTATTAAGGATGATGATGATAAATTACTTAAAGAAATGAAGAAAGTTGAAGTTTCACCATAAAACCAATTGGCAATATAGAGTAACCCAATTACTTATAAGTACATGCAGTGTCTCTCATTTTCCCGATGTGGGATTTATACTCTCAACACACCCCCTCACATGTGGCAAATTTTCAAGCCTAACCTACTCTGATACCATGAAGAAAGTTAGAGTTTCACCATAAAATCAATTAGCAATATGAAAAGTGGCTCAATTACTTATAAACACATGCAAAGTTTTTCCTTTCCCTGATGTCGGATTCTTACTCTCAACATGATCCTACCCTCTATCAAAGCATAGTTGGAGCGCAAATAGGACTTTACTAGGCCTAATATTTCATATATTGTGAACACATTGTAAATATATGAGCTCGTTTGAAAGTGCTTTAAATGAATAAAAGCAATTTTAGAGAAAATGTTTTTAGGTTCTAGAATCACTTCAATTGTTTTTTTAAGATTCACTTGTATTTTTACTAAGAACTCGTTCTAAAAAACATTTTCATCAAAAGCGCTTCCAGCCATTTTAAAAACACTTCCAAACAAATCATATGACTGCAACAATCAAGTACTATAAGGAACCTTGAAGACATGAGTTATGTATAACTCAGAATTCTTGTAAGCTAGAGGTCTAATGTTTGACGCATAGTAAGTACGATACCTAATTATTACAATTGACCTAAATGTGGCTTAACTCAAACTTCTTTCCCTCCACCACCCACCCTACCTTATCCTCACTTAACGTGAATTATCAAAGATGAATGCTCTTAATCACTTGAGTTACAAATCTTTTCCTCTAGCTACAATAATTGATGCGCACTAATGAAGAACAAAGAAAGAAACAAAAGGAACAAAATCTGCATATGGAGTATACAGAATATATTCTTCTTAGTCAACTGATTTGATTCTGATTGGTACGAAAATTACTTTTACAAAGTATGAAAATAAAAAATAAAAAATTGTATGTCTTTTCTCTCATGAACAAACAAAGAACATTACGACTTAAAGACACGACGCAATATTTCAGGGTCAAAACGTAGGGTCTACCCACATAAAGCAAGATGCGATATACACGGTCCATAATCCCAACATTGCCTCCATTGAAGACCAATTGGAGGTGTATATACTTTTCCCCGAACCCTTTCAACGACATTAACACTTCGTGCCTTGCATGTGGACCATTTTTTTTTTTCTTTCCCAGAAATATTGATTAACCTTTTTCCTCAGACTTGACTTGATCGAATTAGACCCTGACGAAGAACACACTGAGCTCAGGGCCATTGTTTCCATCCGGATTCATCATATAATATGTCTCCGAATCCCTAGACCCAACAACACGTTCGAACTGTGCTCGCATGTACATTAGGTCACCATCTGGCAACTCAGTTTCATTTGGTAGCACCCCAGCTCCCATGGACACTGCATGCAACACTTGCATCACACTCAGGTCATCCTCCGTCGGCTCCCTTCTAACTCCGTACCCTGATTTCTTCCCATTGCAATATAACACCCATATCGGCTCATCAACGACCTTCATCTTCTGGCCCGGTTTCTTTTCGCACTCTAGGGCTATTCTAACAAGCCCCATTCCCATATCTTGGAGGAGCTTTCCTGTGGGTATCCCAAGCTCAAGGACAAGCATGGGAAGACATCTAGGGCTTTCCTGGATAACGAGGTTAACCCTAGCTTTACGGCACCCAAATAGGGTTCCGGTCATCCGTGTCCCTCCATGGAGGTGTCCGTCTCCAATACGGTTTCCGTGGAGTGAAACAGGAATCTTGCATGAAGGAGATATGATTGGAAATGACCGGAAAACAGCGCGAAAGCGCCGGAATAGTTTAGTAGGTTTTGA
This sequence comes from Pyrus communis, assembly GCF_963583255.1. NCBI lineage: Eukaryota > Viridiplantae > Streptophyta > Magnoliopsida > Rosales > Rosaceae > Pyrus > Pyrus communis. The sequence continues at coordinate 24,201,026 of NC_084812.1, forward strand.
TGGACCTTTTTTCGTGGATGGTTGGAGGGAGATAGGCGGAGGTGTATTCACCGTTGGTGTAGTTGGTTTGGGGTTTTGAGATCGTGGCGACGATGCTGGTAGCGGTGGCGGTGGCGGCTGTGTTTCCGCTGCTGCCATTAGAAAAACTGGTGGTAGGTGGATTGTTGAATCACGGGGGACGGCAATGTTTGAGAGATGACTTTGATGAGAACTTGGTTGTGGAAATGAGCTAGGGTGTATAAGAAGAGGAGTTTTAAGTTTGTGATTTTGTGGTGTGCACGTTGCGAGTATTGTTGAATAGTTTAACGGGGAATTAAGGATATGGACTGTTTTATTCCTTGTTTATAGATGGTTAGGCTTTTAGTTTGGTGGTTTAGCTAAAGATAGATAACTATTGTTTTTTTTTTTTTTAAAGGAAAACAAGCTGGTGGCCAAGCAATGACAATCTGCGTATATTTTGAAAGCTGAAAAGACTCACAGATGAAAACCTTTAGCATTAGACGTTGTGTATATAAAAGATACCAATAAGCAAAGTCTAAGTAACCATATCCATAACAGAATCGATCGAATAGGTTGAGAGTGGTGTTCGATCATTCATGTCATTTGTCATGTTTGGCAATATTTGTACTCAGGTACTTACAAGTCGTTTACGAAATGATGAACTTGTCATTAAAGCTTTCACATAAAAATTGGGTGGAGAAATGGACATAAGGTGGGAAACAAAGTGATACATTTTGACAATAGAAGGAAATCAAACGATAACTGAAATCCACGAGAAACCATAAAAGACCTCTCAAAGTTTAAGATTGAAAAAAGAAAGATACCAACCCTAGCACCGCACAAACGATGGTTTTATAGTCTACCTTCACCCTAATCTTGCTAGGAATCACAATTGAAAGCAAATTACGAAATATCCTGAAAACTTTAAATCCAAATTTAACATAGGAAACGAAGAATTTTGGTCTAAATCAGATTGAGTTGCACTCATGACACGAAACGGCGAGTCATAGAACCAAATCAGAGTTTGGAGTCCAAATCTACATTGTAAGGACTTTGCTACTGAATTTGCGTTTGCCGGGTTGGTTTTGGATGCATACTGCCACCTTTTCTACATCACAGAAGCACTCTTTAATTCTCTACAGAAGTACTTATTTACTAATCAACTTGATAAGTAAGTATTCTTAATTAAAAGAAGAACATGGATCGTCATTCCTTTCAAATTTGAAAGGCCCTATTATATGAAGGTAATGTTCAAAACGATTTTTATACAAATTGTAAAACCAATACAACGTTTTTTTTCCCTATATGATTAATCGAGACCGTTGAGGAGAGGGGAGGGAAGGGGAGGGGAAAAAAGAGGGGAGAAAATCCTACTCCTAATGTCAGGTAGCTCGAGAAGAGCAATTTTTTGAGGTTGTCGCAAAGCAAGTCAAGTTTGCTACACTTTGAGATATGAGAAAACGCGTGGCTCGTTATTCGACTTGTTTGGAAGTGCTTTTAAAATGGTTAAAAGCGTTTTGAGTGAAAATATTTTTGAAACTAATTCTTAGTAAAAACGCAAGTGAATTTTGATTAAAAAAAAAAAAAAACCCCCACTTTTAAGTGCTTCTAAATGACTGAAAGTGTATTATGTGGAAATGCTTTTGGAACTAATTCTTAGTAAAAACGCAAGTGAATTCTGGAAAAGCACTTCAAGTGCTTTTGAAATCCAAAATCATTTTCTCTAAAAACACTTTCAATCATTCTAAAAGCACTTCCAAATGAATCCATAAAAAACATCAAAGCTTTTTGAGATATGACAAAATAATATACAGCTTATATGTGGATGGTCAACTAAACTCAACACCTATTAATATGTAGTCAAGTTAGAGTAATATCGGTGATTTTTATCATGGATCATGCTGAGTCTAAAATCAATTCTTATTTGACTCAATCGAGTCTATTTCTCATTGTCATTACTAGTGTGAAGTAATGCACATCGAGAAGATAGTGCATGGGAGGAACTTGAGGAAATGTAGATGTGTGGAGTAGCAAACTTGGTAAATTATGGATCAAGAAAAAATGAGGACCAAGGTGAAGAAAATGTCTTATAAATTGACTATAGAATAATTGGAGGGCATGTCGAGGAGCATAATCTATAAACTGAATCATTGATAGGTCTTCTGCCTCCTCTTCATCTGCAATTGTTTATGTTCTTAATCGTTTACTTCCCCATAGCCAAGTCCTAAACTTGGTTTAAACTACACTGCGCCCCCCAAATCAAGGGATTAAAATAAGAACATGGGCCTGGGCTAGAGATCCAAGCTCACAGTTCAATGTCAATCTCCGTGCCACCATTATATCATCACATCACCGATTTCTACGAGAATCGGGGCCATCGCAGGCGGTGCGAACATAGGGCCGGGGAGGACAGGGAGAGGAGGTCGAGTCGGTCACTACGCAAGCTACAACACACCCACAAAATAAAGCTTGCAAAACTGTTTGAAATTAAAGAAAGTGAAACATGATGTCGAAAGCGAAATAGAGATTTATAGTGATACCAATCCCATACACTAGAGACCACAAATGTAACTTGCCATATAATTATCCAAACAAGTTACAGCACACGCTTGAGGATGCATGTAAAGTCTTCTGAATATAACACACTATAGCGTAACTAGAACGAGCCTTCAGTAGGAAAGCGTAAATTCGTGTCTATGACGAGGTACTGATTTAAATTCGCTCATTCGCATGTCAATCAAAACTGAGCAGAACAGAGATACATCAAATCTTTGAACATTGCACACTAACTAGACGGGATTTGTATGTACAAGGGAAGTAACAAACGTCCTCAAAGCAATTCGAGCAAAGTTCTTTGACCACAAACCTTGGCCATATATGCCGTTGTTCGAATAGCCTTTTAGAACTCAGTTGTAGACGCGAACTCCCTCATTGGAGCTTTTCGCTTCCCACCAGCATTACATGACGAGAAACTGATGTGCATTTCATCATCTGTCGCCACATCCATGTTTATTTCACCTAGTGTTGGAACTTCAGCATCTTGTGGTACAAGTGAGGGGATATGAGAGATTTGTGGCCGGTAAGCGTCATCAGCTTGTTGCCCAGTCGCTCCATTGACTTCTTGTTTGGAGTCTAATGATGCGCCTCCAGAAAGGTCCTGTGCATTAAAGTCCATCTCATTAAACATGAGGTTTGCGATTGCTCTGTCAATGGCGTTCGTCTCTGATTCCGTCCCTTTATTGCTCCCTGACCTGAATATGAAATTTATTTTTTGGTCAATAACAGCTTGAGAGACAATAACCATGACTAGGACACAGCAAAAACATTAAAAACTAAACTACATTAACAAACTGAACTACAAGCTAATGTAAAGAACACTCATCACACTAGGATTCAATGCCCCACCAGCGCCCAACGCCCAGTTTGGTATGTACATTGCAACTACAAGCCAATGTAGGAACACCTTGAGAGTACTTCAAAGCAGTACCAAGGGCAAATATGAAAACTTCATTCTTCACTACTGAGTAAAATAAAAATAGTATCCTCCCCTGCCAAAAAGCATCCCTGGCAATTATTGCAATCAAGAGATTTCAGGGCTGTCAAATTTAACTCTCGGGCAGAGATAGAACTTTAACACTGTCAGAAATGAACACCCGAAAGGGAATCATATAAATAATTTACCACAATCACCCTATCAGTAACATGTGACCTGTGGCTTTTAATTTGACCATCACAATTCAGCAAGGCCAGTTTTCTAACATGAAATGGACAAAATAATATTCTAACAAGACAGAAGTAATGTATCAAGTATTACAAAATATACCTGACTGTTTCATCCTGGGCTGTCCATGATAAGGGTTTTTCATTTTCGATTGCTTCAGCCCCATCTTGGCTCTGTGTAGTGTGATTTCCGTTTGAGTTGTTTGCAAGACGGTACAAGGAATCTCGAAAGCAAATTCGGGTCTTCTCATTCAACTGATCATCCAATAACAGGGTAAGATTCCATAACAAAAAATGAATGTGATGGACTTGCTTTATAACATGTGCATTATTCTGCTTTTGAAGCCTAAGTTTACCAGTTTCATCACCATTTCCAGTTCATGTAATACAGACTCTTCAACTGATGACTCCTCACCAATGGGTCCATTCCTGTTGCTTTGCTCAGGTGGGGCAAAAACTCTTGCTGTCTGTACATTAAACAAAACTACATTAATAAGAAACTACTGGTCAAGAAAACTAGTACTGCAGAAATATACAAATGTTAGTACGTAAAACTCGAGATGCTAAAACAAATCAACTGCAATAACAGATGCTAGAAACGTTCAGCAAGGAGTTCTGCTTCAAAAATTAAATTAAATTTTATAGAGTTTTTGAAACCAAGGAAAATAAGAAGGCACAAAATCCCAAAAAACAGTAACCTCAGGATGGTATTCAATAAAAAACAGACAACACATAACAGCACTTGGAACATTGCCATAAAATTGTGTCAAAGCACCTAAAGCATGAACAATGATCTTTTATAGATTGTAGTGTTACTTGTCTTGCAGAGTAACTACAAGGCCACAACACAGATCAGATTGAGGACATCAAAATTTTCAAGTTATCATATCATAGTTCATTCAAGTTATCATATTGTAGTTTAATGAATTTTTTCCCTGAAGATGAAGTTCTTGATATAAATTATTAAACAAAGTCTGAATCCACGTACGTAGCCAGAAAAATCTGACTTTTAATAAAATCGGGATTTTTATGTTTCTAAGACTACATACAGACCATCTTACTCTGGAAACTGCAAAGAATTATGCATTTCCTGTTAACACAAAAAAAAAAAAAAAAAAAAAAAAACAGATTTTCAGTTGCAACTAAGTTATACGCAATACATAAGTAATAACCACTTAAACACTTCAAAACTTCAACATACAGATGCATGGAGATTGTTAGTAACCCAAGCATTTTATTAAGACTGCTGTCCCCAGGATCCGAACAGGGCAAGCTAATGGTTCAAAAAATATATTACCTTTACTGGAGGGAAATTTTCGTTCTCCGAGTTGCACTGATTAAACTGTGAAGTAGTGGCATCTCGTTTATCAGAACCCACAGTTGGTGAAAATGCATGAGTTTGAAGATACATTGAATTTCCTGCACTGCGCACACTGCTCGAGATACTTGATGCTTCCAAACTCGTGCTTGTCGAGATACTATCAGTGGGTAACAAGCCATTGGAATCAGAACAAAAAGAGAATGATTTGTGTGCGTTTTCTGCCCCAGGAAGATCGTCAAGTAAGGAACTCCTGCATGAAGGGGAAATCAGATGTTAAAAAATTTTAGGGTCTAAAATAGGTCTAAAAGAAAACTAAGACCTTCCAAGAATGGTGTTATAAAAACAGTTTGAATTTTATGCCTCTAAATTATTCGGTATCATGCAGCCGATGCCATCTTTCATACTGGCACAAACCCCCAAGATAAAATAGTGCAGAATATGACATGAAAACACAATGGAGCAATTCAATTTCCATTGGACTTCCTATGATGCCATACTTGATTATGACAAATGAAGGCAGTTAAGAAACTACATCAAGAATCTTAATCCCAGAGGTTACGCTTGTACAGGAAAATGTCATCCATCTGTTCGAGTCCTGCTAGGTCTTCAAGTTGATTATTAGCCCGATTGTATGAAAGAGTGGTCTGCTGAAGAGAGGCCTCGGACAATCCTTCACATGCACTTGAACTGCTCGACGGATCTTTTTCATTAACAGAAGTTTCCATCTCGACTTCACCAAACAAACTGTTACCACTAAAGTTGGACCCTTTGTTGAATTGTGGATACGTTGAAAAGCATTTATTAGTCGACTGAAAATATTCAGATGGACTTATTCCCCATCTTGACCAACTGTCCGGTGATGGAAGCCTATCCAATTGTCCATCATTTGGAACAACAAGATCATCAACGCCGTAATACCAATCCATGAGACTTATCCTGAAAATAGATGATAGAAATGTTATAACAAGCATAAATGAATCAGAATCACAAAAGGTAATTCTGAATTTCAGATTTTGATAACTTATTTGTACAGGGCAAGTCAACAAATAAGGGGAAGAAATCCTATATCCCCTTCATGTTGGTTCTCCACTCTAATTATGCACTCAAGTCTTGTACAGTTAGGTAACAAAGCAACAAAATTTCATCTATTCTTTAAACGCCCTACATCCTCAATTTTCTTGTAATCAAACAGAGATTTAGATGTCTTGTTTGGTGCTTAGGATTGGATTGGATAGGATAATCATAAAATTGAAGGTTTTTCTACATGAACAGCACCAAATTAGCAAGCGCTCAAATCTAGTTTCCAGATCTGCTTAGTACAAAACAGGTAAACCAGAAGCATGACAAAAGCACAAATTTTTTTTTATTTCACATCCAAGTAACTAATTATTAAACCATTTAACTTCACAATTTCTTTGATTTCCAGTACCGACTGCATCCAATATATCTCTAAAATTGCTTAAAATTCAGAATTTCATTTCTTTCCTACACTTTCACAGCATCTGAACCATCCAGAACTCATCAAACCAAGTAAAAGTGAAAATTCAAGCCACTTTATCGACTATCATCAAACAATATCATAACAGCAGTGAATAGCAAGGTCAATCCAATACATCAAACATAAAAATCACAACCAAAAAAAAAAAACCCCCAAGATTTTACACAACTGATATAAATCAAAGTGAAGAGAAAACAAACCTTTTGATTGACTATTTGGGAAATTGAACGGGACTCAGTTTGTGATTCCGAGATTTAAGCTAGCCCAGATGAAGAAATCGATCTCGCAAACTGAAAATTCAGATGGGTTTATTTGGGATTTGGAGTGTTTGAGCTGCAAAACAAACAAGACGGGCGTGGTTTTTTTTGGTGGCCAGGTTTTTCTGTATTTTATTTTAAGATTAAAGAAAACAACTTGCGGATGGAGAATAAGAGAGGGAGCGAGAAGCTGGTGGCTGTCATTACTTGTGGCTGAGGGCTCCATCTAAAACTGCATCCTCATTGGGCCCCGTGTCCGAATCCGGTCCCACCGAGAGCAGGTCCGATTTATTACTTGGTGGATGATTGCGCTTGGGATGCCGTGACATGCGACTTGCGCCTCATATTTTAATTCCGGAAATACCCCCATTTTGTTTAGTTGTACCGACGTCTCGAAGGAGAAAAGAGGCGGTGGGGTCCGTGGCCCGAATGGTCATTTAAACATTGGGAGCCGTAAAAGCCTTCACGTTCGATGGTCCCGCATAGATTTCCACGCACACACGTGGCTGGATATGCTTGGGCCTCTGACACGTGGCCTTATATGGTAGGGTGAATGACACGTGGCGTTTTCTGAGGGAATCGAGGACTGCAAACAAAAAAAAAAGTTGTAGCTTGGTTTATTTGGTGGAAATAGGGATAAGATACAGTCGGATAAAGATTAAAAGAAGATGAGGGGCCAGGATTCCTGGTACACAAGAAAAGGAGAGATTTTTTTAGGTGACTCACAGTAGGAAGTGGTACGGTATATATTATTATATAAATTGAGGTCGGTATTTTGAACACTGAAAATTTCTTCAAAAAAATTGGGTCTAAATTGGATTTTGAGCAGGTATTTTAGTAGGACAAGGATTGTATGTCCTTCAATTTTTGGTGTCTTCCAGCGTTTTTCTGTTTTATATGGTTACGGTTAAGTTACGTCAATATTTTATATTATTTTTTAGAGATAATAAGATAAAAATGAATAGTAATATAAAATGTTGACGTAACTTAACCGTAACCACACAAACAGAAGGGCACGAGAGGGCACCGAAAGTGGGAGGGCAAACAATTCTTGTCCATTTTAGTAAGGTCTTCCACATTAGACAGCAAATTTGAGTGATTTCAATGGAAAAGGATCTTCATCAAATTATTTTTCTAGGGATTCTGCAATCGTGTTCGTTAATCTAACATTGTACGATCATAAATTATTTAAAATTTAAATATAAATAGTACCTAACGAAAATTGACGACACGATATATGATGAGCGGACACAATTGCAAGATTCCTAGGAAAAAAGAGAATCCCTTTCCGATATCAATGACATAGGTCAAAATTTTGCAGTAGGCTATGAATTTGATTGCTATGAGTGTGATTTATTTTTCTAATTTAATATATTAAATTCGTGATTGTCGTATCTATGTAACAAAATATAAGAGAGAAAAACCGTAAACATCATAAACACGGGAAAAAAAAAGAACAAGCAGAGAGATCTCATATTTAATACGTAGAACTCAACCTTATCAAATTGAAACCACTTTTAACGGTAGTATAATACGAATCAAACTCATTCTTTCTAATTCTTAAGTATAGTCATCATACTCACCTAAACTACTGTGAAAAGCCTAAGGCTTCCAAGTGAGCCGGAAAATTGAGCACCATTTCAATAATATAGGAATCAAACTCCCACAATGGACCGGAAAATTTACATTTTATGAAAGTGATTTTGAATTTTCAGTTCAATATATTAAACTTATGAATGTGATTTCTATACGAGAAAAGAGGTAGAAAAAAAAAAAAGATATAGCAGATTGATCCCATAGTTAATATATTAAACTCACTCATATCAAGCTCACACCAATATGACACTAGTGTAATCAATCAAACTCACGATGCGAAGAAGCATATAAAATGTGTTTATCCATAAAATCACTTAAGTAATTTTATCGAGAAGCATATGAGAGGTGTGCTAATTTTTCAATTCTATTTTTTGGAGAACCAACTCTCATATGGTTTTCCTTGTTAGTGATTATGCCCCAAACTAGATATACATTGTTGAGTTATTCCGTAACAACTTAAACTTACAGTGCAAGGATTTAATTTAAAGGATTTCAACTTTACAAGCAATTTGATTCTACAAGTTGGGCTCAAAGTGGCACAACCCGAAGACCAAGCCCACTGTCTTTAAACAAGGCCCAGGACCTATAACCTCAAATAAACGTTATAGCATCCTTAAATTATTGACTCACCTTTCCCACCACTACCGTCACCTTGTTGCTGCCATGAGAAAGGCATGAAACCAATTAACACAAGATGCAAAACTCCCACATCAATTGAGTGATTTATAACATGAACTAAGTTAAAATTCAATTGATTTATAATATGAAATAAGTTAACATTCGACGTGAGCGAGAAATATCAGTGAAGTCGAGTGACAGAACATGAAGTCTACTTTTCATGGCAGATCGACATCACAGCATTCCGAGACATTTCTTCTCGCAACGCTTACTGCATAGCAAGAAATGTTAAACAAACTGTAAAGCAGGAGCAGGTAGGAAATCATGCATCGATTGGATTATTGGAACCTGCTTGCGAAAACCTTCATGTCAAGTGGTCTCTGCTGTGATGTACTATCTTTCATTAGATGTAAACCAGACAATCAGTAAACTCTTTTAAGAAAGAATACCCCGAACCAAAAACCTAGCTAAATCATACATCAACGATGAGCCTCCCTTCCTACAATCATTTTCTTCATACCTTCCCTCAAATACCCAAGAAGCAGGCATGAAAATACAGTCAAACGCCCATTATAAATCAAGGCAGTAACGTAAGGCTAGTTTCTAATGTAATTGAACACATTAACATAGAGCATCCAAATGCAGACTTAGAATTACAAAATGCATGAAAATTCACATTCCAATGTCTTATTCAATCATCAATTTCAAATGAACCACCTTAATAAACTAATAACTTCATATCATATTATGAGTACACATCAAACCCAAATTAACCAAACCCAAAATGCAAATTTAGACAGACCCCACCAAACTCATATCATCATAATCATTTTATACAAAATTCAAAAATCACGTCCAACATCATGACAAAAACAACCAAATAGAGGTGAGAGACTACAAGAGAACAAGGATATACCATGATGAATTTCCAAATGTCGACAACAATGAAGGGCAAAAAACTCCATATAATCTCAACTAACCTAATCATCTTGGTCCACACTATTAGTATCATCATCATCTTGATCACGATAAGACTTCCCCCAAAACAAGAGAAGCCTAGGGATTCTAATACCAATATCATAATAATTCCATGGTTTAGAACTTCAGAGAAAAAGGCTCATGATTCATCATTTTGTGCTATAACTTAAAACTCACTTTGATGCCTGACAATAAATAATGATCAAGGTTTTGCAATAACTACACAGATCTGTTCACATACCCATGTTGAATAAAGAAAAAACTAACAGCGACAATTTTCAGTGTCATGAAATTGCTTTGATAATGCCACAAGAAGTCAAGATACGGAAGAAAAATCATCTCTAGTTGCAACTTGTGATGAAATTTCTTGTATCATGTCCTAATTCTATTCTTTATGATTCCAAGCCAAAAAGGAATAAAGAGATGGATGCCTGTTATCCTCAAATTTAATTTCCAGGAAAAGAATAAAACAAAAAAATCCTGAAGAATAATGGAATGTCGATGCAGGAACCTGCTGAATAACTTATAGTTACCATGAGCTTCAGAAGATGATAGGCAAAGGTTGGTCATCTTCATCCTTCATATGCCTGAGTAGCCTTTGGGTCACATGGCGTATATTTTCAATTTGTGGATGCTTTTCATCACCAACAACAAACACATGAACCTGACTCTTCAGTTCAATCCAGCTACACCCAGGCTCCTTACTCACTCCTCTGAGTTTCATTAGGCTCCTTACCCGCTCAACATCTTCCCTCCTACCCAAGGAAGTATATATGCTTGACAACAACACATAAGCTGATGATTCTTGTGAGCCCAACTCCATTAACTTCTCGCCAGCATAGGCTCCCAATTCGTAATTACGATAGTTCCGAGAAGCACTTAATAGAATACGCCATAAACACATACCATGATCAATAGTTGCCGATTCTATAAACTCTTTGGCTTCATCTAACTTCCCAGCACGGCTTAATATGTCAACCATGCAAGCATAATGTTCCACCCTTGGGGCTATGCCAAATTCATTAGACATCATCTTAAAATATATCCACCCTCTCTCGACAGATCCCATATGGCTGCAAGCAGAAAGAACATTCACAAATGTAACATAATCTGGTTTTGCGTCCTCCAACCGCATCTCCTCAAAGAGCTGTAGAGCCTCGATGCCCCTCCCATTTTGTGAAAGCCCTGATATCATTGCATTCCAAGTTACTGCATCCCTCATTGGCATCCTCCTAAACACCAGATTGCCGTCTTCCAAATTCCCACACTTTGCATACATGGTTGAAAGAGCACTTCCAATTGGTACTTCAAGACTGAACCCATACTTGACAGTACGGGCATGGATTTGCTTCCCTTGTTCAAAAGCACTTAGACTCGAACATGCTTTGAGGACACTAGCCATAGTTAGTTCATTAGGCATCATTCCCTCCCTCTGCATTCTGCAATACAAACTCAAAGCAGCTTCATTCTCCCCATTTTGCACATACCCTCCAATCATTGAAGTCCAAAGAACAATATCAGGTTCTTTCAAATAATCAAACCCCTTACGGGCATCACTAACGCTACCACATTTGGCATACATGTCAACCAAAGCTGTCATTATATATATTTGGAATTCGAAACCCATCTTTAATGAATAGCTATGAATTTGTCTTCCTTCTTCAAGAGCACCGATGTCACTACAAGCATTGATGACTCCAACAAAAGTGAACTCACTCGGGATAACCCCAGCAAAATGCATATGTGAAAACAAGTCCAGAGCCTTTTGGGAATCCCCACTTTGTGCAAAACCAGTTATCATTGCTGACCATGTGATAGAATTCTTATCACCAGACAACTTAAAAGTTCTAAGTGCATCATCTAAGCTCCCACATTTCGCATACATGGTTACAAGCGCATTCTCAACAGAAACAAAACCTATCAACCCGTCTTTCACTGAAAGACAATGAATTTGCTTACCGGTATCAACAAACTCAGGAAGCGCCAACGCACTAAGAACACTCGTCAAAACAAATTCATTCTCTTCTTCCTTCTCCACATCCCTACGCATCATCCCGAAAAGCGCCAACGCATCCCCAGCCATCCGCTGCATTGCATACCCAGAAATCATAGTCGCCCAAGAAACTGAATTCCTCTCGAGCATTCTATCAAACACCTTACGTGCATCCAACACAAGACCCGCTTTACAATACATATTCAAAAGAGAACTCCCAACAAACACATCATAAAAGCTGGCAGCTTTGGTAGCAAGCGCGTGAACTTGCCGGCCGCAAGAAACGTCCGACACATTGGACGCCGCCGTGAAGACGCCGGAAAAAGTGTGGGCATTAGGGAACGTGTTCTCCGCCCGCATGCGCCGAAAAAGCTCGACGACGACGAGGGAGGAGGCTCGGAGACCCTGCTGGGAGTAGCCATTGATGAGGGAGTTCCAGGAGACGACGTCCTTCTCGGGAATGGCGTCAAACACAAGATGGGCTCCGGGCAAGTTGCCGCATTTGGCGTAGAGGTTGACGACGGCGTTGGCGATGTATACGCAAGATATGGAACCGGCTTTGATTAAATGAGCGTGGAGTGACTTACCCTTTTGGAGGTCCTTTTGGCGGGCGTATTGGGTGACGGCGGCGAACAGGGGCCGGTACTGAGATGGAAGCTGCGAAGTCAGACTCATCAACCGCCGACGGAGGCAGAGCGGCGGTCCTGTTTTACTACGAGTCTTTTTCTCGTGAAATTTGAAAAATGGCATTCTCTAGAGCCAATTTTCCATTTTTATCCTCCAATATTGCGGGAACTAGAACGTCGTCAGCAAGGGTATTATAGTCTTTACGAAATTAAGTAAAAAATTGTTAAAAAGAACGGGACGAGAGGAATTTGCAATCGGTGTATGAGCGAGCGTTAGGGCTTTTGAGGGGCTCGCAAAGTCCTGCAATTCCCGTCGGTGTTGAAAGGAGGACTGTTTCCCGGGTAAATTGCAATTCCGTCCGACTTCAATTTTTTTTTTTCTTAGTGCTAATCTAATTTAGGGTTAGAGATAGCTTCTAGATTTGTGTACAAATTCTTTGCAAGAATGAATAACTAGGGTTCATATTCTATGATTGATAGAATACTGGCTACAGCTCTCTGCACCCGAGTTCGTGTCTTCGTCCTCGAAATTTAGTGTAGATTATAGTATCGTTTATAGAAAAAGGGCGATCCAAGCCAACAAGCTCCCCGCTTTGCAGGGGTGGGGGGAACGTTTATCATATGCAGACTCGAACACGTGACCTTCGATCACAAAGTAGCAACCTATCGTTTTTAATATATAAAGTATGTGTGAATTTTTTAAACCCTTTTTAGATTTCTTTTTTTTTTTTTTTTTTTTTGTTTTAGGTATGTTTTGATCCATATTGATTAGCTTTGAAGTAATTAACTTTGTTTAATCATGCTTCAGTTGCGTTTTGAGTAATTTTAGTGCATAGAAAATACTTAATATTCTGTTTCATTGTATAAGTTATTTATTGTGTAGCTCAAATTACTGGGATTTCAATTTTTTTTATTTTAATTTATAATGTAAGATGGTTGTTCTTTCGTTGCAGCTCGAATTAAAAGAAAAATGTTCAAGAACACGTTTCAATCCGGATTTCTGTCCATTCTATACAGCCTCGGGTATGTTGTCTTTTTCTCTCATATTTGGAATGTTTTCCTATCCTTGCAGTTGTAACATTGATGTTAAGCTGTGCATTGTTTTGAATATTCAGGAGTAAACCTTTGCAGATTTGGGATAAAGAAGGTTAGTGGTTTTGACTCTAAATATATTGATTAAATTTCGAGATTCTTGTGAAATTCAACCTGTTACGAATATCAATGTGCGATGATGCATTATGACTCTTCAGTGTTGTTTACATCTTTCACATTTTTTTTCTCCTAAATTGTGAGCTGAGTTGACAAAGTAGTCTTAATCACACTTTTGATCAAACACTTTTGAAGTGGTAGCACAAGGACAACGTGGCTTGTATGCTTTTAATAGTTTGGTACCTGAAAGTGCTTAATCATGGTTCAATATTGTCTTCGTCATTGCTATCCATCTCTCTTATCGTCAAGGGAGTTTTTCTTTTCTGTTTGAATGTGTAGGCCGAGACCTTGTTTCCTGATTGAGTTAATATTGTGTTAATCCAGTTAAGTATGGAGATTTATTGTCTTCATGCTCGGCATGCTACATCCATGTTAGTTCGCCATGTATTTCTGTTAACATTGGTGACTGCTGAGCACCTAATCTTCTGATAGGAGCATTAGCGACAAAAATCGACAGATGGATGGATCCCTTAACACTTTGATATACAATTAAATTTGAGAGTTTCTTAAGTGTGTTCCTGACAAAGTAAATAATGAGGCATGTGCATATTGGAATGTATGTAGATTTATGTTTGTATTGGACTGTGGGGCATTTCTTATGCTATAGTGAAAACAACTATTTTTCTACTTCAGGCGTTATTAGTAGGTGCATGCCTTTGAGGTATCGACATGATGATGGAGTAACTTGTGCCTGGTTTGATATTATGTATTTGTTTTGTTGAGCAGTTGTTGATGGGCATATAAAAAGACCACAGGATGAAGACATACAATCCAATGTTCTTGAAATAGTTGGGTCGAACATCCAGTCCACATACATTACTTGCCCGGCAGACCCATCAGCTACACTGAGTATAAAGCTTCCATTCCTGGTTATGATTGTGAAGAATCTGAAGAAATATTTCACATTTGAGATTCAAATTCTGGATGACAAGAATGTCAGGCGACGTTTTCGAGCTTCCAATTTTCAAGTGTGTAAGTTTGCCCATGTTTATTGATGTTTATCAACTGCATAATGGGTTGATCTTGTTGTTCTCTGTTTTCTTCTTCTTTTTTCCATTTGGTATTTCAGGGAATATTCTGGTACACCGTAATGCTTCTTATGTCTGTCTCAAAGATATCTATATTTCACAACGTTTATGGTTGTCTTTTAAGATTCATTTGACATAAAATTAGTCATATTTCATTCTGATTTCTTTGTTAATATTATCCACAATGTCTGGTGTGTTGCATTTGTGTCATGAATATGTTGGGGAAAATCATGTCCCGAGGTTCAGTCCAAGGTGGGAGAGTAATATGGCGAATAGATGAGGCATTGACAGGGTTGACTAACTGGGACAATAAAATCTCATTGATATGCTTCCTTGGAGATTGCCCGCCATTTCGAGTTGAGCAGTGTAGGATACAAACTAATTGGTCACCTAGTAGATTGTTGCTCAGTGATTCTTAGTATAGTGTGTGTCTTGTATTCTGTCTTTTGGGATTTATGACTGAAAATGGTAGGTAAAGTTTTGGACTAGTAGGAGTTCTGGTGAACGTTTACGTGCTATTAGTTTGACTGCTGAAGGATTCTGATTTGAATTTATAACGCTGTGACTAATAATGCTCCGCATTGGAGTGATCATGCTGCTGTAGAAATGTCGAAGTGATACAAGATACAAGAGGTTATGTATTTAATTTTGTTTTGTAGGCTGTAACTCGAGTGAAGCCGTATATCTGCACTATGCCGCTGAGGATGGATGATGGCTGGAATCAAATCCAGTTTAATCTGGCTGATTTTACCAGGAGAGCCTATGGAACAAACTATGTGGAGACACTGCGAGTTCAGGTTCATGCAAATTGCCGCCTGAGGAGGATATATTTCTCTGACCGCTTGTACTCTGAAGAGGAACTTCCTCCTGAGTTTAAGTTGTACCTCCCAATGCAGGTAATTTAGATTGATCCAGTCTTCTAATGCCCGTAATTATGGTTCTGTACCAGTCGTTCGATGTCCACTCATTGCTTGTAATGTTTGTGCTTTACAGAAAGCATGATATGATGCAACAAAGGAGGGATCGAACCCATTGAAGCTGGATTTTGAGACTTTTCAGATTTTAATTTTGTGGATGTGCTTGATTTGTTTATTTCAGGTCCCTTTTTCGAACTTATTTTGTTAAAGAACTTATCTGCTACACAATATTGTAACTAAATTTTAGAAAACTCATGGTGCCTATAGTACTGTTAGTGGTGATTTGAATATGGTATACTTATTGTTCCGCCTCGTGTTTTATTCCCCCCCCCCCCCCCCCCTTATGTCTCAGTTCGCCTCTTAGATTTCAGTTTGTCGCTTTACCCAAAAGCGAGTTCTGCACAATTTTTCAACTTCTACTCGCTTCCTCTTAAATTTGGGCCTCGAGGTGATACAGCGAGAACAGTATAACAGAAGGGAGAGCCCTTCAAATTCTTGGAAATAATGATGATGAAAAGAACAATATGTTAATAACGGTTCATCCGCAATGTTCATTGATAGTTCTATTACCACATTACAATTGTCAACTGTTGTGTTCTTGAGAAGAACGAATGCTTTCGGTTTCAGACCATGAAATCAACCGTCTAACAGATATTACAGGATTTGTCTACGCATTTACATAACTGATGAAAGAAATAGTACTGTAAAATTGCAAACCCTCCTCGCGCAATGACAGACAAAGAAATCCTTGCAAGCGGAAGCTCTGGAATGACAGGTAAAGTTATGAACATGAAGATTTTTATCAGATGCTGTAAAATCTTTGAAGTTCAATATGGATATGCAAGCCTAGCTCTGAATTATATGTTCAGTGGGAATTAAGGAAATGCACTATGTTTTAGATTTAACCGTTTGAAATGAGTATAGTTTGTGCAATGCGCATATAGGTTTTGTTTTCGATTTGAATCCTGAATTTGCAGAAGAGCATGGAAAACCAGTTAAGTAATGGATTCCTTTGATAAGTGGTTCCACATACCTGTCTCATATGATCACTTCGTTATGTATTCTTATACAAGGAATGTGAGCAATCTTCGCCCAATCTTCCCTGATTTTTGTCTAGCACCGTTGGGTCAGCGAGGGGCAGCCAATGATGTGTAGCAAATAAAGAGATTCCGGCAAGCCCACTTCTGGCAGGAACTGGAGCCTCGGAGACCCAAAAATTCGTAGATTTTGAAGAGAAGTAAGTGTTGAAGCACCGATCCTGGGAGAGATTCGAGACTGGAGCACCACCAAAATCCTAGGTTCTGAAGAGAAGTGAGGTGTTGAAGTCCCTTTCCATCCAAAGATTTTGGACTTGATAGATGACAAATACCGAGAGTGATAAGAGTGGTAGGAAGCAGATGATCGTTGAGCAACATCTCTTATGGATCCTCACTTCCCCAATTCGTGAATTTTTTAAGGGAGCCAAGTCTGTGCAAACCCCACTCCTCTGAAGGTTTGAGTGTGTTACAATGAATGACTCTAAATTCTTGTAGGTTGGGAGGCAAACCCCCTTCTGCAAATGACACAAGATATCGAAGACCCTCCATGTACAATTTTTTAAGGGCAGTGAGAGTGTGAATTCCTTTAGGAAATGACTTTTAAGTTCTCGCAATCTATGACTTTCAAGGAAATCAGGTTGGGGGCAGGCAAGCCTCCTTCAGGGAAAGTGAACAGATTTGGACACTTTTCGATCTTCAAGTCATTGAGATGGCTGAGATTTTCATCACATTCTTCAGAATAAATGGATTCGAGATTCACACACTAGCTGATTGAAAGATCCTTAAGCATGGAAAAAAGGCCAATGAGAAGGAATGAAGCGAATCACAGGTGCAGTATTGAACCAGACGTTTCAGGGATGTGAATTTTGGTGATCATCTCATGATGTAGGAATGATAACCTTGGACAATGGTCTATAGAAAGTGATGTCAAAGTACTAGGTAGACCATCTCTAGGGAATGACAGCAGGGACGGAAACAATTACAAATCGAGTGATGTCAATCTTCTGTGTAGACCATCTGTGGAGAATGATAACAGGGATGGACACCGGTGTACAGTCAAACATTGAAGATGACGGATGTTTTGCACCATGTTTCTGCTAAAACATTCTATATCAGCACAATTCTCAATCTTAAGTCCTCGAAGCGAAGGCAGCAACTCTGCCTAGTAATGGTAACAGGCCTGGACATTCATTTATTCTCAATTTTTTGAGAGATAAGTAAGCGCCCCCGGTTCTTTGAGGGTTGAACCAGTTAATTTGCCCACCACAAAAGAAGTCAATGTCCTTCTCAAATCCACATTGTAATCTAGTAAGCAATTATATATGCAGTTTAAATCTTTATGTGCATTTTATATATCAATGTCTGCGTCTTTTAAGGTTTCCGCTGCCCTGAAACTTTTTGTGAAGAGGGTACATTGTGAAATCAAAATCCACAAGTGAGTAAGCAAACGATATCTAGAAAGCATATATATAAATGAAATGAAAGCAATACATCCAGTTTATCGGCTTGCTCAAGCATAAACAATGTGCGCAATTGGGAGAGTCTTTTGGTTGAGCCAACTCCACTGCTAAAAGAAAATTTTACAGGCACCTGCCCCTTCTCCAATCGACAGTACTATTGATTGCATCAGTTTCCAGCATTTTAAGGGATCTGGGAGAAGCACATAAGCACAAATTGGTGTAATAATTCAATCAACCAGATTGGATGGTGTAATTTTCTAGTGACCTGCCACCTGCCCCATCTCTAATCCGCATTCGATCTTCACTTAATCTTGAAGTAATCAAACATAGGACAAGGATGGCAGGCAAAAGGGAGACTTTGAAAGGACTATCCAAATGCCGAGAGAAGTAGACATATTGAATTATAGACGAAACACACTGAGCAATGCCACCGACTAATCCATAAATTTCAATGACGGTACCCAAAAGCTTGTAACAGGGAGGCGGAGGATAATAAAACCACCACAGCTTTCCCCACCTCCTCAGTACAACTTTTCCTTTTATACCTTTGTAAATGAACTCCAAGGCGGAAATGAGTACCCCCACAATAGCCAGCAACATACCAAACAATGCATAATGGGGCTTACTTGGAGAGGAAGCCTGATCAAATGCAATGGACAAAATCTCTAGGCAGAGGCCAATGAATAAAAAGGTCAATTCTGCTGAAGCAGCCTACAAAAGAAAATGAGTAAGAACTATAACCAATGTAAAAATCTAGCAAGAATATGTAAGGGAAACTATATATGGCTACTTTTCTTTCAAAGATATGATTAATGATCGAATTGTGTTCATTACCTTTTTCTTCTGTCTAGGCTCGTAAATTTCCTTGTTGGGTGAAGAGCTTGCAGGTCTCTCATCCCAAAGATCCGCCTACATTTTGGAAAATACAGAGATGGAATTAGTATTATGTGAGTGTGTGTGTGATCTTAGTGCTGTAATAGTGGCTCAAAATTAGAGAAATGAAGAAAGTATGATGTTAAGGGAGCTTGTCAAAGGATATGTACTTCTTCAAGTGGGAAACTTGGGGAGGGAATTTGGCTTGAATATGAGGGGTTTTTAAGGACTTCTCCAAGTAGTGATTTTGAAATCCCTGTGCATGCATATGTAATGTTCATTGGGACTCGAAAGGAAATAAGCGCAAACATAGGAGGCTTCAGAAATGGAAAATGGTGAATGAGAATCAACTTTCACTAAAAGGAAATAAGCGCAAGTGATCGACTTGTAGCTCAACATAATGCACACGCAATGGGTGGAGGAGGTGGCTGCATTGCAGCGGTGGTCTTCGACTCTCGAGGAAAGGTTGGTGTGGGGAGAGAAAATGAGGGAAAGGAAGCGCTGGACAAGAAATTAACAGAACTTAGGACTCGTTTGGCAAGAGCTTTTAAATGACTAAAATCGCTTTTAAATAAAATGTTTTTGGGTTCCAAAAGCACTTGAGGTGCTTCCTGCTAAAAGCGCTTGTTATGTCTTCTTGCTGGAAACACTGCAAGTGTTTTTTCAAAATTAACTTGCATTTTTACTAAATTTTAGGTCAAAAAACATTTTATCTAAAAACGCTTTCAGTTGCTTAAAAACACTTACCAAATGAGCTCTTACTTTGTACGAACTACAAGAACTAAAAAGTGGTTTTGCTATGGGTTGACTAAGCAAATAAATCAATCGGAAACAATCAACATAATTAAACATGAATGTAGGTCTTCCTTTGTGCGAACTACAAGAACTAAAAAGTGGTTTTGCTATGGGAAACAACCAATATAATTAAACATGAAAGTATGGGAGGAGAAAAAATGTGTGGTTATCATCGCATATTACTGTAGTTTTGTGTATAAAATAAAATCAAAGATATATAAATATAGAGCTCTAACCATTTCGTCGAACAAGCTATCTTTCTGTTCTGCAAGATGTTCTAAGATTTGTAATAACTCTTCAATCCTAGAATCCACGCCTCGATTATTATTGCAAAGATTGAAAGAAGTGGAGAGGAAGTTCAACACCTTGGTCGTCAATCCATCTGTTGGTCGTTGTAAAACTTGTGCAGTACTACTAGTACTGGTGATCTTACCTAGTAGGTCCTCCACATCAAAGACGACGTCTCGAAGCTTTCCAAGCCAGTCTCTCACAGCAGGGTTTGTAACTTGCTGTTGTTTTGCATAGTTGAGCACTGCACAAAGAGTCGACAGCTTCCCCCCCAGTTTGTTGAGTGAATCGTCGTCAAGATTCCTTTGGAAGAATAAGTCGCGCAACTCCCTTGACGCCATCTGGTCACACAGCACGTGGACAGATGCGGAGAGAAAATCTTGTCCCATGAAAGATCCAGCCATTTCTGTCTTCTTTGAAAGGGATTCAGATGAACTGTAAATCCTTTTTTTTTTGAGATTGTATATAGTCTCAGTATAATTGACTGACTTGAAGACTTGTAAGACTTGGAGTCGTGCTTTTTGGTATCATTGAATCAAAACGTCTCGCAACAATACATACATGTAGTGTGGCCGGCGAGAACTAAATCATACCAAACCAAATCAAGACGTGTAGTGTGGCCAATGATTAACTTAGTGGGAGACATCTGCAAATGATTTGTACTCCACTTTTGAGAGGATGAGCATCTGGGCATCTTTATTTTTGGTGAGCATCCAATGAAAATGTAAATTACTTTTGAGAGCAGCTCAACTTACTTATTTTATAATTATTTATTTTTATTAAAGAAACGCGGAACGTTCGGAACTATTACAAACAATTATGGAGAGATGGAGTTTCGAACTAAAGATGCATGGGTGAAACTCAATATCCTATCCACTAAGATATTGGATATGCAAATTTTCTTCTTTCTCCGATGTGAGATTCATACACGTGTGTCGAATTTCAAGCTTAACATGTGCGCAATGCAAATTGGATAACGTGGAGCAATGTGGCCGTTGAACTTCATATTGGCAATATGAAGAGTAGTCCAACTTACTTGCTAAACAAATTATATTACAGCTTTAACCAAAAATATGAAATTGTTAGATTTACGTAACTTACGAATTAAATATGTGTATAATTCACTATTCTAAAAATCCCCGCCTAGGCGCTAGGCGGCTGGCCACCACCACGATTAATTTCTAGGCTTTTGAAATTAAGAAATGGCACATGGACCTACCTAGCGACAGCCTAGACCCACTTAGATCGCGACTCTCATCTAGACATAAAATGGATAACTTTCGCTTTACATTTTATTTTTTCAATAAATTTAAGAGACTTATTAAATACTTAGATAAACACTCATTAAATAATTGTTCCCCACGTTTGCAATATAAGAGACGTTTATTTATATACTATATTAAATAATTTAATTAAAATAAATAAATAAATAAAAAGGTCTAAATCCCAACTTAAACACATTTCCTCTGCCCAGTTGCCTGACTAACTTTTTTTAGAACCTTCATATAACCGTGAAAAACCATCCAACCCGTCAAAAGGAAATTCAAATATTTCCTCTTGCCAACATAAGCCGCAACAAATGCAAGATTCTTTCAAAGATGCTGATCAGTCCTAGATGCGATCTTATTTGAATTTTGTATTGTGGATTAATGTAATTATCACTTGTATTATCTGTTTATTATACAAGAATTTGTTCAACATCAAACTCTCCTTTGTAACGTCTATATAAAGATGAATGTACAGAAGGAATGTTTACCGAGCAAAATCATACTCAACCTTTAGTTTCTAACTGTACATCACGCAAAGAACCGAATAAGAATAATAGGGAAAAGGACTTCCACTTCCCGTTGAGGGAGTGTACACATAACATTACAAAGAAGCCTTCAAGCTCCAACTTTTGTTCTTTAATCAGATGATTCTGTCTACAATCTAAATGAGAGAGTATCGGTACCTACCTGCACATGTATTCCTCCAGAGAACCTCACACAGGAAATCGATAAGAAGGTCGATGGAGGTTCCTTCCCGTCAGATGCAATCCGTTGGGTCAGAGTTTCAGACCGCTCGACATCGCAGAGCCAGTATTCACATTAGTTTTACACCAACCAACCAAAATGCTAAAGAGCTAAACGTGATTCCAGATGATAAAGGAATTTTACACCAAACTGTCGCAGCTTTTTAAACTAAATTCCGACACTGTATAATAAGACTTGTTGCATGTCTTAAAAGGGAATATATGTGTTACTAGAGTAGAATGTGATACAGTGCGAACATCCAACTCCAAACCAATTAGCAATAAGTGGAGAGGTCCAATATCATTTAAACCATTATACAAGGTTTAATTTCCTAATGTGGGATTCACATGCTCAACGAAGCGATTTAAATAATGATGAAAATGGAAAACAAAATGTAAATTAAACTTGCCGACGTGCCGGGGTGCAATCTTCAACTGATAGGTTTGCAGAAAAACATGTCTACACCAACACCAACCAGAAAATAGCAACAGTATGAGGGAATATCACATCGAAGGACCGGGTTTACTCTTCCCATGCAGGCCGGAGAATCATACTCATGCCTGACCACCATTTAAGGACCACTAACTTTGCACAGTTTCACGGTTCTCTGCACCAATGAATCCCGCACATAAATAAGTCCCAGGAGATTGTCCCGACTTTTAGTAAAAATTAGAGGGCAAGATGTATGAAAGGATACGAGTAGTTGAAATTGCACTGTTAATATATGACTCATAATAATATTGGTAAGAACATAAAAGTCAAGGTGAAATTTCTGCAGATATATATGCCATAATCTACAAAAGCCTAAAATATGCCAATTTAAACTGACACAATCATAGTTGATTAAATTGAGTAAGAAATAAGAACGACAAGGAAGTCTGAGCTGCTCGACGGTTCAGTTGCATATTACGTGGAAATTGAAGTAATTTAATTAAAGATCATTCAGTAGGCTTTACTGAAATTATATAATAAAAGTATTGGATTACATAACCTAGAAATTTCCATAGGTAACTCAAGAATAGGCAATTGAACAACAAAAATTAAACAAGTGAGGCAACATACCTGACTTTCATTTGCAGAAATGAGAACCAAAACGTACTCCAGAAGCTCATTTCATCACTTTCCCATCAATCTGTATGCAAGGAATGCCAGCTATCTTGGACCAGTCGTCCCCTCTTTTATTCTGATACCTTTTCTTCAGGGAAGAACACCGTTCGATGCTTAGAAAAGAAAGAGATATTGGCAACCCCTCTTTTGGAAGGAATTCGAGATTATCACAACAATGAATTTGTAGCCTCTTTAGAGAAGTAAGGTGCTGAAGTCCTTTCCCGTCAAAAGATTTAAGACTAGGTAATCCATAGATGTAGAGATTGTTAAGAGTAGTAGGGAGCCGCTTATCCTTCAGCAACGTCCCGAAGAGATCCTCGCTTCCCCTCCCACCAATTGAAAACTGTCGAATAAAGCTTCCTTCCAATCCCCACTTTTCTGAAGGCTTGAGTTTATCACAATAACAGACTTCAAAGACTTCTAAATTGAGAGGCAAACCCTCTTCTGCAACTGACTCAAGGTTTGGAAGAGCGGATATTCTCAATTCCCGAAGGTCATTGAAGGCGTGGAGTTGTTTGGGAAATGACCTCAAATTTTTGCATCCGAAGACTGAAAGGGATTTGAGATGGCTGATTTTTTCATCAACTGCTTCAAAGGAAAGAGATTCAAGATTCACACAGCTCCGGATTGAAAGATCCCTCAGTTGGGGAAAAAGGCCCAACGGGAAGGACCTTAGTGAATCACAGCTACAAGATATATTTAGAGTTTCAAGGTAGGCAGATTTCGGTATCATCTCATGGGCTAGAAATTCTAATTTCCTGCAATTTGTTATTTCAAGTAATTTCAACATAGTGGGTAGACCATCTCTAGGGAATGACGACAGAGATGGACACTCTTGCAAATGAAGTGATGTCAATGCAGTGGGTAGCCTACCACTAGGAAACACCATCAAGGATGGACAATTCCAAATACTCAACATTTGAAGATGATTGCTATCACGCACCATTTTATTGAGCAAACCCTCTATATTGACAAAATTTCCAATCTCAAGTTTCTGAAGCGAGGTCAGGAACTCTTTACCCAGTAATGATAACAGAATTGGGCACCCGTCTAGAGTTAATTCTTCAACAGAATGTTGCAACTCCACATTAAAGGTAGTGGTGGCCCTTTCATGTAAAACCCCACAGCCAGACACTGAGAGTTTTTTCAAGGAAGGAAGATGATTGGGCAAGTTTCCTCTCAGCTTGGGACACTTCTTTAAAACCAGCTCCTCGAGTCGAGGAAAGACTGGACTTTGTCCTCCACTTGGTAGCCAGTCCTCCCACTCTGGCATCTCCACAAAGGCCAACTTCTCCAGACGCTGGAATGGTTGATCTCCATCGCCATAGAACCGAGGGCTTACTGTTGATAGGAAATTCAACCCTCCGATAAAGAGCACTTTGAGAGTTGGCAGCTGCCCAAGTGATGGCAAGGACAGACAACTACAATGACTGAGACGCATGAATTGTACACAAGAGAATGAAGAGTCTCCCAACCAATTGGGGAAGCGGTTTCTGCCATAGAATTCGATGGTCAATTTTTCCAAATTTATGGGCGGCTGGAGCTTGTCAAGTACATCTCTGTCATTGTGGTAATCCCTACAAATTCGGGCATCATCTCTCCACTTCAATGTTAACTCCTTGAGATATTGTTTACCCTTCAAATTGGCCTGCAAAGCATCCTCAGCATCGACACCATCATGCAGCTTCAAAATAGAAAGTTTTCCCATAATATTTGGAAGCTCCCCCAATTCTCTGATGCTTGCCCCAGTAGATTTACCCACAACGAAAGTGGACAAACTTCTCAGATTTGTTAATCTACCCATCCGCAATGGCATGTCTTTTATGTTAGTTCCACTGATATCAACATGTCGCAGATTAATCAACTTGTGCATATCTGCAGGCAATTCGATGAGAGAGGAACAGTGTGCTAACAGTAAAGTCTCCAGATTGTAGAGAGTGCATATTATATCTGGTAGCCTTCTGATTCCAGTGTGGGATAGATCGATATAACGCAAACTTCTGAGATTACGAATTGATTCATAACCTGGCAAAGCTCCTGCCATTTCACTCTCTCTCTCTCTCTCTCTCTGTTTTTTTTTCTTTTTCTTTTTTATCTCTTCAAAGGAGTGTTCTTTCAGGTGTGGAAGAATAAGAGACTTTTAGGATTTTATTGTATAAGCTTAATTTAATGAGACGACTTGATATATTTTTGGTCAATAACTAAGTGGATCCCACACGTCATTCATTTTGTCCCATTTTAGTAGTCTGTTGGTTGGTGTGAGAGGGGTAGAGTGGCCAACAGATCCTTTCCAAATCCTATGCGAGGATTACGAGGATCTATAAATCATATCAATTCATTATAAATAGTACAGTTTATTTTCATAAGATGTTATTTGTATTTAATTTTAAATTAAAATAATTTATGATCCCATGATGTAAAATAAACGGACAATATTTACGAATTTCTAAATCCTCACAAAGAATATCTAAAGAGAATCCAAATTCGAAAAGTGGGTTAGGTGACTTACAATAGACCCCACACGTACTTTCCCAAAATTGAATTCTCCATTCTTCGCTGCTTCATTTTTTACACAATATTTCAAAAAAAAAAACCAAGGACCTGTGGACCCGGCCCATCTCTTTTGCACCTGGCTCCAGTCCGGTCCCGTCAAATTTGGGCCCGACCCAGCCCGTGCCCACCCCTACCTGAGATTGCTCACGCGCGAACTCGCTTTACTTCGGAGTTCCTACGGAACCCGAAGCTAGTGAGTTCCCAAAATACCTCATGCCAGGTAGAGATGGGAATATACATATAAAGCTTACATGATCCACTCCCCTTAATGATGTGAGATGTTACAACCTTCGTGAAAAAAAAAAAAGGAGAGAAATTAGTTCATTGATTGAAATTTTATTTCTTTTTAATATTTTATTAAGGTTCGTTTTGTATCCACGATATTATTTTAATAATAAAATATTTACATATCAGCATGTTTAAATTTATTTCCTAAATGTATTCATTTAGTGTTAAATATGTTATATCTGGTATATTTATATTTATGACTAAAGAGAGTTGGAGGCTTGGAGTAATGGTCCATGTTGACTCAGTTGAAGCTTTAGTTCGTGAACTAAATATTCGTGCGCATTATTTCTTAAACTTGTTATAGTGTTCTCGTAGAGCCTTTGAATTGAAGCAGAGAGAAAAACCCTTCCAATCAAAGCTCATGCCATTCCACTCTCTCCCTCTCTTTCTTTATCTTCAAAGAAGTGTTGAGGTCAGCAAGAATAACGACTTTTAAAATTTATAAGGACTTTTAAGATTTATTATATAAGCTTAATTCCGTTTCGGAAAAAGATGACTTGATATATTTATGATCAATAATTCAGCGGACCCCACACTTTAATCATATGGTATGTTTGTTTGCCTTCACTAGCATTCCTTGGACTGGACTAGACTAAATGACAGTCTAGTCTGGTGTTTGTTATTTACACGGACAAGAGTTAATGAAATTTTTTTAAAATATTTTATTAAGGTTCTTTTTCTATTTACGTCATTATTTTAATAAATAAAATATGTACATATGAGCGTATTTAAATTTATTTTCCAAATATATTTATTTAGTGTTAAATATGTTACATTTGATATATTTATATTTATGGCTAAAGAGAGTTAGAGGCTTGGAGCAATGGTCCATGTGGACGCTACTGAGGCTTTGGTTCATGAACTAAAAATTCATGCACATTATTTCTTAAACTTGTTATAATGTTGTCGCAGAGCCTTTGAATTGAAGCATAGAGAAAAGCCCCTCCAATCAAAGCTCCTGCCATTCCACTCTCTCCCTCTTTTTTCTTTTTCTTCAAAGAAGTGTTGAGTTGATGAAGAATAAGGAGTCTTAAGATTTATAAGGACTTTTAAGATTTATTATATAAACTTAATTTCGTTTCGAAAAGAGACGACTTGAAATATTTATGGTCAATAATTCAGTGGACTGCACAAGTTAATCATATTGTTTTATTTAAACTGTCTATTAAAAGAATTTTCTTTGTCATTCAAAAGAAGTTGAAAATATTATTTAATCTTTTATTACAACAAAAAAATTAAAGACAATAACGTAATTTCACAAACTATTTTTTTTAATCTATCTACAAGTGACTTTAACATCTCTAATTTTAAAAAGTATAAGTATAAATAAAAATGAAACTCTTTCCCTCTCTCCTCACTCCTCTCTCCCCACTCTCATCATCTCTCCCCTTCAATTTTAAACATAAAAATTAAAAATTTTACACATACTTTTTGTATGGGCATATCTTAGTTACTTACTAGCATTTGCTTACACATTTTGTATGTATAAACATATTTTTTTAGAAAATGAGAATGAGAGAGGGAGAGAGAGAACGTGGGAGTGAGAGGTTTTTGTTTTTGGTTTTTTTTTAATATATATTGAAAGTATTTTAACATAACTTGTAGATGAGGCTTCAATAAAAAACAATAAAATTTGGATCTGTAAAATTATATTATTGACCATCATTTGTTTTTATGATAGAAGATTAAGTAATTTTGTTCATTCTCTTTTAATTGATAAAAAAAATTTCATTAATTAATATAAGTATAATTTAACTAACAATTTCTTGGTAGTGTCTATAGTGTCCCACTCCCATTCCCTATAATTTAACTGACAAATATGGTGAGGGCAGATCCCTACCCTCATAGGCCAGGGTGTTAGGTGACTTCCAGTGGACCCCACACGTTAATCATGCATGTGAAAAGCAATGGGTAAGTAGGTTGGTTTAATTCTTGCAAAAAAACAACAAAAAAAAAACAAAGTAGGTTGGTTTAATTACTTGGACGTGAAAATTTCGAAATATAAAAAGGAGCGTGACCAAAACGTAATTATTTGTGCAAGTTTTATTTTTCTTTTTTGGTCAAATCTGTGCAAGTTTCATTCTTGCAATTTTAAATTACATCAAAACAATTTTTATTCTTTTTCATGCTTTTTCAGGAATATCAACGACGTAAACTCTTCTTTGTAATGTGATTTTGAGCGAACTTTTAAAGATAAAATAGAGTATTTTGTCAAGATTTTATAATCGACATGAAGCTCGTTAAAAATCGCACCAATATTGTCTCATAATTTGCACAATCTGATAGATATTGAGTTCATTTTATCACAAAAAAATCTCAATGCTAATAGTAAAATCATTCATTTATAAGTAGTAATAATTCTTTATTAAAAACTGTAAAACTAACTTTTCATTTGATTGATCAAATAAGATAAATGATACAGATTGTCTATATAGCTTATAATAAGAGAGATTATAAGCTGATTGTACTTATGAGCTGGATTGTGAGCTGGCTTGCTGATTTGTGAGTTGGATATTTTTTGTGGGATTTGGATCCCATCCAAATCCAAATGGTAAAAATCATAGGGATCTTCACATCCTATGATCAAATTTTTTTCCCCGGAAGAAGTCCAACTCCCCAGAACTGATCTTGTCGCAGAGCCTCGGATTGAAGCAGAGAGAAAAGCCTCTCCAATCCAAGCTCCTGCCATTTCACTCTTTCTCTCTGTTTTTCTTTTCTTATTTATCTTCAAAGGAGTGCTCTTTCAGGTTTGGAAGAATAAGAGACTTTTAGGATTTATTGGATAAGCTTAATTTCGTTTCGGCAAAAGACGACTTGATATATTTATGGTCAATAACTAAGTGGACCCCACATGTTAATCACAGTGTCTGATCTTAGTAGTCTGTTGGTTGGTATGAGAGGGGGAGAGGGGTCGAGTGGCCAACATATAGTTTCCTGATCTTTTGTGAGAATTTCAAAAATTCGTAAATAGTATATATTCATTGTAAATTGTACGATTTGTTTTTATCAGATATTATTTATGTTTAATTCTAAATAAAAATTTTAAAATAATTTATAATCGTATAATGTAAGATAAATTAACAAGATTCATGGATTATCCTCACAAAGAATATCTTGAAAGGATTCAGATTTGGAGAGTGGGTTAGGTGACTTCCACCGGACCCCACACGTTTATCAAGCATGCATGTGAAAAGCAATAAAAAATGCTAAGGAGTCTTTCCGAAAATGGAATTTTTTATTATCGGCTATCTTATTTTTTACATAATATTTTATAATATAGGTCTTATGTAGATATAAAAATGATGTTAAAAATATAAGGTGATAAAAAATCTTATAGAGTAATACTTTTAAAATAATCTCTTTAGCATTTCTCGAAAAGCAATTACATTGACCTGGTTAATTAATAGATTAGAGTTATATTACAAGTTGTTAGACTTAATGAGTAAGTAGGTTTAATTACTTGAAAATGGAAATTTTGGAATACAAAGGGGAGCTTACACAATTTTAAATTCGTGTGATTTTAGAATACATCAAAACAATTTTAATTCTTTTTCATGCTTCTCAGGGGTATCAACGACCTAAACATTTTCTTAGGTGCGTCATTGAGCAAACTTTGGTGTACGGAAGATAATATAAAATGTTTTGCCAATGTTTCATAATCAGGAATGTAGCCCACTGATAATCGCACCAATATTATCTTCACTTAATCATTTGCACAACAATAAATAGAAGATAAAATAGAATGTTTTGCCACATTGGCCGTTAAACTTAAATTTTATGTTCAAAACTTTAAAGATGTCAAAATGCCACACATCAACTCTTCTGTTGCCAGTCCATGTCATCACCACATAATTGACATTGCGATTGGAGAATATTAATGTAATTTTTTATTTATTGTTAAAGCTGTTGTGAACATTTTGACATCTCTAAAAAAAAATTGCATGCTTTAGTTTTACTTGTGTCTGTATGAAAGCCACGTAGGTTTTGTATTGTGAAGGCTAAGTTGTCCTTGCATTATGTTTGAAAGTCAATATGGCTAGAGTCTAGGTGCTAGTAAAGAGGTGGAAGTCATTATGGCTCCAGACATAATGATGATAGCTAAGGTGTAGGATGCTTTATGGAAGTGTGGTGACAGATCGGCAAGTTTGTGGTTTCTGAGAAAAGATAAATTTTTCGGAATGAGACGACTTGATATATTTTTGGTCAATAACTAAGTGGATCCCACACGTTACTTATTGTGTCCCATTTTAGTAGTCTGTTGGTTGGTGTGAGAGGGGTAAAGTGGCCAACAGATCCTTTCCAAATCCTCTGCAAAGATTACGAGAATCTGTAAATCGTATCAATTTATTATAAATAATATGATTTATTTTCGTCAAATATTATTTATATTTAATTTTAAATTAAAATAATTTATCATCGCATGATATAAAATAAACAGATAATATTTACAAATCTCTAAATCCTCACAAAGAATATCCGAAGAGAATACAAATTCAAAGAGTGGGTTAGGTGACTTACAGTGGACCCCACACGTACTTTCTCAACACAACAGCTTCTTATTTAGAAGTCATATATAAAATAAAAGCACTAAAGCAAGCTCAAACAAAAGGATGCGTTAAATTGGTGTCACACTTCACATGTGAAAACTCAAATTCCCTCAACACCTTTGTCACATCCCAACCCGGGCCCCCACTACATCTCGGGCTCGACTCCATCGTAGTACGATATTGTCCGCTTTGGGCCCCGACCACGCCCTTATGATTTTGTTTCTGGGAACTCACACGAGAACTTCACAGTGGGTCACCTATCCTGGGATTAGGGATGGGCAAACGGGTACAGGAACCGCGGGTCGGGGTGGGTAATTAAGGTTCAGGGCGAGTACGGGCCGGATCCTATTTTGTAAAAACAGAAACAGGGCGGAGCAGGGCGGGCCTTTGAAATTTTCGGTTCGGACCGGGTCCTGAAGTATAGGAACCACAGGTACTCGGACCAGCCCGTTTGTAGTTAGAATGGACAGATGAGATTGAAGAGATCATCTCTTCATCCAATTTGAATTGTTGGTTTTAGGTTTGCTCGTCCTCAAGCCTATCAAATTCAATTGTCACTCTCACTCTGTTGATCGAGTCTCTCTTACCGTCTCCAGTTCGTCGTCCCCTTCCCTCCACCACCCCGACAACACGATGGCCTAGGCGACCACCATATTCTCAATTTGTCACCTCTTTCTCGCCGTCTCGATTTGACATCCCAAGGACCCAAACTTACAAAACCCAGCCACCCCCACCACCATCTTCTCGATTTGTCACATTTCCTTCACCGTCTCGAGTGCGTCGTCCCCACCCCTCATCGAGGAGGAAGGGATTCAGATCCTACAGGTTACTCCAAGGAGATTAGCAAACGCATGCTCAACACCGTCAAGTCTAGGAACACCGTTGCTTCCGCTGCTCAAAACGGCACCACGAAGTCTGAGACCGCAATCTCTGCGGTGGAATCTACCGTTGCTGCCGCCAGTGAGGATGCTAAGGCCGAAGAGTACTGATTTCTCCATGTGTGTTAGGTCACTCTTATCTTCGTATTAGGGCTTTCATATCGAGATCCATTCGTATTTATCATGGATTTCTTGTGATGCCTATATACTTAATGACCTGCTAAATATTTAAACTTTGTTAATTTCGCTATGCGTTTCCATTTTCTGTGGATTATATTATTTGGGTTTCTGTTGTGCGTATTGATCTACTAAGTCTTGATCTGCTTTGTTCGGAGATGTTTATGTTCAAGATTTTATAAGGAAATGCATGCATTTGGAATTGGAAATTTTTCGAAATCTTTCCTCTTGCATTATCTGGGTTTCCTATTGCATAAATTGCTGCACTGGTGAATCTGTGCAAATTCCAGTTTTTTTTTTTTTCCAAAAAAAAAAAAAAAAACCAAGGACCCGTGGACCCGGCCCGTCTTTTTTGCACCCAGGTCCGGTCCAGTCCCTTTAAATTTAGGCCCAACCCAGCCCGTGCCCACCCCTACCTGAGATTGCTCACGCGCAAACTCGCTTAACTTCGGAGTTCCTACGAAACCCAAAACTAGTGAGCTCCCAAAATGTGTCGTGCTAGGTAGAGATGGAAATATACATATAAGGCTTACAAGATGCACTCCCCTGGACGATGTGGGATGTTACAACCTTTGTGAAAAAAAAGAGGAGAGAAATTAGCTCATTGATTGAAATTTTATTTCTTTTTAATATTTTATTAAGGTTCTTTTTGTATCCACGATATTATTTTAATAATAAAATATTTACATATCAGCATGTTTAAATTTATTTCCTAAATATATTCATTTAGTGTTAAATATGTTATATCTGGTATATTTATATTTATGACTAAAGAGAGTTGGAGGCTTGGAGCAATGGTCCATGTTGACTCAATTGAAGTTTTAGTTCGTGAACTAAATATTCGTGCGCATTATTTCTTAAACTTGTTATAGTGTTCTCGTAGAGTCTCTGAATTGAAGCAAAGAGAAAAGCCCTTCCAATCAAAGCTCATGCCATTCCACTCTCTCCCTCTCTTTCTTTATCTTCAAAGAAGTGTTGAGGTCAGCAAGAATAACGACTTTTAAAATTTATAAGGACTTTTAAGATTTATTATATAAACTTCAAATGTCCGTAATTATATTGTCATAACTCTGACTCACAAACGGTTTTTGCTTATGTGCTCGTGGCTTCGAGACCTATTCGAAAACGTTACTTGTGACCTCAAAAGGTCAACAAGTAAATAACAATTTTCCAAACTTCACCCTTCGTACCTAGTTTAATTGAAATCTAATTTCATATAAACTAATATAAATTCTCGAAAAATAATATAAAATCTCAATAATACAAATACGTAGATTATAACAGTGAAATACGAGAATAGGATTTCACAATTAACATATCATTTTGAAAAAAGACGACTTGATATATTTTGGTCAATAAGTAAGTGGACCTCACGCGTTAATCATAGTGTTATTTTAGTAGTCAGCCAGTTGGTGTAATAGGGGAGGATTTGGATCCCCTCCTTGGGGATCTTAGGAATCAATAAACAGGGATTGTTAATAAAAAATTATGCGGTCACAATTTTTTTCTTTTTATAACTTTTCACTCAAAACGATGTGCTTTACTTTAAAAAATATAAAAAGTATATAATTGAAACCGCATTATTTTTAATCAATTGTCAGTATTCGTTGATCCCTAGGATCCCAAGGAGGGGATCCAGCGAGGATCCAAATCCACTGGGGGAGACTGGGTTAGGTGACTTTCAGTGGACCCCACACGTTTATCATGCATGGGAAAAGCAATTAGACCTGGTTAAGTAGGGAGTAGAATTCGCTTCCCTCCTATTCTTATCCTCTTCCCTCCTCTCTCCTCACACTTTGTTTTTTGTTTTATTATCTTTATAAAAAAATTAATATAAAATGTTGACGTGGATTAACCGTAACCATTTAAGTAGGAGGGGAGAGAAGGAGAGAGATATTAGAAGAGAGAGAAACCTCCTCCTTATAAATCAGCTCCCATATGCAAGTGAGTAGAGAGCTGCGACAGCCGAGAGCACACCGAACAACGTAAACCGAGGCCTATTCGGTGACGAAACCTGATCACAAGCAGCTGATAAAATCTCCATGCAAGGGCTACTGACTAGAAAGATCCACTCTGCTGAGTATGCCTGCACGAGAAATTAGTGATGAGTTCATCTAAAACTTGAGATATCTAGAAAGAACTGTGCAAACGAAAAGGCGAAATTGTATTTTTGTCAATCAAATTAAAACTCAGTCCATTTTGATCTCTCCAGCTTCCGGTTTTCTCAGTCATACCATGCAATTGACTAGTGATTGCAATTGCGTCCAAAATCACATTTTCTGTGCATGGTTAGACAGAAACATCGCCACCCAAAGTTACAAACTTGAAGAAAATTCTAAAGTCCCTAAGCAAAATCACTAACATGTAGTTATACTGTCCAAAAACCCACTTCCAACAACACCTATATTGTCCTTAACTTGGTAATTACCACCTGCACAATTCGTCAGATATGAGATTTTATTACAAAAAGCCTCGGTACTAGTTGGGGGGTTAGGATATTAAACTCTTATTTTTTCAGACATACAGCCGATGTGGAATATTTCAACAGATCAATGCCTACCTGGTATTTTCATCAATAAATTTGACGGAGATGGGATTTCGGACAAAATTATGATCGTTAATCAGCTATATAGGTATGATATGATTGCTAAGTAGAAACTGTAGCGAAAGAAATGGAACACAGTTCAAATTGGAAGAACGAAAAGTACAGTATATGCAGCAAAACAAAATATTGGTTAACAAATGAAGTTAGATTACCTCTGTGACTCTGTCCTAGCAGAGTGGCGTACTTAATGTGATTCTCTGCCCTTCTGCCTTAATTGTTGTAGTAAACAAATCGGGAGTATGCGAGCAATTGAGGGTAGCTCCAAAGTATTGCTATTTAATATGTGATGCCATTCCTCAAAGCCAGAAATTGTGCCCCGTAAGAGACCCCCTAGTGCTCGTGAAATTAAAGCGAAACCATTGCACTTACGTAGTGCAGTTTCCGTGTCAGTTTCTCGAATTTTTGAATCTTCAACGGGGTTACTGTCTCCCAATTGCTTAATGCATTCATAGTCCTTCTGAAGCTAGAGGCAAAGACCTTGATGCGTTTCCTTACACTTGGATTTCACATCGAACTGCAAAGAGCATGTTTCTCTTCAAAGTTATTCACTGTAAATGTCAACTGGAAGTGTTTTCTTTTCCACATCTCTACCCTACATGATGTTGCTGCATGCGAAGATGAAGGGATTAGACTCTACATATTATCTTGGAACACAAGCCAACAGATTTGAATATCTTCTACGTACCTAATTGCTGCATGTTTTTACAATAATTTAAACGAATTAACAAGTTTGGACTGCACAAAGTTAGGCCGAAAAGGAACAATTAAAGAAACCTCCCGAGACTAAAGCCCGGATATTATTTGATTTCTAGTGTTAAAATTACAACAGGCTTAAAGAGAAATATCAGAAGATAGATGCCATGACAGCTTTTGCAAAACCCCGGCAAATAAGAAGGAATGAAGTAATACTTGATTTAAGTTCAAGAGCAAGCAATTTAACGAAACTATAGTCGTGGCATGTACGTACCTGATGTGGATTCGAGAGTGAAATAAAAGCTAAAACTTTGAAGTAGAGATCATATGATATGCACTTCGTCATCTATCTTTATTAAAGGAATGTGAGCTATGGTCCAATCTTCTCCGGTCTTATTCTGACACCTTTTTGTGAGGGAAGAACACCTGTGAATCCTCAGACAAGAAAGTGATGCTGGAAAACCCTCTTCTGGCAGGAACTCAAGACTTGGAGACTGATTTATTTTTAGCCGTCGAAGAGAAGTAAGGTGTTGAAGTCCCCTCCCATTAACAACTTCCAGACTTGGTAGTCCAAAGATGTGGAGACTGTGAAGAGCTGTAGGGAGCAGCTTTTCCTTGAGCAAGGTCTCCAAAATAGCGTCACTTCCCCTGCCACCAATATGAAATTGTTGAATGGAGACCAGTCCTTGCAGACCCCAATCATTCACCACATCCACATGCCTTAGTTCTTCGCAATTGTTGACCTCAAATTCTTGTAGGTTGGGAGGCAAACCTTCTCGTGCAAATGACACAAGATTCGGAAGATAGGATATCTCCAATTGGCGAAGGGCAATCAGTGTGTGAATTTTTTTAGGCATTGACTCCAAATTATTGCATTGCAAGACTCTCAAGTCAGTCAAGTTGGGAGTAGGAAATCCACTGCGGGGAAAAGAGAGCAAATTTTGACAGTTCCGGATCTGCAATTTGTTGAGATGGCTGAGATTTTCATCTACTCCTTCAATGGAATGAGATTCCAGATTCTCACAGGTGTGGATTACAAGATGAGAAAGATTTGGAAGAATGCCCAATGGGAAGGACTTCAGCGATTCACAACTATTCTCTATCCGCAAATAATCAAGAGATGTCAATTGGGACATCATCTCATGTGGTAGGAATTCTAATCTCTTACAATTTGCTACAATAAGAGTTGTCAATGTAGTTGGTAGACTATCTTTAGGGAACAACTCCAGGGATGGACAGTTATAGAGACCCAAATGGTGAAGGAAAGTTCGGCTGTGCACCATTTTCTTGGGCAAGCACTTTACACCAACTACAGTTTGAATATTAAGATATTGAAGCAAGGACAGGGATTTTGTGTCTAGTAAAGTTAACACACCTGGGCATTCATTTATCCTCAATTGCTTTAAGCAATCGATTGTGAAAGTAGACGCGGAAAGTTTTTTCAAGCAAGGAAGATGATAACGCAAGCATTTTAGCTTCGGACAGTTGTCTAAAATCAACTCCTGGAGACGAGGAAAGTCTGGTCGTTGGCCTCCACTTGAACTTTGTTGCCATTCCTTGTTGGAAGTATGCCCACAAAGCCACTCATTTGATGTAATAGCTTTTTGGAATACTTATTGTGTTAAACTTTTATATGTTTAATAGAGGGCAAAGCTTATTGTTAATCACTATTTATAGTATCTTGTGTTTAAGCAATAAGGGAATCCAAGGAATGTATTTGATCTAAGAGACAAGTGATTTAAGTTAGTTAAATTAACGAGACCTTTCTCTTATGTTCATTCCTAAAACGTTCCTAGCCATAGGATTGCCAATTGGGCATTGACAATCCGCTAAGGTTAGTATGTGTTATGTCGACTCAAGCGTGAGTATGAACTAGTCTCAAGTCATTTGGTGTTGGACACTAAGGCAAACACATAGGTGCTCGAAAGAGTAATCGAGTACACTGAACAACGATCAAACGAGAGTTCGAACATACATGTCATGTGAGAACTCAATAGTTGCAATATGCAAAGTAGTCCTTTGACCTGAGGCATCATTGATGTCTAATGGTTAGGTCCTTGATCTTTGATTATGTCAACGGCATTCCATTGGAGTGTCCACGGCATTGTTGGGGTCAAGCTATCTAGTCATGTAGGCATATGAATGTACAACAAGGGATCTCTAACCTTCCATGATGGAAGGAGAATACTCTAAGATATGATTCGAGAGTCTTTGGCCAAAGCATATGAATATGACTAAGGAAGATGTTCCAAATCTTATTCAATTGAATCATATAGAGAAGTATCACATTGGATAGTAGACATGAAACAAACTATCACTTAAACAATGTGATTAAGAGTATTGTATTAGAGAAGGACCGTATTGCATTGTAGTTGTAACTGTATAGGTTCTCCAACCACTTCTACTTAGCTTGGGTAACCATGACATGCTGCTAGGCGTCACCCATGGTTTGTGGAAGCCCTAAAGATTAGCAAACACTAATTTTAAGGGAGAATTGAAATGTGGTTTCAATTCACAATCGATCGTTAAGAGTAACATCGCCCACTACCTCGCTAATTGGAACCTAATGGATCGTACACCGAGTAAGGATATAAGTGAAGAAATTATATGAAATGGATAAGCAATTAAATGATTTAATTGAAGAATGGTCAAGATTAATTAAATAGTTAATTAATTATATGAAACGTTCGTATTAGGCGTTTAAGTTAGTTTTGGGCTTCGGGGCGCAAAAACGTTTTGGTCCACAAGGCCCATTATGTTTAAGTTGTATGACAACTAAAACAAAATGGGCAATTAAGCCCAATAACAACATATGGCCGGCCATAAGGGTGGAGGGTAGTGAACTTGGCTTAATTGCAAGTTTGCCACTCCATTGTGAGGTGGTATAAAGACATCTTTATAACCATTTCATCCTAAGGGTTTTTCTAATGGAATTTGGGTGAAACCTATTCTCTCATTTTCTACATAGAGGCCGGCCACCTTAGGGGAAGAACATCTAGCAATCTTTCTTCCCTAAGTCATCCATTTCATCTTCACACAACATCTTTGGTGTGGAGACTTAGAGACACCAAACTTTTGGTGTTTTGGAGAACAAATCCTCAAATCCTCAAAGAAGAAAAAGGAGCACTAAAAGGGAGGAAATCACAAGGAAGATCCAAGGAGCAAGGAGGTGACTTGAAGGCCCTCCACTTGGGTGAATCCCTTGTGCAATCAAGGATGAGCTTCAAGGGTAAAGAATCTCTAAATTCTTATTCTCTTTAATATTGTTAAAGAGTCTTATGGTTCACCATATACTAGGCTTTGAAAGTCATGGGTTTTATGAATTGTTTTTGAATGCATGCCTACTTTAAAGTGTTATTAGTATGCCTATGTATTCAAATGTTCATGCATGTTCTTAGCTAGGACAAAATTTTTCCTTCATTCCTCCCACTCTGGCATCTCCTTAAACGCTAGCTTCTCCAAAGATTGAAATGGCTTTATTACAGAAGTTCCATTTCCACCATAGAACTCAAAGCCAACTGTCATAACGGATTTCATCCTTTAGATGTAGAGTACTTTAAGAGTGGGTAGCTGCCCAAAACTTGGCAAGGATAAACAATGACTACAATCACTGAGACGCATGAATTGAATGTTAGATAAGGAATAAGAGTTTCCCAACCAATTCGGAAAGCTGATTCCACCATAAAAGCCGATGGCTAGTTTCTCCAAATTCACAGAAGGCTGGAGCTTGTCAAGTACATGTCTCTCCTTTTCGGAATCATTGGTGTCTTCATCACCCCATGCCAGCTCTAACTCCTTGAGATCCTTCTTATTCTTCAAATTGGCCCGCACAGCATCCTCAAGGTCTAGTACATTCCGCAGCTTCAAAATAGAAAGTTTCCCTCGAAGATGTGAAAGCTCCCTCAACTGTTTAATGCATGAACCAGTAGATTTTCCCACAATAAAAGTAGTCAATGTCCTCAAACCTTTTAGTCGACCCATTTCCGATGGCATCTCTCCAATATTTGTTCCTTTAAAATTAAGATGGTGCAGATTAATCAATTTTGGGATTCCAGCAGGCAATTTTGTAAGAGAGGAACAATTTGATAACAATAATGTCTGCAAATTGTAGAGAGTGCAGACTATATCAGGTAACCTTGCTATTGAGGTATAGGAGACATCCATACAGCGCAAGTGTATGAGGTGGTCAATAGAATCAGGTACTTCAGTGATATTTTTGTATTTTGATAATGATAACACCCACAAACATGTTAGAGTAGGTAACAAATCTTGCAGAATCCTGTTACTCACAAATCTTGCAAACACTTCATACCATACAATGGCTCAAATCTTGATGCAGAATCAAACTCTTCTTTGACATATGAAAAGTGACGGACTATTTTAGGAACTTCATGTGATTCCTTGCCTTCCAAGCTATAGCAAAGCCCCTGGCCATGAACGTAGCCAAGCCACTAATGAGATCATGCATTTTAAAACTCATTTTCCGGGACTATTGAAACAATGATCGAGATAACAGTTCATCAAAATATTTTTCAGCCACCTCTTCCACTTTCATATTCTCAACTTGTACAATCAAACCTTCTGCAACCCAAAGCAAAACCACTTCTTCCCTTTTGAATCTATATCCCTTAAGAAAAATTGAACAATAAACAAAGCATCATTTTAATTGAGCTGGGAGATAATGGTAACTCAACCCTAGAGCTGGAAGGATATTACTTCTCTCATAAGGTAGCTCCCAAATATTGCTATTTAAGACGCTATTCATTCCTCAGCATCTATCTTGCAACGTAACAAACCCCCAAGTGTTTTTGCAGCTAGAGGCAAACCATTGCACTTGACCGCAATTTTCTTGCCAATTTCTTCCAACTTTGGACGTGAACCATGGGTTTGATTTCCAAATGCATGTTGTGCAAGTAGAAACCAACAATCTTCATTGAACAAGGGTTTCAATTTGTGAATAGGAACATTTTGCTTGATAGATGCTACATTTGTGCTTCGTGATGTTACAATGACCTTACTTCCCCTTGCCCCTGAAGTGAAAGGAATTCGGAAGCACTCCCAGTCAAGATATTTCTCATTCCAAAGGTCATCCAACACAAATGAAAACTTTTTCCCCCTAATTTGTTCCTTTAGTTCAAGGCACTTCCGCATCGGCATCTTCGAGTCCTCTCGGTGTAAGACGCATCCTTTTATTCATTCAATTTTTTAGTGTTCTAGATTAGATGTGTGCTCTGAACACGTTCCTTAAATGCTTATTCATTATTCTTTTATATTTATAAGTCTTATATATACCTTGCTTTCAGCATTTGCACTTAATAAATGGCTTTCGTCACCCTTCGGGTGTCATCCAACACGTATCTATCCTGGTATTCGGGGAATGTCGGGATCGGGCGTGTCACTGCAGGTGAAGATAATTCACACAGTAACAAAGTACTCATGCACCTCTGAATAATGGGTCAACAAGCCAACTCCAAACTAGCAAGCAACATACCATCTTTAACCCTCACAAGGTCGCACATGCCACTACCAGGAAGCCACCCTCCAAACCCTCTACATCAGCATCCAGGTAAATCCCACTTCTGCTCTGCTTCACAAGTTCATTGTTATTTTCTGTAATATAGTCTCATTTCTAGAACTATAAATTCGAATTTGGAAATGAGTCTTCTGTGCAAATTTGGATATTTGGATGTTGGTTAAAATTAGGGGAATGGCTCTAATTTTGTTAGTCAATTAATTTAATTTTTGTGTAAGCTTCTAATTGATATTCTGCATCATGGCTCTAGTTATTTTAGGCATGTGCTGGCCGACATTCGAAGGTGACAAAGCCATACTAACATACATGAGAATAATGAATAAAAAAAAAGTCTTATAAATTTAAATATAATTAATATGCAAATGAGGAACATGTTCAGATCATACAACTAACTAGAACACTAAAAAAGAATAATATAAAAGTGAATGAATAAAGGAGTAGGTCCTACACCGAGAAGACTTGAAGATGCCTATGCGGAAGTGCCTTGACGTTGAGATTGTATGCCTCAATTCTAAGACCTGAGGGGGGCACAAAACAAACATGAGTTGACCAAGTTGATATATATATATATATATATATATATATATAATATTGAAATAGTTATCAACATACTAACCTCCAAAGTTTTATGAAAACTAATAACATAATATGTGATAGGTTTTCCGAAACCCTAGAATGCCATGAAACCTTCATAAAACATATCTCGTATATAGTGTGCTAACTAGTGGTATCCTAATCACAGTCACCTGTGGTGTTCAATAATTATATCTCCCGGCTCGCAGCCAACAACTATGTCTCTTGGCCCAAAGCCAGATATTATTTCTCCCGGCCCGAAGCCAACAACTATGTCTCTCGGCCTGAAGCCAGAGATTATTTCTCTCAGCCTGAAGCCAACAAATATATATCTCGCCTGTAGGCAAAATAGTGACCACTAGATATGCACAAAACATTGAACATAGTCTTTCCAAACGTTGGTACATATATCCCAAAGACATCTTCATAGCATATAGTCATCCATCATACATACTATAAAGAAGTGTAAAAACATGTTCATAAGCAGTATATAGTCATCCATCATATATACTACAAAGAACATAAGTTCGATAAAATATGGTATTCCAAAATATTCTCAGTAAGCATGATCATCATAAAGTGTAAATCTAATTTACTTATAAAACGTTTCATAAAACGTAACCGTTAACCGTTGACCGGGCAAAATTCGAAAAAAGTCAACAAAAAGTCAACGTTGATCGTTGACCGATCAAAGTCAACGGTTAGTCTGGGTCAAGTCAACTGGGTCGGGTCGGGTCAGGTCAACCGGGTTTAGGCTTGGGTTGGATTCGGGTTAAGCCTGAGCTTTGGGCTTGGGTCCAAAAGGTTTGGGTTTAGTGCATTGGGCTTGTAACCAAGCCCAGGGGAAATGGGTTTAAGGTTTTTGGGCTAAGAGCTCGGCCCGAAGGCCTGGGTTTTAAAAGGTTTTAAAAGGTTTTGGGTCTTGGGCTTAATGGGCCTAAAGGCTGAGTTCTAAATGGCCCAAAGGCCTAAGTGACAAAGGGTTTGGGGTTTAGGCTAAAAGGGTTGGGCCGGCCCAACTCCACTCATGGGTCGCCGGACCCAACGGATGGGAAAACCAGAAACTAGGGGTTTTTCGCTGAGAAATTTCCCCGGCTCGATTAGGGGTAAAAAATCCACCAAAAGTCTCCATTTCAAAACCATAATAAAGCAAAGAATACCAAGATTCGAAATATACCTATTGGAGGCCGTGAAACGGCCGGAGTTGGTTGGAAAACCACACGAAGGTCACCAAGTTTCTCGCCGGAATCTGGGGAACGAAGAACACGCATGCACAGGGTTAAAACCCTTGATTTCAACTCCAAAAAAATCCCAAACAACTCGAAAGACTCACTAGAACAAGGATACAACCCCAAACATATCGACTCACCTCAGATTCGTTGGATTGCGAGTTAAGTTGTCAATGTTCCTCCATGCATCAAGGTTGTAATGTTGACAGGAACGAGATGAGTGAGGATCAAGTGTAAATGGCCTCTTTAAGCTTGATGATTTCGAATCAATTGAAGGAAGAGGGTGAGTGAGTTGAGGGAGATGTGTCTAGCTCGGGAAGGGAAAACATAAAAGGTGAGGAGAGAAGAGAGAGGTTCACAGGAGAGGTGAGAGAGAGAGAGAGAGCAATTAGGCTGGGGGAACACAAACCAAAGGTGGGCCCCTCTTGGGCACACCTATTAAGACCTAAAAACAATATTTTAAATTAATATCCCATAACCAAAATCCAATTACAACATTACCCTTTCGTTCCGTAAATTCCGCTAAATAATCGGGACGGGTTGTTACATTGAGCATTTAAATATGTGCTACTACTTACCTAATTTTGGGTTTTTTTTCTTTTTGTGGTCAAGAAAATTTGGGATATTTGAGAATTTGGAAGAGAACTCATATTGAAAGCATGGTCTTTTGCACAAGTTGATCATCTTTGAATTGAATCTTGCATATGAGGCATGGGTTTTCAAGATGTGTATGGTTCAAGGGACTTTCTTTTTCTTTCATTTTTCTTTGGTTAAAAAGTCGCACAGTTGTTCTCCCAAAAAAAAAAAGTCACACACTTTTTCTTTAATAAATAGTCCGGACTACTCAAAAGTACGGAAAATGAATGGTTATGAAACACTATTTTTGTTTACTTGACAAAAATAAATATAAAGCTGAACTGACTAATAGTCCGAATTATTGAAGACTTGCCCCACTTTTATCAACAAAGTTTTCTTCCGATCCAAAAAAGAAAAAGAAACTTCGACTCCTTTGCTTTGCAATTCTAAATGGTCGTACTCGTTATCCTTAAAGATTCTGATGGATCTTATCTGATCAATCTCTTTCGCGATCATAAAGATTTACTTGGATGGGAATAGAAGGGAAGAGAATTCTACTCTCTCACTCAAAACCTGTAGAACCCGAAGGTATACTTCTCCACCGGTTAGTGGATTGTCACCCGTTGGTCTGCCATGCACTAGTTTGAGAAAAGAAGCACCATTAAACCTAGAGCGAGTTGGTTATTGAGTCGACCAGTTGTTAACACAAAGATTGCAACGACAAAGTCCACTAGATGCAGAGCAAGTTGGTTATTTATACGACGACCTAGTTAACACAAAATTTGCAATGATAAAGTCCTAGTTTACTACCCTATCAGTCATGACTCATGCCCTCCATTTATTCCTTTTTTGACTCTTTATTTATTTATTTATTTTTATTTATCATTTACTCTTTCTTTAATATTGTGTCGTTTCCTCTCCTTTGTCTTAAGAGCTAGTAGATGTAACATCAGTTTGTACAGGTTATATGCAAATCTACAGAAGTTCCTTGCATGTAGAACATGCCAGTTCAAATGGAAGCGGCTAAGGAACCACTTGGTAACTATTTCGTTTTTAATTTTCAGTTTTTGGTTTTTGATCTTTAGTTTCTATTTTGTTTGAAAACCGGTAATTTTCAGTTTTTGATAAGTAGTTACCAAACAAGATTTAAGTTAACGAAATAGTTATCAAACAACCCTTAAGTAAACATTTATATTTTCAATATTTTTAGCTGAGACTGAAGGTGAAGATGATTAAGCGTCTGGTTAGTCAGCCTGCATATGATGTGGACTAAACTTCTTGATCCACCTGCTTTTAGTCACCCCCATATTAAAAGAACTTGTATGTCCTACATTAACCTTGCTTACTAAGGGAGCAATTTTTCTACTACCTTGAGGACTTAAAAGGAAACGAAGGGATGAGAGAATCAAACTACGTTGGATTGTTTGTATGCACTCTCTAATCCCGTGGACGTAGCTGATCTTGGTGAACTAAGTACATCTTGTGTCTCTATGTGTGAATGTGATCTATCCATCTCCCATCTTGACCGCTGAAGCAATTTTTGGCATCAATAGGATTTCAATGAGGTTCAACACTGTAAGAATGTGAGCATGTATCACTTTATGGAAGATTTTCCTCTCTAACGTCGCATACTCTCAACAACTCTAGAGCTAATTGTACACATGAAGCACATAAAGAGTTTTCCTTTTACGGTTACTTTCAGTTTAGTACTTCCTCAATCCTCGTCTCTCAAACTGGTACTTCCTCGATCCTCAGCATCGTTTTCCTTTTACAGTTAATTTCAGTTTAGTACCCAGAATTCACATGCATGCTGGAATTCTCAAGTAACGTACACTCAACAAGCCTAGTGTAACTCAGCATACAACATCACAGTCTAGCA
The DNA here is from genome assembly GCF_963583255.1 of Pyrus communis. Classification (NCBI taxonomy): domain Eukaryota; kingdom Viridiplantae; phylum Streptophyta; class Magnoliopsida; order Rosales; family Rosaceae; genus Pyrus; species Pyrus communis. The sequence continues at coordinate 24,245,890 of NC_084812.1, forward strand.
TTCGTATCCGCATATAAACTTTTGTTAAGCACACAAGCCCTAAACCCTTCACTTTTTTCAGAGTTGCTGACTTAAGCATCAAAGATCTATTTGGCAAACCATTCACATCGTGGGCGTGTGAGGCTTTGGTCTTTTATCAAAGTTGTTGATTATTTTGTAGGTACAAATTCGTTAAGACTAAAGACGGTAGATTTTTGCTACACACATATAAATCAGGAAGACAAAGTATTGAAACGAATGCATGAACCAAAATCCAACATGAAAATAGGGAGTTCTAGAGGCGGCTCTAATCTATTGTCGAGAAATATGCGAAAGAGAAGAAGCACAAATCTTACAAAAGACCAAGTTCAAATTTTATATGATAAGATTTAAAGCTCGTTCGGAAAACTAGTCAGAATGATGAGGTATTAAAACTGCAATTTGAATAGCTAATGTTCGTACGTTATAGGCAAGGAAACACATATACGGAGTGTTATATACACATATACAGAGTGTTACATACACGTATTGTCCTGCTTCTGCACTGGCAGGAACCTTCCCTTGTTAATCATCATTAATCAAGAGAATTTGATTATATTAATATTTTCGTTGACTTAGAATTAAGTTAATTGAAGTTGCATCTCAAATTCTCCTTCTCAAGTTGAGAGAAACGAAAAATACTTGTCATTTAAAGAACAATGAAATCCAGAAACCAGTTCGAGCATTTAAGTATGGGCTACTACTTCCCCAATTTTGGGATTTTTTTTTCTTTTTCTTTTTGTTGTCAAGAAAATTTGGGATATTTGAGGATTTGGAAGAAAACTCATATCGAAATGCATGGTGTTTTGCCACTTAGTACTACGATGTAGTAGTATTTTCGTTATTTGTAAGTGAGAGGTCTTAGGTTCGATTCTCGCCAAAGACGAATTTGAACCACATTATTACTAGCTTATTATGAGGCTAAGCCCACCTCCTCTCTCTTGGGGTAAATAATATCGTTTCTTAAAAAAAAACAAAACCACGGTCTTTTGCAAAAGTTGATCATCTTTGAATTAAATCTTGCATACGAGGCCTGGGTTTTCAAGATGTGCAAGGTTCAAGAAACTTTCTTTTTCTTTCATTTTTCTTTAGTTAAAAAGTGGCACACTTTTACTTTAATAAACGGTCCCAATTATTCAAAAGCACGAAAAATGAATGGTTATGATATACAATTTCTATTTACTTGACAATCTAGTAAATATAAAGCTAAGTTTTCTTCCGACCCAAAAAAGAAAAGGAAACTTCAACTCCTTTCCTTTGCAATTCTAATTGGTCGTACTTGTTATCTTTAAAGATTCTACTAGATCTTATTTGATCAAGCTCTTTCTGGATCGTAAAGATTTACTTGGACTCTCACAAAACCCGTAGAGCCCAAGGGAATACTTCTCCATCGGTTAGTGGAATGCTCACCTGTCGGTCTGCCTTGCTGTAGTTTAGCACACAACTTATGAACTTCTTCCATATAGGTAAACAAGTTATACCAAAAATTGGTAATCAAAGGTGGAGCCACGAAAGGACTAAGATGGTCTTGACATTTTTTTGTACAGAAAAGTTTAATGTTATGCTTATAATTTTTTGATTTTTGTAGGTTCAGGATCCAAATCGACATTTTTACTTAAATTTTATGCGTCAGACATGATTTGAGGTTGGTGATTCCTATTGAGTTCAAGATCTGTTGCTTGTGAGCTTTGAAGAGGATTCTTGTAAGGGAATCAATGGAAAAAGAAAGAAAGAAAGTCAAAGAGATTTGGAGTTTAGGTTTTACGGAAGATGATGATGAGCATGATTGCATACCAGACCCAAACTATGGTAATTGGTTGCTCTAATGTTTTAGATTGAAACTTTTGGGTCTTCTAAGCTAAAATTATAATTCCACCACTATTGCTAATCACAAGTTCTCTCAACATCGGTTCCCATTGGCAAACAACACATCGATGTTTTCAATTGATCTTTCAATTTTTTTTATTTTGCAAGTTTTCTTGAAGGGTAATATTAGAAAGATAAAATTTGTAGATAAAATTTTTATAAACTAAATGACACAAAAATTCATGATTGAATAATTAATTAAAATTTGATAAACATTGACATATTATTTAATTTATAAATTTTATATACAAATTTAGTTTGCAAAGCATTAAGCTTTTTTGAATTGCCCCAACAAAAACTTGCATCCACATTTACGAATTTATGTGCTAATAAAAGTGGGAAAGTAAAAAATTAAAGATAAATTCTTTTTCCTTACGGATTTGCCCCTCTCTTTTTTTCCTTGAGGAGGAAGGACTTCCATCTTCTTTCGGAGTTGTATAATATCCGGCTTCAACAAAAACCTTTGCAGATTCATCCTCAACCGACTCAATTTTTGCTTTCCTTCCCCAATTTCACAACATTTCCAGAATTTAATTCCAATCAATTGTATTAAAACCCCAGATCCCCTAACCCTCCTCCACCTTCAATCAACCTCCGAATTAGGGTTTCCGCTCTCCAATCCCAGAGGCACGCACAAAGCTTGAACGATAGCCATGGACGACAGCTGTGCGGTGTGTGCCGATACTCTGGAATGGGTTGCCTACGGTGCCTGTGGACATCGCGAAGTCTGCTCCACCTGCGTCGTTCGTCTCCGCTTCATCTGCAACGATCGCCGATGCTGCATCTGCAAGACCGAGTCCGACGTCATTTTTATCACCAAGGTGCTGTATTGTTCTCTGATCTTGGGTTAAAGATTCTTACTTTTTAGCTTAGGATTTTGTGATGAAACTTCAAACTATAATTGTGGGTTTTTGATATGTGAATTTTCTTTGTGAGAACTTTGATACACGCAGAAGCGGGAAAGATTTGTCCTTTTTTGTGAAATTATGTTTTTCTGGGCTATTTCGCATTCGATTTGCTTGTTCGGGTTGAATTCTCTGGGTATTTATTGACTTATCATTGTGGTGCATATTGGGTTCTCTTGCCCTTGAATGTAATGAGCTTCTTGGCTGCATGATTTGTGTTTTATTCGATGAGTTTTTCGTAGAAGTTTAAGTGGCATGCATTTGCCCGTACACACTTTCTTAAATTTTTGTTCATTGTCGATGTATCTGTTTATTGTGAAAAAATTCTAGCTTTACATAATTTAACAGATACATTATTCAGTGCCTGCTCCTTTGTAATTTGTTATAAGTGGGATGCATTAACTTTTACGCACTTTCTTGATTCTTCTCTGCTTCTGGTTTCCTTATGCGGTGTGCCTTGACGATCTTTTCAGGCTTTAGGAGATTACACAAGGATGATTAATGACTTCTCAGTCTTGCCGACTGATGTAAGGGAGGGTCGCGTGGGACCATATTGGTACCACGAAGATACTCATGCATTTTTCGATGATGTGGACCACTACAAGATGATCAAGGCAATGTGCAAGCTTTCATGCAGCGAATGTGACAAGATGGATGAGCAATCAAATGATGGCCCAAAGCGTCGCGGGAAGATTCGGAACCTTGATCATCTGAAGAATCATTTATTCCACCAACATAGGTTGTGGATGTGCTCTTTATGTTTGGAAGGGAGGAAGGTAAAAGCTGTTACTCTGATTGCTAAGAGACTTGATATTTATCATATATTTACATTTCAAGCAGCTCTTTTGCTCTATTATCTTCTTTCTGTCTTCTTAGGTATTATCATTTTTATTTGATTTATCTAATTAGCTTCTTTCATGTTAAGCAGGTGTTTATATGTGAACAAAAACTATATACTAGAGCTCAATTGAGGCGGCATATAAATACAGGTGACTCTGAAGTGGATGGAAGTGAGAGTGAAAGAGGTGGCTTCATGGGACATCCTATGTGTGAGTTTTGCAGAACCCCATTTTATGGGGATAATGAGCTGTACTCCCACATGACTACTGATCACTATACTTGTCATATATGCCAAAGGTATTCGACCGTCTTTCACTGGAAGAGTGCTATGTTTTGATTGTAATTTTTAAAATGTTCAAGCGAATATGAGATTTCTGCTGTTCAATGCAGGCAGAATCCTGGACAATATGAATATTATAAGAATTATGATGACCTGGAGGTAAGTTATTAGTGTTGTTATTTATTTTGTATTATTTTTTTTCCTGCCGCCGTATATGTGTTTTGAATGCTTTTTCATTGTATGTCATAGATGCACTTCCGCCAAGGTCATTTTCTATGTGAAGATGAGTCCTGCCTCAGCAAAAAGTTTGTTGTCTTCCAATCTGAGGCAGAAATGAAGGTGACTTATAAAATGTGAGAAATTTATGCGTTCCTGCTCTTGTAGTATTTAATTTTTTTACTTCCCTTTCTTATTTATTTTTCAGAGGCATAATACACTTGAACATGGAGGGAGCATGTCTCGTTCCAAGCGTAATGCTGCTCTGCAGGTAAGTATACTATTTTTTTGTTCTTCTCTGCAATTTCCCTTCTGCATCGAGGCTCGGTTCTTCTCTCATTTTTTTATTATTTGTAATTCAGTTTTTATGCAATATAATTATCTTTCGTCGTATATCTTTAACAGATACCAACCAGCTTCAGATATCAACGAAGTAGTGAACATGATCATCGACGTGGAAGAGGCGGAAGAGGTGGAAGAGTTCTGGCATTTCATCGCGATTCTTCTGAAAATCAACTTTCTATGGCTGTTCAAGCAAGTTTGGAGACTGCTCATGCTGATAGAACATACGAAGATCCTTCATCCTCCAGACTGCAAGTTCCTCCAGATATTGGGGATACAGGCGATATTGATCCGATCGCTGATTCATTTGAATCATTAAGTGCAACAGATATTGAAACATCTTCAAGGTACCGTCAAGCCGTGGGGCCTATTTCTAGGAATGGGCGTTTGGAAGAATCTTCCTTTCCTCCCCTCTCAATGGCAGCTGGCAACAGTTCAGACCCCAAACAAGACTCAGATAGTCTGCCTAGCAACACAATGGCTGCGCATCTCCGCCGGCAAAACAACCACAAGGTAGCTGTTAATAGCTCTGGAATGGCTTGGCCAGCAGCAAAACGTGGGCCTGTGGCCGTTAATGGTTCTGGTCAGGCTTGGCCAGCAGCAACACGTGGGCCTGTGGCTGTTAATAGTTCTGGACAGGCTTGGCCAGCAGCAACTCGGGGGCCTGTAGTACAACCTACTAATTCAGCTCAGGCTTCACCTGCGACAAGTGTTTCATCTCGTGTTTCAGGTAAGAGCAATATGGCCTCTGGTAATGGACCCAGACCATCCAGTTATGCCAGTTCCACTCAGGCTCAAGTTGAGACTAGACAGAATGCCTTTGGTAATGGATCGAGACCATCTAGTTATGCAAGTTCTGCAGCTCATGTTGAACAGACAACAATACCTGGATTGTTATCATCAGGTTCTTCAAGGGATTCAAGCAACACCAAATCTGGTAGGATCAGCCACTCTACGTCAGCTCCTAATTTGGTCGAAAATGGATCTGTTCAACCCTCCAATTCTGATTTTCCGCCTGTTTCTGCAGTACAAGTGCGTAAGTTGCCTTCAACTACCCATCCTATATTGAAAGTGGAGGATGTTCAAACTGCTAACAAGTCCTTAGTGGAAAAGATTCGTGCCGGTCTTGAATTTGACGAAGAAAAATACACTATTTTTAAAGACATATCTGGACAGTATCGCCAGGGTTTAGTTGACACAGGAATATATTTAGATTTTGTGCGGCAGTTTGGCTTGCTTCATCTTGTCCTTGATTTGGCTAGACTCTGCCCTGATTCTCAGAAGCAGAAGGAGCTTATCGATGCCTACAATACTGGTACCCGCAACGGATGGTCTCAGGACAGTCCTAAATTGAAAGATGGTAATAATTCTAAGAAAGGTAAAGGGAAGATTTCAGAGTCTGAAAACAGTAATTCTAAGAACATGCTAGCAGATAGCATTATTAGCTCTGTACGGGAACTTCAATCAAACAACAGGCCTACGGAAGAAGTGGTGGAGGTGTTGACAAAGGATGGGTACCGTGCTGCCAAAGGAAAATCAAATCTGTTAGTGAATGGGCACCAGGAGGAGTTGAATTCTCGCAGTCAACCTCTAGTGCAACCAAGGGGCCAAAAGGATTCCACGCCAGCTGCTAGGCCAAATTTAGTGGATGGTGGTGGAGGGAGCAAGCAGCGGAAGAAAACCTCCAAATTTGATAAGAGTCCGCTTGGGTGATGCTGCAGCACTTTTAGATAGCAGAAATTCTGATTCTCAATCAGATGCCGGTGATGAAGGATTAGATGGGCTGGAGGATTGCCTGTCAAAGGTGTTTGGCGAAAAGGAACTCAAAAACTCTTTAGTTAGAAGAAATACAATGATGATTTACATCATCATTTTTTTGTCGGTAAAGTTGTGGTTACAAATTGAACTCGTGTTTTGGAAAAGAGTTCGCGTTCACCCCACTTTTTGCGACCATTTAGTTCTCAACTCTGCATCCAGGTTGGTTTCTCTGTTTTAAGCAACTGGGCAGTGGGGTGCTGTGTGGCGTGGCAGTTTCGACTTTTCCTGGGAGGATCCTGCCTCGCCGTATTTATCGTTATGGTACAAGTGTTCCTGTATACTCTTTCGGAATGAGAATATAATGCAAAGGTGTGAGACTTTATAGGGTTGTTTTTGACATTTCTGTCTTTCAGATTTCCATGGTTATGTTTTTTGTTGCATGCTTGTGTTATTAAGGTAACAAAACGTTAACAGACTGAAGGTGGAATCGTCGAAACTTGGAGAATTATTACTTTAATTTTATTCTGCTTCGTTATGTAGGCTTGTTTTTATTTTGTCTTAATTGGATTATTAGTCCCGTGGTGATGGGGAAGTCGAAAGATAGCCCTTGTGGTCAACAAATTAGGATTTAAAGCCCTGTGGTGAAGCCCGTTATAATTTAGGTACAAAATTAAAAGTTCCGTCAACTCTCTGATAATTGTTAGTGCGTGAACCTTATGTGCTGACAATTAGCGGAGAGTTATGTTTTGGACTCACATGTATGATTCACGAGTTAACAATTAAAGGAGAATTGATAGAATTTTTAATTTTGTACCTAATTTTTTTTTTTTTATCACGGGTTTAGTTTCCGACTTTCTTATTACTACCGGAACTAATAATCCAATTAGTCCTTTTATTTTTTCATGTCAAAATAAGGGAGCTGACTTCTTGATGGATGGAAATTTTACTAGAGAAAGGCATAAAATGGCTTTGATCGGAAAGCGAAATGAAAACCAAGCCTTGATATGAGAGCGCATCTGATCGCTTCCTCCTCTCTCTTCATGCGGGGAATGCGAGACACCTTTTTGTTTTTTTATTTTTTTATTTTTTTTTTATTTTTTTTATAGGAAAATGTGAGATATCTTGTGTCACTCTTTCCCTGCTTTGTTCCGACGCTATCTCTTTAAGAAAGAGTAACCCTTGATTCGTCCCCCTTATCTTGGAAGGACCACCACTACAACAATCAATCCGTATTCACTAAGTAGGGTTGGTTGCATCAATCTTGAAACACCATTACATTTGGTTTTGTGCTAAGTTTTCGATTAGCTCCAATAACTTCATATTTTTTCTTAAAAGTCTCATTTCCAAGTTTGCGTAGGTGTTCCTCTACTCTTTTGCCCTGACCCATATCGTATAGTCGTATTTTCTTACCGGAGGATCTATAGACTTTTGGTAAAAGTTGTCTTAAGGGAAGGACCACCACTACTGCTCAAAAAAGTTGCCGTGACCCACTAATGCACCAATCTTTACCTTCATGTGTTATCAAACACGGCTATTCGCTATTCCACTCATCCGCCCTTGTCCCCGAGAGTGCTAGACCTACCTTGAACTGGGATCTAAGGGCGTGTGATGTTACAATCGATAAATGCTGGGATGGAGAGGCTTTGCGGGATGCTTCAAGGTGTGCTAAACAAAAGGGCTTCCTTCAGATTTGCATGGAGGGAGATTCCAAACTTGTTATTGATGCGGTATGGAACTTATGAAACGTTTCTTGAAGATTTAAGACCAATAATTGAGGACATTCAATGGTTAGCTTTTCTCTTTCCTTTGTATCAAAGGGAAGCATATCTTTAGGCAAGTAAACGTCCTAGCAGATGTTATTGCGAATGTGGGCCCTTTGGCATAGACGTATCCCCACCGTTGCTTCTAATGCTCTTCTTATTTGTTTATACTGAAACTGGTTGTACCAAAAGTTTTTCCTTTTAAATGAAGTTTATTTTTTAGCAAAACAAAATATAAATAAAATCAAAGAATTTAGATAATACCAATTTATAAATAGAAACTTTATTCTAATCCTTGGTCAAGATGACTTTTAGACTAAAACCATGAGTAAGATCAAAATATAATTTTAGTCCATTTATATATTAATAAGCTCATTTATTAATTACATTTGCACTTTTTAATTATTTCTCTTTTTATTTCATTATGATTATAATTTTCATTTCATTTATCGTAATATATTTTGTTGTAAACATTTAGATAAACTAATTTTTGTTGTACAACAAATTTCGATATACTTTGTCTTCTTCATTTAGGTACATTAAATTCATTATAATACATTTCGGTGCATACATTTAGATACACACATTTCGGTACATACATTTTGATAAAAACATTTAGGTACATCAATTCAATATAATACATTTCTGTACTAACATTTCGGTGCATACATTTTGGTACACACATTTAGGTACATTAATTTAATATACTACATTTTGGTGCATATATTTCAGTTCATACATGTAACATCCCACATCGCCCAGGGGAGTGATCCTTAAATGTATATTCCCATCCCTACCTAGCACGAGGCCTTTTGGGAGCTCACTGGCTTCGGGTTCCGTAGGAACTCCGAAGTTAAGCGAGAAGGGGGCTAGAGCAATCCCATGATGGGTGACCCACTGGGAAGTTGCTCGTGAGTTCCCAAATACAAAACCGTGAGGGAATGGTAAGCCCAAAGCGGACAATATCGTGCTACGGTGGTGGAGCGGGCCTAGGAAGTGATCCGCCCCGGGCGGGGATGTGAAAATACATTTCGGTACTAATATTTAAATACATGAGTTTAATATAATACATTTCGATACATATATTTAGGTACATTAATTGAGTCTTTCAAGTTTGAAGAATGTTAAATATAATTAATAAATTAAAAAAAAACAAATTAAAATTTGTATATTAATAAATTTAAATATTTAATGGGAGACATTAAATAAAATGCATATTATTTATTTTGAATTAAGGACACATCAAGGGACTATAATCAATTTGTATTCTAACACTAGGTTTATTTTAAATTTCAATCTTCTTGAGGGATTAATGTTAAAAAATCCCATTTAAAAATTATAGATTTTCTCTAGGTTTCAAGGAATTAGATAATGTTATATGACGTAATTGTTGATAATCAAATTATTGCTTAAAATTTTTATGAACGTATTTATTTTTTATTAATAAAACATCACATAATTTACAAATAGAGTAATGTTTGCCGGAAAGGGATCCTCCTAATCTACCAAATCAGGAGATTCAGACCATTGAAATTTGATCCAACTGTTAAAGTTATTATAATTTTTAAAGTGAATTGTTATTTATAACTATTAAATTAAATTTAAATGACCCGAATTTCTTGATTTGTTGGATTAGAAGAAAGGGATCCGGAGAGGATCCACTTCCATGTTTGCCTAGCATTTTCCATATAAAAAATGCCGGCTGTTGAGTGGGCCCAAAAAAAAAAAAAAACGACATTGAGATGTTGGAAAGGGACCCGTCGGAAAGAAGACATAAACAAAGTGCGCCCCACCGCTCCCACACGTGGGCCGCGGGCCGCTTCGCTTTTACCGAGAGAGACGACGAGACTAAAATATCCCCCAACAGTCCTACCCTTCCGTCACCCGGGCCGTAACGGCAGAAACGCGAATCGTTACATTTCGCCCAGCGAATCTCGTCAGACGTAACGGTGAGAAATTTTGGCGGTAAAAAGCACCTAACCCTGATGACGTGTCCCATCGCCATTGGCCACGGATGTTTCGTATGTATGTATGTATGTGAGTCATGATGGGATGCTATGTTGTTTTTCCCGCGCTACCATATGCAGGGTTTCCCCAAAAAGAGGCCTAAAACCAAACGAATTTAGAGAGAGAGAAAGGAAGAGGAAGAGAGAGAGAGAGAGAGAAAGAGTTCCAGAATCACAGAGAGAGAGAGAGAGAGAGAGAGCCTCCGCTTAACAGAACGCCGTTGTTTTGCTTAACATTGGCAGATCTGCTGCTCTCCGAGAGCTCCGACAAAGGGATCAGATATAGGTAGATCTCTGCGGGTTTCGCTTCGGAATAAAAATTCGTATGCTTTTTTTCTTACTTTAATTTCTTTTTAAAGCTGCAATTTTTTGGATTTTATTTTTCATTTTTGTCATGCTTTTTCTGCTTGTTGATGGACTGTTCTACGAAGTAGATTTTTTTTTTGTTTTTTTAATTTTATTTTAAAGCTTAATGGTCTGTTCTACGAAGTAGATTTAGTGAATTTTTGGAGCGAAAGTTTGTTCGAGTGACTGAAGAGATCAATTACAGCGGTTGGTAAACGTACAGTGAGAATTGGTGTTCTGAGTTTTGAAACTTTTCTTTCTTTTTTGGGTATAAATCTCGGGATTTTGGGGGTTTTTTAAGTAGTTTGTTTTTGGCAATTCAAATTCTTGCATCTTCAAATCTTCAATTTTGTTTTGTACTTTTGTAATTTTAATTTTGGTTTGGTTCAGCTAGGGTGTAGATGAGTCCACCTGCTATGGTGAAGATGGAAGATACTAAGCCTGAAGTTTCAGCTTCCAACAATTCAAATTCCGAGAGCAGCGATTCAGGGCCCGTCCAAGATCGATTTACTGATTTGTGCAAGGTTGCCACTTTTTCCCCCCTTTTGATTGTGATCGAATTTATCGTCTTGTTCTTTCTTGTAGTAGATGGCATTTTGGTTGTAAAGTTTAGTTTACAAACTGTTCTTCTATTTACTTTTCGAATTTCTGTTTTGTTTCTGTTGTCGTTTCTTGATTTTAGTTTCTGTGTATTTATATGGTTTCTGACTACAGAATGTATTGTCGTTGGACAAGAACTCTTACACACAAGCTGCGAAACTGTTCAAAGAAACCAAACATCTGTTAATATCAAATGCGTCAGCTATTGGCAACGGAACAGTATGTATTGGTTTTTTTCGTTCTGTTGTCATATTAATAAGTTACGGTGAAATAAGGTCTGAGGTGATATCTTATAGGATCCTTTTGCTGGAATATTTGTTTTGCTCTGGTTTTGGTTTTAACCTAAATGCATTTCTTTGTGCAGCCTGAAGAAGCAGAACGGATCTGGTTTGCCTTTGTTTTGTACTCTGTGAAAACATTGAGCAACAAGAATTCGGATAATTCTCAGAAGAGCTCCGATGATAATGGATTTTCTCTCTTCCAAATTTTGAGAGCTACGAAGCTGAAGTATGTTGTTTGCCAATCTGTTTTCTTTCCTTTAGCTTATAATTAGCTGCTCATGAATTCTTGTCATCTAATTTTCTTCTTTTTGGGGTTGTTTTATAGCATTGTAGATTTTTTCAAGGAGCTTCCTCAGTTTGTTATTAAGGCTGGTTCAATTTTGAGTAATATTTATGGCGTAGATTGGGAAAACAAACTTGAGGTATTAATTTGTCAGAGATAGTTTATGCTTTGAAATTAGCCGTGTTTTTATGTCTTTCAACGTTCTGTTTTCTTATACTTACTTGATCCTTTGCTCATGATTTGAGTTCTGAATTTGTCAGGCAAAAGAGCTGCAGGCAAATTTTGTGTACTTGAGCCTGTTAAGCAAGTGAGTTACTTTCTTTTGCGCCATTATGCCTGATATTAATATTATCTGATGGTTTTAGAATTTTTCCTCATTCGCTTAAAAGTTTCCCTTATGTTTTGGGAGCTATCTGTAGTTAGGATGAAACTAAGTAAGCAGTGGTACATGTCTGTTGAGGTCAGATTTTGAAATTGTTGGTAGTGGCTTGACGTTGAAAGATGTTTATCAGGCTGTAATGGGAATGGTTGGCAGGGGTGCTAGGGCTTGGAATAGATTAATTAATGTTTGATTACAAAAAGAAAGAGAAGAGGTTGACTAAATAGCTATAATTTGTTGGATCTCAACCTTATCTTGTATTGAAAATCCTTCTTCTTTAGTATGTTAAAAGAAAACCTGGCGATGTTATGTTGTGAAATAATATGCTTGTATTAAAGAAAAATATGCCAAAGCAGTGTTTCTAATGAATCTTTAGGATAGCTGAGTACATGGCTGAAACCTATTGTACATCATTAAACACCCCATTGGTGATTGTATAAGCGTATGAGCACCCCCTTTAATCTGTGCAGTTTCATGAATATTAATGGAGTACACTGAAATCACTAAGCACCTGCATGGGTGGTTTTCCTTGCTCACCCATCTAAATGTTACAAGGTCATTGTACAGCTGTGCAGTCTGGAAATCCCTTTCTTTTTTATTTTCATGATTTGCACTGACCTTTAGTAGAAAATAACATTATATGACTAAAAACTTTCCTTAGTTTGATTACCATTTAAATCAGACTAGCTAGATTGTTAATCGCATTGAGATGATCCAAACCTTGTATGGGTGACTATATTTGGTATTGCATCACTTTATGTGGAGATTATGCTGGATGTTTCATTGTATGCGTAACAAATATGCTTTTTGTACTTTGTTCAGACACAATTTTTATTTATTTGAGAGGTTTTAATCTAGTAGAGTCCTATACTAAAAATTTAATGCTTCAAGGTACTACAAACGTGCGTATCGGGAGTTATTCTTGACAAGTGATACAAATGCCAATAAGCAGTCAGCTGTTGCCGGTGGAACTGGTTATGTGTCAGAGTATCATCGTTTTGGATGGTTGCTGTTTTTGGCCCTTCGTGTACACGTATTCAGCCGGTTTAAAGACCTGGTGACTTGCACAAACGGCTTGGTTGCAATTTTGGTCAGTTGCATTTCTGCATTACTTTTGTTAGTTTGTGGTACTAGGATCCCAATCAGTTACTTGAAGTATCCTGCATGATATGAAATTAATAGATTTTCAATTTACAGTAAACAAGAAATAGGTTCCTAGAAGTGTGAAAAGTGTATATACATATATATTATGTAATATTTCTACCCATATACATATCTCCTTTTTGGCTTCCTACTTGAACATGTAGGTTTTCTTACTGCTCAGTTTTCCTTTTTACAGGGAATTTTAATAATTCACGTCCCTGTTCGCTTCAGAAAGTTCAGCATCCATGATTCAACACGCTTTGGTAATATTTTCACCACTTTGTATATAATGATTTCCCTTTCATTTTCAAGGAGGGATATTCAATTTTTGAAACTTACTTCTGCTTTTGATCATTTCCTTGTTGTGTTTCCTCTTTCTTCTTTTTCAATTTTGGCATTCTATCGGATCTGATTTGATTAGTGTCTAATTCAGCAAGGAAAGGCAACAAAGGTGTGGACCTGCTTGCAAGTCTTTGCAACACTTATTACACCTCAGACGATGAGTTGAGAATAACAATGGAAATGGCTAATGGTTTAATAGCAGATATTTTGAAGAAGAAGCCCGTTTCGGCGTCTGATTGTAAAACTGAAAATCTAGAGAATATGGATCCAGGTTTGTATCAAAAGTTTCTGCTATATACAATGATTTGATTCAAAACTCAAAAGAATATGGTTTGCATGAAATTTTCTGCTATGCTCTTTTGTCATTTATCAATAATTCTGAGATATGATGCTGTGAATGCAGATGGTTTGACGTACTTTGAAGGTCTCATGGAGGAACCATCTTTGTCGTCCAGTTTAGATATTCTAGAAAAAAATTACGATGATGCAATTCGGAATAAGGGTGAAGTTGATGAGAGAGTCTTCATCAACGAGGACGATAGCTTACTTGGTTCAGGGAGCTTTTCAGGAGGATCCATGAGTGTAGCTGGTGTGAAGGTATGCTTTTAATAAATTCCACTATTCAGGACCATACATGTGTTATTTTAAATTCTTTTTTCCCCATTGCTTTCACTTTTGTGTAGAGGAGTTTGTTGATAGTTTCATTTATTCTATTATGCTAGAGGAAATTTGATTCCATAGCTTCCCCAACAAAGACAATTATAAGTCCACTCTCTCCCCATCGCTCTCCTGCATCTCATGTGAATGGTGGTGCTAATTCAAAGATGGTGGCTACACCTGTGAGCACTGCAATGACAACTGCAAAGTGGCTTCGGACCTTTATTTCTCCGCTTCCGTCAAAACCCTCAGCTGAGCTCGAGGGGTTCCTGGCATCGTGTGATAGGGATGTTACTACTGATGTGATACGCAGGGCACAAATTATATTGGAGGCCATATTTCTAGATAGTGCCCTGGGAGAGCGATGCATAACTGGTAGCCTGCAAGGTGCAAACCTCATGGACAACATCTGGCAGGAGCAACGAAGATTGGAAGCACTCAAACTTTATTATAGAGTTTTGGAAGCAATGTGTAGGGCAGAGGCTCAAGTACTGCATGCAACTAATTTGACCTCCTTATTAACCAATGAGAGGTTTCACAGATGCATGTTAGCCTGCTCTGCAGAGTTAGTCCTGGCAACACATAAGACTGTCACAATGTTGTTTCCAGCAGTATTAGAGAGGACCGGTATTACCGCTTTTGATCTTAGCAAGGTGATAGAGAGTTTCATTAGACATGAGGAATCTCTCCCAAGAGAATTAAGAAGACATCTGAATTCATTGGAAGAACGACTTTTGGAAAGCATGGTATGGGAGAAGGGTTCCTCGATGTATAATTCTTTAACTGTTGCAAGACCTGCTCTCTCAGCAGAAATAAATCGTCTCGGGTTATTAGCAGAGCCCATGCCATCTTTGGATGCAATTGCCATGAATATTAACTTCCCTTGTGGAGGGTTGCCTCCAGTACCTTCTTTACAGAAGCATGAGACTTCACTAGGTATTTATTTCACATGTATATATATATATATATCTTCTCGAATGAAGTTGTAGTTTTGTCCTTCATTTTTATGTGGGTTAGTGTTCGTACATGGAAATGGATTTATATCCACTTGGTGGTTGATGATATAGTGATGTGCTGAAGTGGTGATTTGATATTTTCATTGTTTTTCAGGTCAGAATGGGGATATCAGGTCTCCAAAGAGATCCTGCACAGACTATAGGAGTATATTGCTGGAGCGGAATTCCTTTACATCTCCTGTGAAGGATCGTCTTCTGGCCTTAAGTAACCTTAAGTCAAAGCTGCCACCACCTCCTTTACAATCTGCATTTGCCAGGTATGCCTCCAGTCCCTGGAACTAATAGATCCAATTTCTTGTAGCAACTTACTGCTTCATTTGTTCTCTTAATTGTAATATAATTCTGATATTCATGTGTGCAGTCCAACACGACCAAATCCAGGAGGTGGAGGGGAAACATGTGCAGAAACTGGAATCAGTATTTTCTTTAGCAAGGTGCGAGGCAGTCCAAGAATTTAGTTCTCTATTTATTTTTCCTGTAAATAATTGTAGAAAGTCTTCCTGATTGGAGAGGATTTGTGTTGTAGACTGTAGTTTATACTAATAACAGTTTATTAGGCATGTTTAACCACATGACCTCATAACTCTGCCTTATCAGGATTTATCCTCTTCTTAACCATAAATTTCTTTATCTAGATAAACAAGCTGGCGGCAGTCAGAATCAATGGTATGGTTGAAAGAATGCAACTGTCTCAGATAAGAGAGAATGTTTATCGTCTCTTTCAACAAATACTAGTTCAGCGGACATCTCTCTTTTTCAACCGCCATATTGATCAGATTATCCTTTGTTGTTTTTATGGAGTTTCAAAGGTGTGATATTACTTTCAACAGTTTTATGCAATGCTGTGAAATAATCTTCTTTTCTTACTCACGGTTTTCTGGTTGCAGATTTCTCAACTAAATCTGACATTTAGGGAAATCATATACAACTACAGAAAGCAACCACAATGTAAACCGGAAGTTTTTCGAGGCGTGTTTGTTGAGTGGCCTTCACCACGCCGTAATGGGGTACGATGCCTAATATTTACTCTATCACTGTTAGTTTTCTGGATAAATCCCAACCTTTCTTATGTTTTGGTTACAGAGACCCGCACAGGAACACGTGGATATCATAACATTTTACAATGAAATATTCATACCTTCTGTGAAGACCCTGCTAGTTGAGCTCGGACCTGCTGTTACAGCAACTACAAGAGCTAACGTGGTTCCTGAAGTTAACAACAATAATGATGGTATGTGTTTGTTAAAACGTATGTGTAACTGCCTAATGTATTTCCTGTTTCTTTTGGGATAATCATGTCTACCACTCCCTAATAAGCTCATCTTGTTTTACTGGCCAATTAGCTCCATGCCCTGGATCACCTAAAGTATCTACTTTTCCTAGTCTTCCTGATATGTCTCCAAAGAAAGTTTCTGCAGTGCACAATGTTTACGTCTCTCCATTGCGATCATCTAAGGTACTTGTTTAGTTTTCCAGAGTCGTGGGAATTCCATTTTTCTTTTTCACACACGTCGCCTCATAAAATAAAAGAGGTCATCTTTCATGTTCAACGCAAAGTTATGGTAACTTGTTCAATACGTTTTAATCTGCAACTTATTTAACATAACTAGTTTTATATTACTGGAATTTTGAATCTCAAGTCTTTGATGGGTCAACATTGCAGTTCTATTATGCCCTTTTTTGGTGAACATTTGATGTGTCAGCCTCTTATTCTTTTCGTTTGTGAAACCTCAAAGCCCATTGGCCTTAACACAAGTCCATGAGATACAAACTGGTTATATAAATTTATTAAGGGAAAAGTCTAGTATGTTGTTTTTGGCTCAAAGTGTTCTGTGTATTTCTTAGGACTTCGCTATATATTGCATGTGTGAATTCTCACTTTGAGCATACTTTATGAGCATCTGGCTCTAAGTCTCAGGACTCTCAATTTGGCCAAGGGATTGTTCAGTTTCGTTTTTCCACTTCGGATGCAATATAGAGACAGATTGAAGTGATGCAAGTGAAATCATGTCAATATTTTGTTGATTCCATTCTTTTCATTGTCATACCATTTGTATATATCAGATGTACATCAACTATCTGCATCTCAGTGAAAGTATAGTCTCATTTATGTTTTCATTAGGCTACTAAGGTCTGTCTATCTACCAAGTATGCAATATAAGGTCAACATTTTATTTCAAGAGTTCCGGGATACTGTATGCGTATTTCATGGACCATGTTGCTTGACTGAGCTAATGGTTCTATGTGACATGGTAGCCAATCGTTTAACTCAGGCAAATATGTACTGTTAGCTGAAGATACTATCACGTCTATCCTTTGGCTAGTCTTCAAGACTCTTGGGATCATGATAGTGTAGTAATGTTGAGATTCTCTCAATGTATTTGCATTATGTTTAATTAATTTCTGCAAAGAAATCAATTATAGGTTTCAAGTCTGAATCTGATTCCGAACGTCTGTGAATCTGATTCTGAACTGTTCACAGATGGATGCTTTGATATCACATAGCTCAAAAAGCTATTATGCTTGTGTTGGGGAGAGTACTCATGCTTATCAGAGCCCTTCGAAAGATCTCACTGCCATCAACAACCGCTTGAACGGGTATGCTTTTAGTTTATGAATGAGACTAACCAAGGTAAATTGTCACTAAATAATGGTTCCTCTGATGCATTAATTTCCCTTTTCAGTACCCGAAAGCTCAGAGGCACTCTCAACTTCGACAACGTTGATGTAGGCTTGGTCAGTGATTCTATGGTGGCCAGCAGCCTGTACCTTCAAAATGGGAGTTGTGCATCCTCACCCGGTGCCCCAGTGAAAACTGAGCAACCTGACTCATAATCCAACGGCTGTATAGTTTTCCTCTTCGTAAATCTAGTCCTGTGATTCTTCGTAGTTATTTTATGCATTTTCCGTTTATGACACAGGGTTCTGAATGAGCGGCCGGAGTTACGGAGAATGGCCGCCACAGGCTCCCTTACTTTCCCATGTACTGATGATACATGTTAGGTAGGTTTGCTAATTTGAATAAAAGTTTTGTTTCTCTTGTTTTCTTCATGGCCTTTTAACGTTTCAAGTAATTGTATCGCCATTCTTCTGTTGAATATGAGTTCGCGTGAACGTGAGTGTCGTCAGATATATCCATACTGGATGTCCCAATACTCACTCGAAACACCCCGAATACTTATCTGATACTTCAAGTCCGTATTCATTGATGTATTTCTTTTTGGCAACATTTGAACTTTGGAGATACCCGTGTGCAAACGATTGACACACATCCTGAAAAACAATGTATTTAATCATGTGTTTTAAAGTTCTTGCAACAGAGTAAACGTGGGTGTAATTGTATTGGCCAAATCACTTTCTCGTAAACTCAATCATGACCATAACCCAATTATTCTGAACACTTTGTTTTTATTTTGGTTGGAAATGATGGTAATGGATTAAGTCAAATTACATACAAGGTTTGGTCAACGAACATAATAAATAGTCTTACTTTTTGGGTGGTCAGAAAGAACCAAGATTTCAGAATTTTAGTTACTAACTACAAAGCAGACTACTTCCGCTCCACGCATAAGTCACAACTCAATTATTCCATAAAATGATCATTAAAATTGTAATTGCAATAGTTTTAAAACCTAGCACCCGCAAATATTATTAAGGGGGTTTTTTTTTTTTTTTTTTTAATCACAAATGGTCTTTGAAATTCATCTACACTTTCAAGATGGTCCATGAAATTGAAAGTTGATCAATATAGTTTTTGAAAATAGGTGTCACAAATCAATGTGGTCATTTTGTTACAATTCTATAAAAAATTATGTTATATACTGATGTGGCACATAAATAGGTCTCATAAGATTTAGGAATTTTTATCACAATGGTCCTTGAAATTGACCCACACTATCAAGATATTATTGAAATTGAAAATCGATCAATGTAATTCCTGAAAATAGGTATCACAGATTAATGTGGTCCCTCTGTCACATTTCTATCAAAAGTTCTATTATGTGCTGATGTGGGTATACTAATTTAGCAATTAACTAAAAAATTTGTCAAAATACCTTTTGCCCAATGAAATATATCAAGGCAGAGCTTGCCGTTTTTCGCATCAACAAGATCATCGAGGGAGCGCACAACAAACTCTTCGAGATTAAGGTCGTGAGGTTGTCGATTGCCCAAATGTTAACGGTGATGTCACATCAATCGTCGCCTGTTCAAGTTACCACCAAAGGTGGTCTCGATCCTCGTCCAATATCAAAGAGTGTAAAAATGGGTGTCTTTAGAATTTGTTTTTCAGAGAAGAGATGACAGAGGCTACCATAGATGGAGGTAAAGGAGCGTGCGTTGGGATCAAAGGTGATTGTGTGACTGAGTTTTTGGGTTTACAACATTTTTAATTAGTTATTGAATTATTAAACTTATTTCTAATTTAATTAGATTTGTGCAACTTATTTATGTGCCACATCATCACATAACATAATTTTTTATAGAATTGTGACAGAAATATCACATTGACTTGAGTCACTTATTTCTAGAACTACATTGTTTAATTTTTAATTTCATAGTCCATCTTAATGTTGTCTGTCAATTTTAAAGACCGTTTGTGGTAAATATATTTATTTTAATACAAGTTTCATATAAAAATAATGGAAAGGGATCCTCTCCGGATCCCTTCCTCCTAATCCATCAAATCAGATGATTCGCTCTATTGAAATTTGATCAAACGGTTACAAACAGAGGCTCACTTTAAAAGTTCTAATAACTTTAATTTTTGAATCAAATTTTAATAGTCCGAATCATCTGATTTGGTGGATTCGAGAAAGAATTCGAAAATGATCAATTTCAAAAAATAATGGTCAGGTGCTCTGTAGTGGTTGTAGATGACTACTTTTTCAGGAAATCTTTGTTATTTTGCTACTCTTTATCTCGTCTCTCGAGAAAAGAGAATCCAAAGGTTACTGTCCCCCATCAGGCCCAGCCCATTTTTTTTGGGCTAAATAAAATATTAAATATAGGTAATATTAACAAAGGCCCATCCCAATAAAAAAATAAAATAAAAAAACTAGTGATGGTAAAAAAATTAGTGATAGAGACCACTGCGCCCGCCTTGTCTCTTTTTAGTTTCTACGCTCAGAATTCAGCGACTACAACTTTCCAGTTCTTCTTCTACTACGTTTCACCGCTTCTCAGCCTGTCAGCCAGCGGCGCACTCGCTCAACAGCCAGACAGCCACCGCCGACTTCTTCCAGCCAGTCGGAAGCAGCAGCACGGAGCCACTCCCCAGGTCGACAACACGCTGCAGATGCACCCAGGTATCTATTTTTTCTTAGTTTTTTATTTTTATTCTTTCTGATGTAAGAATTAGGTTTTAATATTCCTTAATCGATATCATAATTAATTTCGAAAAATCAAATTTGAAATTGGGGTGTTTTAGTATGAAATTCAGTTTTAGGGTTAGGAATTAGGAACTATTGTAGGAGTGCTTATTATTTAACTTGGAATTAGAAATTATGGATTTCGATTTGGTCTTATGTTAGTTAATAATTTAGTCGTATTTCAAAGTTCACATGCTAAGTTCATGAATCCTAATGACTTTGCATTTGATCACTAGGTTAGTGTGGTGGTGTGATTCTCTATATTGAAAAAGAATTTGCTGATGGAATTGATACGGATTTGGTGATTGATGCTTTTGATGCTTTGAAGATGAGGAGGGCAGCATTTAAATAGTTTTACATTGTATAACATTGCGCTTTTGTTTGTTATATTGATATTTTGTTCGTGAGTTCGTTATCTTTTTATTGTTTCGGTTGTTTTTTTATGTATAGATATGCATTTTGAGGGGTAACGGCCGTAAGGCATCTGTGTCCCCCTGACTAGGTGTATCTTTTTTTGTTTATTAATAAAATTTACTCGTACTGTTGAGTTTTCCTTAAAGTCTTGAATTAGGTTTGCAACCTCTGAAATTTATGAAAACAACTTATATTGTTCCAAAATTTTAGCAATGCTCTCCGTTGAGGTAAGCAAAAAGTTAGCTTAAAATCCTGCCCACCTGAGTTTCAAATCTTGGTTACGCCAAATATAATGTGCGGTATGTTTATGTGCATTCAAACACATTCACAAGCTTAATCTGACGGATTCTTGGAGGTTGCATCGGTAAAATTTCACTCCATTGAGCATGAATGTTCTTATATTTCCTTTTTTTCCCTTATTGTGCGTAGGTTTTGTAGAATGAGACATGCTAAGGAAGAAGCGTCATGTAGTGCTACACAAGTAAGGTTCTCAACTACTAATAGTTGACTCTGAATAATTTATTTATTTATTTATTTTCTTTTTGTGGTTATCTGTTCATTAGGGATCCAGATATTCACATTGTCTTGTATGCCCTGGATTTGTAATCCAAGTGGCCTATTATTAATCCAATAGTTCTAATGGATTTTTTTTTAGTTTTTTTATCAAACCCTAAGCAAGATGGAAGAATCTTGAGATTTCTAATAGACCACTAGAGTTAAGAAGCAAGGATAGCCTGGAAAAGGAGAGGACACGAATTTGTTAATTAGGCAACCAATTAGTCTGTTCTTTCCAAATTCAGTCTGTTTGCATGAATAAGTATTATTTTATTTGCATGGACAGGTTATTGACTTAGTTTCAGCAGTGAAGGAGTTACATGGGATTAACTCTCAGGAACTTAATAAATTACCGAGGGACTCTGAAAGTTTTACTGTTCAGTATGTTACTGAAAAAGGATCAATTTCAAAAAAGGTCAGAAATTATACTGTTAGTATTTTCATACCATGCCTTTGTATCCTGACCTTTCTATAGATGTGTCATTTCTAAAATCTTGTTATTTTTCAGATTGATGTGGAAA
Source organism: Pyrus communis (assembly GCF_963583255.1). NCBI lineage: Eukaryota > Viridiplantae > Streptophyta > Magnoliopsida > Rosales > Rosaceae > Pyrus > Pyrus communis. Next base: position 24,267,786 of record NC_084812.1, read on the forward strand.
AACTTGCGGGCTTTCTTCCGCTGCACCTTATTGCAGTGCTTATGTCATCTGACAGAGATGAAGCTCTGTTCAAATACCTATCATGCGGTATCAGGCTTTTGCACTCCTTGTGTGATCTAGCACCTCGACATGCCAAACTTGAACAGGTTGATTGTAGTACTTTTGATCCAAGTTTTATTCTCTTTCTGTTTTATTGTCCGCATTTCCTTTTTTACGATGTACGCATAAAAGAATTGTGTAGTATGCTTATTCAATTCTGATGCAGCGATGTGAAACTTCATATAATCTGTAGCATTAGGCAAACATTCAATAAGAAATCTTCACTCTTTTCTATAAGCAAAGTTGACATCTTCACTCTTTTCTATATGCAATGTCGTGGCTGATGATTATTTTTGTAAGTTAGTGTAAGGGTGGGGTAATTTAATGTCCACGTATAAAGGATTGCCAGTAGCTTCTCTGACTTTACGTAAAACAAAAATGTACTTGTCATTTCGAGTAATAGGGTATGCTGTAGTTATAAATTATAATGTAACTCCATAAATGTTTCCAGAACTGATGAACTTTGGTGTTTGAAGCACTTAGAACCTTTTTCTTAATGGAGGCACACAAATGTGATATTAATAGTTTTCTGGGTAGTTGCATAAACTTTCATCCTCTCATTCCAGTCCTTTTAATGAAATTTTGTTTGAAGTCTGATTGCTTCATTTCTATCTTTCAAACAGTTTGAAAACTCTTCTGGAAATAAGATATGACAATGAGACAACAATATCATTCATGGTTTCAGGTTCTGCTGGATGATGTAAAAGTGTCAGAGCAGCTGCTTGACCTGGTGTTTTATATACTAATTGTTTTTGGTGGTTATGAACAGGTTCTCCCTAATCCTTACCTTTAAGATTTAATACCCTTTCCCTTTATCTCTACTGAGACTTGCTTTCTTGATGCAGAAAAATCATAATTTTGGTATGGCACCCCTGATGCAATCTGCACTGGTTGCATGCAGTCTACATTTACTAACCGTTTGTATATCTTCGCAATGGCAAGATCTTGTTCAAGTATTGCTTGCACATCCTAAGGTAACATTAGCTTTAAGTGATTCTTTCAAGCGTCTATTCATAGAAACGGTGTTTAATTGGAAATTTTATAAGCTCTTCTTATAGCCATATATTTCATGGTCATGGGATTATTCTGCAGTCTTCTGTGTTTGTGTTTTTTGTTGTAGTGGTAGTAGTTGTGGTCGTCATATTTATTTTTCCAGTTATTCTTGTGCTACAGATTGATCTTGCTGATTGTAAAATTTGTCTGCTACAGGTTGATGTGTTTATGGATGCAGCTTTTGGAGCAGTTTGTGTTTCCATGAAGTTTCTTAAGATCAAGTTGTCAGCTCAACAGGATGATTTCTGTACAAAATCAAGTTTGACTAGTGAGCAAATAGTTCACTTTCTGTGCCAGCAATGCGAAGCCTCTTTACAGTTTCTTCAATTGCTGTGCCAACAAAAGTTGTTTCGGGAACGATTACTCAGGAATAAGGTTTCTAAACAAGATCTCTCTGTTCTTAAAGTTTGGAGAAAAATGTTTCGCTGGAACAATCTTGATTCTGTTGTCTGTAAGTTTGTAGTATAAGGGGGAAAGAAAAACAAGTGAAAACAGGTGAGTCTTGTCAAAACTGAAAGCAGACGATTCCTGAGAAGATGATACCAGACACTCTGTTAACTGAACTTGTACGTAGACTAGTTAGGGCCGGTACTGAAGAGGGAGAAATGGAGAATTCAGTATTGCAATAATGAGATAAAGTTGAAGAGTATTAGAATATATCAGGAATTCCATAGACGACAGTCTTGAATGGGTGCTATTAAAGATTAAGGGTTTGGGCTTTACGCTATTTCGTTGTAAACCCAATGATATGGAATTGTATTTGAGTAAGTAGTCTGTTTCTGGATTTGCACAGGAACTATGTGGAAAAGGCGGTGTTCTGTTTCTGGCTCAAGCCATCTTGAAGCTAAATGCCGTGCCTCAGTTTGCGACATCTGCAAGAGTTGTGGCTGCTGTATCTAGGCTCAAGGCTAAAATACTTTCAATGGTGAGTCTTAGTTATGAAAATCTGTCTTTAAATATTCTCAGGACTTTTATTCTGATTTAAAATCTAGGACAGCTTATTATTGAATGTATACCCATGTGCAAAATCCTAACTAAACCAGTCACTGCTATCCTTGTTGCAGCTATTGAGCCTTAGTGAAGCAGAAAGTATGTCTTACCTGGATGAAGTTTCCAGCTCGCCAGCAAGCTTGGATTTGGCAAAGTCTGTTGTATTGGAGGTTAGTGTTTGTTCCATCTTATGAATTCTCAGGAACGTTGGTTTTGATCAGCCAGAACATTTTTTTAATTTTCTAGCTGCTTGCTGTTAATTGAGTAGTTTTGATGCAGGTTCTTGAGGTAATGAAGACTGCTTTTGGAAAAGACCCCAGATCTTTTGCTGCATTTCCTGATAGAAGTTACCCGGTGGGGCTTTTGCAACTCAATGCAATGCGCCTAGCCGATATATTTTCCGATGATTCAAATTTCCGATCCTACATGACACATTACTTTGTAAGCTATAATCATCTCTCTCTCGTCTGGGTTTACTTTTGTTATCCTCTTACACAGTAATGCTTTGCTTCTATTTATTTATTTTTCACTCTTATTGTACCATCATTGTGCTTCGGTATTCTCTAACATTTGGAGAAGCTAAAATTTCTTATGTCATTACAAACCATTGCATTATCCGCATAATTTTGATACATCTAGTGTGCTTGCATCATACGTTTGTATTTTTTTGAGGAACCTCGTATCGTGCATTTGTATTAAATAGCTTCTAATCAATGAAAATTTGTTTTACTATGCCTTTTGTATGTCCCTCCAGACTAAAGTGATCACTGCAATATTTTTGCTCCCACATGGAGATTTTGTATCCTGTTGGTGTTCTTCTGAACTCCCTTTAAAGGAAGAAGATGGCAGTATTGAGTATGACTCATTTGCAACAGCTGGATGGGTTTTGGATGTATCCTCATCAGTTGACCAACTAAATGCAACAAGTTTAGAATTTCCTGTTACTCCCAGTATTGTGACTCAGGCTTCTTATTCACATCAGAGAACAGCCTTATTTGTGAAAATAATTGCAAATCTCCATTGTTTCATTCCCACCGTCTGTGAAGGTGGTTCTTGATTTTGTAATTCTTCATAATAACTTCAACTGGTACATGTCATTGTTTTGTTGTCATACTAATGGAGTTCTCTATTTTAATTTACAGAACAGGAGAGGAACCACTTTGTTAACAAATTTCTGGAGTACTTGCAAATGGATTTATTGAACACATTGCCCGGATTTTCCCTTGCTTCTGATACTCCTAAAGCTGCAACTGTTTGCAGAAATCTACGTAATAATGATCCCTGAATAATCTTTCTGTAAAACATAATTGCAGAAGTAAATCCCTTCCTTACAAGTAAATTCTGTGTGTAGGTTCGTTGCTAAGTCATGCCGAATCATTAATTCCCAATTTTTTGAATGAGGAGGACGTACAGCTCCTAAGGTGATTTACTCTCAACCGTGCTTCATTTTCGTAGCCTCTTAATCCATTATTAATGCTAGAATTTGACCTCACCCTGTTAAGATCGTCTTCGCACGCAGTGCTGGCAATGGTCTTGTAGTTGTATAATGGGCTTTACATGGAATCTACTTGATAGATGTTACAATGATTAAATAGAGATTAGTATATGCTTTATCTATCACTTTTATAATTCAGTACGCTAGTTATGTAGCATCGCTTATTTTTATTCATACTTACATGTTAGGGTTTTCTCTAAGCAATTACAATCGTTAATCACTTCGGCTGAATTTGAAGAAACCCGAGTTCAGGTAAAACTTTTATTTCTAGAAATTGTTCCTATTCGCTTTACCCCTTACATATGTTTGAATGTTTCCAAACAATGATGCTGGCAGGCAAAGAAACACGAGGAGTCAATGTATAGAGATAAATTCGCTAAACTCAACATCAGTGATCATCAGGTAGGTAGCCTGAAAATGCTGGTAGTTATACTTGCATTGTGTGGCCACATTCTTCAATTTTTACTTCGGTATGCTCCACGAGCACAATTAAAATTTAACAAGAGACTCGTAGCACTGGGGAGACAAACGGATTATTATCTTTAAAATAGGCATTAATAGTCACTGTTACATGCTTTATTCAATATTTTAAGAGAAATATATTGGCCAGTGGAGTTTGCTAACAGTGATGTAGTTATTTCTCAACATAGTGACCTGAAAGTAAAGTTTGATTCCTGGTAGGAGGCTCAGAGTACTGGAGGATGCTCGCCGCCATTATTGAGTAAACAACCTTCTAATCTTAATAACAGAAGTGCTAACCTTGAGGAAATGTCTGAGAATTCTGATTTTCAAGATGCGGACCAAGTTGATGTCAAGGAAGACAAAGGTTTATCCGGGAATGCATCTGGACGTTTTAGGGTGTATGAAAGAGAAGCTCATAATGTTGAAACGAGTGGTTCAGACACAAGCTCAACAAGAGGAAAAAATGCTGTTGATCAGATGGAAAACAGTGAATTTCCAAAGTCGAGTGCACACGTGAAGGAAAGTGGATATGGGGGAACCCCAGACGATGAAAAGGTTGAAACTCTTCCGTCTGAGGAAAAGCAGCGGAGAAAACGGAAACGAACAATAATGAATGATATGCAGGTGGAACTTGTTGAGAGAGCCCTATTGGATGAACCTGATATGCAGCGAAATGCAGCCTCAGTACAATCATGGGCTGAGAAATTAAGTTTTCATGTAAGTCGATACTTCAAACTTTATAAATAACGTATGATGTATTTATTCACAATATATCAACAACAATACCAAACCTCATGTGACGAAGAAATGTACTATTGTGTTATCCAGGGTTCCGAGGTTACATGCGCACAGCTAAAAAATTGGTAAGCCATCCTCATTTTTGATGAATTTGTTTTCCCCATGGCATTGCTTAAAACTACTTTTAGTATCCTAATGCTGTTAATATTTTGATGGGTTTGCTTGTTATGAAAACAATCATTGTTTTGTGTCCGCAGGTTAAACAATCGAAAAGCCAGGCTAGCCCGCACAGCTAAGGATGTTCGTGCGACACCAGAGGCTGACAATGCTTTGCCAGAAAGGCAAGCTGGGCGAGGACAAAGGTCCAACGTGTCCCCCGATAGTCCTGGTGGAGATGCTTCCACCCAACAAAATGCGAGGAGAGATCCTCAAATCATGTTGAGACCTGGTATTGGAGAGGTAGCCGAGAATAACGTGGTAGAAACAGTTGGCAGTTCTGCAGATTTTGCACAGTGCAAGCAAGGTGACTCTGTTGTGCTGGTAGGTGCAAATAGAGAGCAGATCGGAATAGGAAAGGTGTTTCAGGTGCGCGGCCAATGGTACGGTAGGAACTTGGAAGAGCTGAGGGCGTATGTCGTGGATGTTAAAGACCTTAAAGCTAGAAGATCAACAAGGCTTCCGCACCCGTCTATGGCCACCGGCGTTTCATTTGAGGAGGCAGAAACAAAGATTGGCGTGATGAGAGTGTTGTGGGATTCGAACATGACTTTCTTATATCGTCCTCAATGAGTTATGTGCAAGTGAAAGGTTAAATCCCCTCGGCCTCAGTAGAACTAGAAGTCCCCTCTCTTAACTGCAAACTTGTTATCGTACCTTCTTGTAATTAGATTTCGAAATTTTCTAGCTTTGAAAAAGTTTTAATTTAGAAATAAACGCTTCAAACTCAATAGTTTAGAAATAAACCAAAATGTCTTGAATCTTGATAACGGGGGATGTATTTCACAACGAAGAATTAATTAGAGCATGACAAGCTTGTTGAGCAACGTCTGAACATCTGAACCGTTCGAACAAGGGTATACAACTCCCTTTCCGTTCGAGCAGTTGAAATAAAACCCAGTAAATTTTATCTCTACATGGGTTTAAATAAAATTTCCCTTACAAGTCTCATGAGATTTAAGCCAAGTTAGTAAGAAATATGCTACAAAACGCAGATAGCGGGGATTAGAAACTCCCTCCGTAAACATTATTGCGAAGGCACGTGCGAGAAATTTGCAAACCCCCCTATTTGAAAAGAGTCATTTACAAATATCTCACACAACTGTGTAATGCTCTAGAAGGGCTTTCCCAAATCCTAATCCCCTTTATCTAACTTTTTATGGACCATTCCTTGCTACTTAACTTCAATTCCCTTAAAATTATAAAATCCGTTATCCAAACAGACTTGCAAAACATAAAGAATGGTCCTTTGCGCAAATTAAATATGCGTTTGTTTGTTGCCTGGGGATGATTTGGTTTCACAACACACAGAGCCATGCCAACCGAACATCGAGCAATCGAAAACCGCAACGAAATAAGAACAAGCAAGCAAACTGGGACATCAACTCTACTGAGATTCCCATTAGAAATTTGCATCAGAAAACCCAAAGTGTCCCCTATTTCATAAGTTTATTTAAGATAATTTGGCAATGCCCTTTTGACCTCTCAGGCATGCATGCACAAGCAATATCACCACCTAAAATCACTACCCAAATTCACTCCCAAATAGCTCTCCTGTCTGTCAACACCAAAGTCAGCTTTACAGGTTCAAGCTCTCTCCCTTTTTGGAGTACTTAAATATTTGGCAGAAGCATAATTTTAAGCAATTTGAGCCGACTAAATGCGCCATATTTCACTTCCGCACAAAGACAATCCCTACTTCCGTCCTTTCTCTTTTTTACCCCTTTTCAGTCGTCTTTTTTTTCTTTTTTTTCTTTTTTTTTTTTTTTTTTTATACAGAAGAATTTTTGAAAAAGCACATAGGATAAGATCTCGAAAGATCAGGAATTTCTTTCTTACTTTCGATTATGCAGATGCCCACTCGAAGTAATGGCAACGGGATCCTCTGGTGGCGGTCCAGTTTCCGCAGCCAAAGAAGAAGCTCCCTTGCTTTGGCCCTGGCTTGCGGACCATACCTCTGCTGCTCTTCACCCCACAGAAACATAATGGGTGATGATAATGGAATACGGGAACACCCATCTCCTTCAGTTTCAGAGGGTGGTGTGGTGGTGACATGTGCTCGGGGGATTGCTTCATTGTCATAGGACGGTCAGCAGTCTGCCAGACCAGTGAGTTTGTGATTGCAAATTTGAAACCCCTGCACATGAGAAGAGAAAGCAGGCGAGCGGTGTTTTTGGCATCATCCAGGCCACAGTGAGGACGGCCCTGCCATGCCAAGCCTGCCATTTGAACTGCGTCCTTCAAGTTGCACCTAGCACCACCGAAAACCTCACAGAAAGGGACCTTTAAGTTGATCCATCTATCAAGAGAAAATCAACACGCAAACGTGAGACCATATTCTGATGTGTTTTCCGTACATATTAAACTCATAATAAAAATTATTTAAAACGTATTCTTATATTCACTACACAACTCCAATGAACACTAGTTTCTTTTATCTGCATTTCTTACCGGTTAAAATACGGAGGCTTTCGAATTTTCTTGAATCGACATTCGGATTCCAACATGACCCGACAGTCCCAGTTTGACCATGTCACAACAGCAAAGTTGGTGTTTTTTATTCCCTTCTTCTCAAGCCATTTGTCATGCCTTAGGAGGGCCTCGCTTAAGGTAACTCCTCTATCCACCTGCCAATACCCATATTCATCATCAGTAAATTTTGAGGATCATAGTAAAGGAAGAAGAGAAACACTAATAACACAATTTTACGAAATAAAGTTGCAAATTCCCTTCCATCACATACAGTACTCTAAGAATGTGGTGAGCTCTGGAGACTTAGATGGTTCTAAATAAGTACCCACAAAACATGCCATTACAACAAGAAAAACAAATTAAAATATAAAGGCCTCGTTTGGTATAGAGGATTGGATTGGAATGGAGAACCCTTTAAATGTATTTTGAAGGTAGCGGATAATTACGGCCATGCATCGATATTGTCCCCACCTTAACCACCTAGGCCCAATCCCTTGGCTGATATCAAGCCCAATGGACCTCAAGTGTGGGTTTTATCTCAAAAGGCCTCGGTGCAATTAGAAGTGGAACACCTAAATTTAAACCTTAGATTATTGTTGTCCTTCTTGGATGTGGGACTCTCTTCCCACCCATCTTGGCTTGTATCGAGCCAGCCTTTCGCACCAACAAACTTCTCCCTTCTAATCCTGGGGAGGATTGGAAATGATAACATTTCTTCTTGAGTAATCTTTCTCCTACCCCCAAGTTGGCCACAAACCTTACATTTCTTCTTTCAGCATGCCTTGAAAATAGTGACTTATCCTTTCCAATCCAATCCTTTGTACCAAACACGGCCATAGTTTCATACAAAACTCACTTTCCAAATCAAAGCCACAAAATGCTTAGCAGTCTTTGAAAGGGAGAAACATAACAAATCTTCAAAATTAACAACATGAAATCATTTATCTATTACTGTTTTATAAATGGACACCCAGGCAACCTTGAACATGAGAATGACAAAATGTGCTTTACTACCACAGGTCTTAATGGCACACAAACACAATCCAGAATTACCATATGCTGTATAGTATCATATAAAAATGTTAGAATGGTCTAACAAGGAATTCACTTTTCTCCAACCACTGTAACACTTCAGAACTATTGCAAATCACATCCAGGTCATCACCAAATCCACTTTCTAACATAAGCATCAGAGGGTAAAAAAATAGAGAACATTTAGGTCCACCCAAGCAAGGGATAAACAATGTCCCTTAGCCAAAGATTAATTAACCATGTCCCGATAAAAGAATAACCTTCTATATAGTGAATTAGATTATAGTACTGTAGTACAGTCACCTACCAAAGGCCCCCAACCTAGAAGAGTAATCCCAATAGTAACAGAAAATGCAGCTAACCCTACATGTCTTGTTATAGTGAAAAGAAAAGAAATCTTCAGCTTGAGACGAAAATCAGGGAGAAGAAAGATAGAATACTTCTTAGAGCCGTCTATCCAGCTTTTTGGGTAGAAAACCACTTTAATACCGAGTGATAGATTTTAAGTGTGCTTGGTTGTTAAAAAAACTCATTTTGTAGAACAGTGCTACAGCATCAATTGCGAACTCAATCTACCCTTCATACCAATTACTCCATTTCAGTCCCCTTTGATGCTGTATCTATAGACACATGTGGGCAAGTACATTGAAGCTTTAAGATACAAGCATGGTCGCAAAATCTTCCATGCAGCCACAATGAGAACTACTATATATTCTATGATTCATGAATTACATAGTCCACCTCTTATATAATATTTGACCTAATTCAATCCAAGCTGATTGTATAAAATTTATCTTCACAGTGACCATAGGATTCAAAGTAATCAGCAGTTTATAATCATCCAAATTCTTCCAGAATTGAACTATACTAAATAGCAAAGTCATGCTGTGCCAATAGCATATAAGATGTATAAAGAGCAGGAGCAGGATTATAGCTTATGAAAGTACCTACCCCAACGAAGGTGCATATTAAGGAAAAAATAAAATATTTACTATTATTGACAACTTTACAGTTGACAATGCTAATTGAACCAATAAAAATCCACAAATTACTCAACCAACATTCCTATCTTTAACAGTTGCAAATATAACATTGATGTAAAACATATGATGGACCCGTAAGATGTTTCACCTGAACGTATCATGTCAGATAATTAGGATAATGTCACTGAATACAGCCTCTAAGAAGTCTACACAGTATTTTGTTCCTATGGATAAATAAGGGCAGGCTCAGTTCAGGACAAACCTGAATTTGCTGGATTCCTGTCAGATCCTTACAGAACTCACTCAAGAGTTGGTTGCATGTTGGTCTCACATAAGTCTGAAAACATGCTTCCAGTTGGCCTGTCATGCTACTCACTATCACAGATGGAAACTCGATTATCTCTTGAGGATGGGGATTTCTATCCTTATCGCAGGTAGCCTCAAAGTCTATTACCACAAAATACTGAAAGTCTTGGAACTGGAAGTCATTTGGGTAACTTTGAGCAAACATATTGAATGGAACATAATGAAATCGATTTTCCATGGGAAAGGGATAAAACTGGCTCTCAAAAGCATTCATCTGGTACTGTTGCACCTTTTGAGAGTCATTATGGAAAGTTGACCAGTATCCAAAATCATGATGGTAGGTAGGTTTGTTGTAACATCCAGTTGGAGGTTCAAGAAATTCGCTGCCCAATGGACAGTCTGATTCAGGAACATCCCCAACTGGATGATTACTAGTTTCATCTTTAAGATCTGGAAATCCTTCAATGGGATTCCCATTACACTTGAGGTTGTACGGGAATCCCTTGTGGAGGCATTTTAGGGAAGCCTCGCAGGTCCTTTCCATATCTTCTGCAACAGGAAAGAAAGAAAATGAGACGAAACACAAACCCATGTCAATGGATAACTGGCATAAACCACCGCAGATCAAACAACAAAGAATAGACAAGAGTTTAAAGTGTTTGCAGAACAACATGCAGTATTGCAACCAAATTAAAGCAACTATAACTTTACAGATCACATTTTTTGTGTACTTTAGTAGAAACAATGTACAACTCCAAGAAAAAGAGGTTTAAGATGCAAATGGTTAATTGGCCACCAACCATCATCAACATCCAAGAACACAAGGTCCAATCTTTCAGAATGAGGAGAAACCTACTCTACTGGGTTCAGAGTCCTCTTCAAAGGTCAAATATTTAAATTTCGATCAAATTGTAACATGTAAAGCTGCTAAACTGAAAGAACAACTTTTACTAATATCCTAAACAAATGAGACGAAAGCAAGCAACATAAGTTGCAGTGCGGAGGAGAACAACTAGGTTTTGTGAAACTTCCATCAACTTTCAATGTCTAAAAAACAGACAAGAATAAAAGAGGCAGGAAAGAGAAAGGAGAACTTCATCTCTCAGGATACCTAGCTTTTTCTTTTTTGCTCTTTATTATTTGCTATTTACACCTACACTCAGTATAGAATTTCTGGCCAGGTACACTGCCACAGAAGGAATTGGGTCGAGGGAAGAGCTGGGTTGCTACAGAGACCGGCAAAGGGTATGTCCTAATTGAAAAAAATGAATAACACAAAGAAAAATAGTTTCAGCATCAATTGCACTCATTTCTATTTGTCTTCTTTTTTCAATTATTAGTACACAAGCTTCAAGGGGTCAATGAATTTCCAAGCCACTATGTAGTCATCGGTTATACTAAACCTCATTATTTCATAAGAAAATCTAATACACTAAAATACCAAAAAATTAATTGGTGGGTTTCTCTCAAAGAAAGTACAACTGCGATGGAACCTTGATCACAAAAAAATTCTCCCCCCATTGGACTTACACATAGCAACTGAATTGTACAATTACAACTAAAATTGAAGGAACCTACCCCTAAAAGTTTTTTCCCGATCATTTTGTATGTTTAGATAAGATGAAGAAGATGTGGGTTAGGCCAACGGTCAGGGCAGTGAATCTGTCACTAGCATGGTTGTCAACAAAAAAGAGGGCAAGATGAAAGTTTCATTGCTGTCTGAATTTAAAACAAACCGATCAGCATTGGCATCTCAATTCAAAACTAGAAACATCACGGCGACAATATGCTACGACATTCATCCCCCTATAAATTCAGAGGCTACAATTCTAAACACTCCCAACAACCCAGAACACCATACCCCATTATCAAAAGACTTCTACTTTACCCCAATTGCATCCAGTCAACCTAAATTAAATCATACAACACCAACCAAACTGCTCCCAAACACTCCAAAAACACAAAAAAGATTTAAAGCCCACCAGAAAAACAAATTAATTATACCATAATTCTCCATCAAAATTCAATTCGACAAGCACAAAGTTCACAATGAGAATTGAAGCAGTAACTGTGAGATCAAATTTCTTAAAAAAATCAAAAGTTCAATCGAATTTCCCACTAAAAAAATTGTAAAATCGAACCTGTTTGTTCAAGGGCCATCATGATCTTGTGTGTAGTTGAGATCCACCAGCAAGTACATCAGATCTTCGCCTGCAATTCCCACCTACACCAATCCAAAATAACCCCCCAAAAAAAATTATCCAAATTAAACCCAAAATTAAATTATCCAAATTAAGCCAAAAATTAAATAAAAATCTAGAGAGAGAAAGTACCTGGTTGGATTAGAGAGAGAAAAGTACCTGGTCTCATACGTAGTTTTGAAGATGAAAAGTATTGGGGAGATGATTGGGGCCCACGTATAAACTGCCACGTGTTATGCTGCGGATGTGGGTCCGGAAGAGGTTCTTAAGGATCTCTCTATCATAATCGTTAATCGTATATCGTGCGATTAATTTTCGTTAGATAAAATTTATGTTTAATTTTAAATTAAAAAGATAAATAATTTATGACTACACGGTATATGATGAATGATTAAGATGTGGAAATCTGTAAAGATCCCCACAAAGTGGATCCGAAATCCAATTCGGATCTTTTGAATCAAGTAATTCGGGTATTCCAAATTTCATCTAACGATTCATCTGTTTTGATTCCTTAAAAGCTGTGATAATTTTTTACCGTTAAATAAAATTTAGAAGTTCCAGATCACTTGATCCGATGATATTGATAGTTGAGTCAGTACTACGAGAGAGACCCAGCTGGAGTGCCCACTAGATATTTTTCTGTTAGTGCGCTGTAGAGGGAAAATATGTGGTGAGTCAATTATGGCCGTCGGATTGGCTTACTTTTTTAGGATGTGTGGATCGATTTGACAATGACTTGATTGAGAATCTTGCGGTGTCTAAAAGGTGGGACCTCTTGTGGATAAACTATCTGTACAATTCTCCAAAATTGCCCTTAAAATAAACTAAAATTCTACTCCGACCCCTATATTAAAAAGATCATAGCAAAATATTTTTAAATTTAACATGGAGAGTTAAAAAAAAATTGGTAAAGAGTAAGTAAATTTTTTTTTTTTTTTTTTTTTTTGTAGAGCGATAACTTTAATGAATTAAAAAGTTAGTTGTTAGAGAAAAGAGAATTGAAAACATAGTTAAGTGCATAAAGATAATTATTTTCCGTCACTGCGATAAAATCCTATATGCAAAGTAAAGTAGTTAATGCAGTTTGGGTGGAGTTTCATTTTGGTCCACATTGTTTCAACAATTGCAATTTAGGCTTATTGTTTGCTAGTTGTTGAAATTTAGGTAATTGCAAGTCTCGTGGATGACAATTTCAACACCGAATGCTTGATTTCGGATGAAATAAATGAAAACTTAGCCAATAGCCATTCAGAGGAGCTTAATTGGTAAGACGTAACTGATTGTGTGCTTTACACTACGAACAGACTCCGCAAGGAAATAATACAAACTAGAAAAATCTTCAGAACAAAAATTAGAGTGAAACAACATGGCAATGCAAAACTAAACTGCTTTAAGTGAGCCGATCTTAGGTCTGGATCATTATACCAATGTCGACTGAGGCCAAATTGCATTTCCGACAATCAGGATCAACTCCAACAGTTTATCAGGAAATCGCAGTGTTGAGAGAAGTATGGACAATCAGGGTCCCAAATTTTGATCATCAGACTAACCTAGATTAAAAATTTGAACATGCCAATTACATTTCTGACCATGAGGATCAACTCCAACAGTTTCTAAGGAAATGTCCATGTCATGATGATGGGAAGCACGAGCAATGCTTATTCGAAGAAGAATTCTTACAGCTGGACAAGCTTCAGTACCAACTGCTGCTGATCCGTCAACATTAGATTTTCCTGATGTCACAGCAATTGGTTCCCTTGAATGTCAAGATCGTTTGTTGCCAGTGCGTTTTGGGAGTATACGGGGATGTTGACAGAACAGTCGGCACTTCTTTGCAGAATCTGCTGGTAAAACCAGTCTCAAACCACAACACAACTCCAAAACACCAGGTTGTTTCAGATTCCACATCAGTTAAGCTGCTAGCTGGACCACTGAAGTTTGGTTCCAACTCAACACTTGCAGTAAAATTGACTTCATCCGGCTTCATTGTCACCAAGTCAAAGCTCTGTGAAACAAAATCAAAGAAAATCATTGCCCACCAAATTAGAGTCACTGGTCTGCACATATAGTCCAAAACCAATTGAAGACTTGATACATTGTGATATGCACACATATCACAAAATTTAATACTTGCACAACACCAACTTGGAGAACAGCAGCATTGGTTACTAAACCATGATCATCCAATAAGGATTTGGGCTGCACCTTCAACAAGTTCATTGCCAACAGAAGACATGTTGAAACCATACACATTTTCCCAAAATGGAAGACTGGTAGCTCCTTTTCCAAATCCTGCAACAAACTAAGAAAAAAAGGGAAAATTTGAATCGAAAAAACAAAAGAACAAAGTAACCCTAAGAACAACATATGGAGACGCATGTGAAGAACTGAAGAGATAGAGGCTAGAGTGACAACTCACAATAGTTGTTGTATCAGGAAGCATGGCACCTCCAGGTTTTAACCACCGATCCCGTGCATAATGCACTGAACTGAGCATTGCCTCATAAAGTAGGCAGTACCCTATCCATTAACTCGGTAATACATCAACACTATGAGGTTCAAATTCGATTAGTATGGATTTATCAAGCTCCTCAACCATACCTTGAACCACTTCAACTACCCTGGTGCCATAGTTAGTAATATCACCAGGACTCTTACTCCGCAAAAGACCATTATCTTTCGCAATCTTTAAATTGTCATTAGCAAAACCAACTAAGTACTAACAACAAACTGTGTCAGGAGTCCCAGGACATGAAATGCGTTTAAGAGAACTGGGAAATTTTACCCAAGTTGCCACGGAAGCCATTTTCTCACTTGCTTCAATTGCAATCACCTTTGAAGCACCCGCTTGGGCTGCAAAGAGACTATTATGGGGAAATGATTAAGTTAAGAGGAGCAATGTTTGTAGTTAAGTAATGGAACATAGAGAATAATGACAATGATTACACTTTAGATAGTCATTGCCTAAAATTAACATCTGCAGACTGGCTATTTGACAAACGTTGTATTTTCTTGATCACATGTCATGAAAAATACACATGAAAACTAGTAAATGGCTTGCACAAATCAATGTTGAATTGATAGATAAAATATGAAAGTAGTAACAAGTTAACAACCCATATAGCATTGTTTAACGTACTCTGCAATCTTAAGTATTTAAATTTAAACTATAGTATTTGTACACATTTCTAGAGAGAACCCAATACAGGGCTCTGCAAAGTCAAACCATACAAAGCAGTATCCTGCAAAGTCACTCTCACAAATGGTAATGGCAGGGCCTCAAATGTTGTCTTATTCAATGGTCTTTCCTCTTTTCTACTTTTTCTTTCCCTCACTATTCAAATATGGCTAAAGGAGATCCAAGAAGTTATTATTCCATGTTAATGTTTTTTCTAGAGACATCTTCAACTGATCATATCAGAGACATCTAAGTTTCCAGTCATTACAACTATTCGAATGCAACAAGCAATCCTGTATTTAACAAGATTCATGGGTAAGACAGTCAAACCAAGAAAGCATGGTAACCTCAACAAAAACAAAGAAGTATAGAGAAAACATAACCGCCTCTTTGACAAAACCAGCTATAAGGAACAAATCCCATGCAAAGTTTGTTTTTGGTTTTAAATGAATCCTAGATTAAACCATAACTTTCTACCCGAGCACAGACATTGAGTATTTAACAATTCAAAGATGTGTCTACCCATTACAAGGGAAAGGCTCTAATTTTCCATCTAATAAGTACATTCCAACAAAAATCACCCCTCTTTGTTGTTATCATTCCCATGGAGGTCCAATTAGAATCAGGATGAAATTATTCACACTTTTTACATCATCTGTGAATACACAAACCTACTCTCGGAAGTGAGCAATTTCCCAATAATAACAGTTTTGAAATAACAGTTTTTCATGACATCACTGGTCTGCATTGGCATTTGCACCAAGATTAGATCCATAATGAAGTACAGAATCAGAAAGAATCAACTAATTGTTACATCCATAAGAAAGCAACTAAGTCTCACCTAAGTATATCTGTGCCGCAACCTACATCCATCCCTATTGCACTCTTGAAGAGAGAGTGATTCCTTAAAATAGCTTGTCTGTAAGCATCCATTCTTACCTGCACAATGACAACTAAGAGTCTAAATCAAACTACAATACCAACAGAAACAGGTTTTTCATTTCAAACTTTCTTTTGCCAGGACATATAGATTAACTTAATACCTTATCACTAAACATCTCTCTGTGAATGCCAAATGAACTGTAAGTGCCAAAGTAATCATCATTAACGTTCTTGATATCCTTTAAACCATGATATGGAATATAAGCTCTTAAAATCTCTTTTTTTTTCTTTCTATCAGCTGACCCAACATGTTCTCCTGAATCCAAACCATTGATGGTCACCTTTCCAGGAGAACTTGCATTGTTCGAGAAGCCATTGAATGATGAAGCAACATTTTTCCCACTTTCATTAGACGTATCATAATCAATAGCGATCTTTGGTACATGAATATCATGATCAATACAGATCTCTTCAAACTGCCTCAAATCACTCATAAGTTCATCCTTGTCAATTGTTGCAGCATAGTTATCTTCACCTTCTTCATCTTCACCAAAGCTATACAAGACCAAATTGTCTTGCAAGAAGGGTTTTAGATACTCATCACTATCCCATCCAGGTGTAATATCTTTGAAATTGGCTGTTTCATGCAAATGATTCTATAGATGTTGGTTGGACTGACAAGTTTGCCCGTAACCCCAACATATGTTTTCTGCAACCTGGAAACGAATGGAATCAGCCGAAGATACGAAATATAAAAACTCCAAAATTACAGGATGAAGGAAACACTTTGCTCTGCACATTAACATTCAAATTCCTAACAACCTAAAAAAACCAAAAAAAAAACAAAAAACACACAGTGAATACCAACAAACAAAGGCAAAATGAGTTAACTGTTTTAAAAGATTAAAAATGCCATTCAAACGTTAATACAAATTCAACCAACTAGGGGCTCATTTGGGAAGTGGTTTTAAATGACTAAAAGTGCTTTTAGAGAAAATGTATTTAGGTTCTAAAAGCACTTGAAGTGCTTTATGCAATGTGCTTCTTGCAGGATTAAATGCATTTTTACTATGGGTTGGTTTTGAAAACATTTTCTCTAAAAGCGCTTTCAGTCATTTAACTCATTTGGGTCATTTTATGTTATGCAGCGCACAAGGACTGGAAGATTGATCTTTTTAACCCATTTCTCATTAGTATCCTAACACTAATCAAAACAATGGATTTAACTTCACATTAGATAAAGAAACAAACTTTAATTTTCGACTTCTTAGCATTTGCCACCAAAGATACTACCTGATAAAATCAAATTCTTCAAACTTCTCTTACTCAAACAAATCAAAACTGAAAGCGAAGAACTCCACAAACAACGGTAATCCAATCCCATTACTACATTCTAGCTTAAAACATTTTAAATTTTTTCATTCACTTTGTTTGTCTGTCAGCTCAGTAAGTATTGATTTGGTATTGAGGTGCTTTTATAAAAGTGGGTATCAAAAAATACTGAGCTCAAAAAGGTATTTGGTAAACACTTAAAAGCAGCTTATTTTCATGGTTTTAGTCGAAAAAAAGCTGAAAACGTGAAGCAGCATAAATGTTGGATTATGATTTCTTGTTAAATGTTGGATTATATGTTTAAGATAAAGTTTATAAATATTTTTTTTAAATAAAGTATATTTAGTAATTCGCCTTTATTTGTTATGAAAATTAAATTAATAGCACATCTAGTATTATACATTTTTTGGTCATTTCACACAGTCACAGCTGTTTTACATAAAAGTTTACCAAACACTATAATACTGTTTTTTTTTTCCAAAAGCACTTTTATAAAAAAATTTACCAAACACTATGCTGCTTTATTTCACAACTGCTTATTCTCACAGCACAACATAAGCAATTTTTTTTCAAAGCACATTAATACCAAACCAACCCTGACTGACCTTAGAGAGAACGAAGTTAATGAGCTTGAAGGAGCCATAGAAATTCAGACCCAGCGTTTTCTGAACAGCGCGAAAGTCAAAACGGTGGGTCGAAGTGCAGTGGTCAAAGAGGTGGTCACAGGGACTGTACCTGGAGTCACAGAACAAGCACAGCAAGTCCAAGCCCTATTCTTCTTCTTCGTCTTCGTCTTCTGGTTCTACATTCTATTCGCTCCAGTTTTGGAGCTTTTCGAATTCTTCGTCGTCGTCTAATGTGAATGTGCGTTCGTACTCGGTGCCGTTCTTTTCGGTACCATTTGGTACTTGGGACGAGATGGAATAGAGTGGGACAAGGTGTTTCGTCCCACGTTTGGTGCGCCTAAAACGGGTGGAATGTGCTGTTCCATAGGACAAGTTTTGAGTGAATTTTAGTTCTGCCTCACCCCCTGGAACGACTCGTTCCACATCTGTGGAACACAAAATTATAACATTTTAAGACAAAAATGCCCCTATCCCATTGTCTCTTTCCTCATATATCAACCTCTCCGTCTCCTTCTTCTTCCTCCTCCCTTCCATCCGAGCCCTAGTTTTCCACGACATCTCTCAATCTTCAAAAAATGGGGAATCCATCCAAAGGCAAGAAATCTAAGAATTTTGGGAAAGGAATGGTCACCCCAGTCCAAATCGCCTTCATCGTCAACCGATACCTTTATGACAACAACTACTTGGTAACCCGTTTTCTTTTCAGAACCGAAGCTTCGTCCCTCATCGCCAAATCGCCGATTCGAGAGGTAACCACTTGGTTTTTCTCGACGATTTGTTCGAAATCGGTCTAAAAGATTTCTTATTTGTCTGATTTGGGATTTGGATTTTTCTATTTTTTGCAGGCGCCGAAGAGTTTGCTGAGCGTAATGAACACTTACAATGTCGGCGAAAGCCCCGCAGTCTCTGCACCTCCAATTGTGGCTCTGAAGTCGATGCTTATGGCTATTCTGTCTCACCCATCTGGTGGGTCCACTGCAGGTACAATCCTAAGCCTCTCCGTCTAGTTGTTTGCTTTGTGTTTGAAAATTTGCCTGAATGAATTGAGAAATCTTGTGGAAGTTGCATGTATGAATTGAGAAATCTTGTGGAAGTTGCATGTTTAATGAGCTTATATGCTTCAAGTTGAACTCGTAGACTATACATTTATTTGCCTTAACTAGTTATTTGAACCATTAATGGCTACAATATACAATTGCATGTATTATCTTATTGTTTTTGTTTGTGTTTGAGAAATTTGTTGCATTCATTGAGAATATAGTGAAAGTTGTATGTGACTTTTGAGAGCTTAGATGCTTCAACTATCTGACTATTTCTAGGAATGACTATTAGGCTGACATGGTATTGGAATTCCTGCAGAAGATTTCTAACCATGTTAACAACTCAACAACTTAAGAGTTGTTGTATCATTAGATAACACATGGTGCACTACTATTTTATTAGCTCGAAAGATAGGAATTGTATTCTTTAGCATTACATAGTGGGTTTAGTATGGATGTTGAAATGATTGATGTCAAAGGAATGGTGCATCGTGGAATGACGGAGAAATGATTGGCTTCAATCATTATACAATGCTAGCGCTCAATGGGTACCTGTGTATTTCTCGGATTCCTTTTTTGCTGCTATATCTCCCAATCAAGAGTATGATGGCTCCTTTTTGAAGGCTATGTGAATCAACAGATCACATTACCATTGTTCTTTAAGCAATATGAAAGCGCTTTGGAGAACTAGTTTGAAAGGGAAATGGAAACAGACTTTTCTGATTGTGATTTGTGTAGTTTTTCAGTTTTATTATTACTTACCAATGCTCTTTGCTTTTCGTTTTATAGGTCTCCAAGTATGTTGTTGCAGCACATTAGGTCTGTTGGGATTGTAGGGATATAAGTTCGTTGGTTAGTAACTTATGAGTGAAGCAAAGAATACTTGTATAAATAACAAGCACCTCTCTCTCTGTAATTCATTCATTGTTCAAGGAATACAACCTTTTGTCATTCACTTTCTCTCTCTAAATTCTCTACCATTGTTTTTCGTTTTGCTTCTTTTGCAATCTCCAAAAGCTAATCATGGTATTGTTATGTGTTCAAATATGAACAAGTTCAAAAACCCATCACGTCCCACGCATAAACATTATACCAAACAACATATAGAATAGGGGTAAGTTAGTCATTCAATCTTTTGGTTCCGTTCCGTCTAATGCGTACCAAACACAGAACGGAACAACCGTCCTGTTCCGTCCTGCGCATACCAAACATAACATGAACCTCCGTATTTCTTCACTTTGAACTTTAAACCCTCTAGAAACCCTAATAACCTGCGTTTTTAATTTGAAAAATTGGTGGATTTGCCACCGGCTTTCTAACTTATTGCAAATGTACCCCTCTTTTAAAATGTTTGCACCATCTACCACCAATGAATAAGTTTGAGTAAATTACACTTTGAACCATCGTTGTTTTGTTCTTCTAACAGTTTGGTCCCAAATTTTAAAAAATTGGCAAAAATGAATCCGTTAATGATATTGTTGTAAAAATGTTGGGAATGGCCAAACTAAAGTGAGCAGTCAACTACGGCTGAGAAAGAATATAAGTCAAAGTTATATGGCTTACAACAAGTGACCCTCTACCATAGTGGTGAAGATGAATATTGTCCTTATGTCATGGCGTGGGTTCAAATCTCGTCGGCTTCCTATTCTAACAAATATTTCGTTTGACAAAAAAAAAAAAAAAAAAAAAACTTTAAATGACATGCATAGTAGAAGTTTGGTTTTTATGGCGGATGAAGATTTGTAACATATGTTCAAATCATAAAGATGAAAAGATGAAAATAATAATACTGGTTTCTTCACCTCTCCTCTTTTAACCTCATTTAATTAGAATGATACTAGTAAAGAAAATAAACAGAGTTAACAAAAAAAATCTCCCTCTTTTGTCTATTTATAACATGTTATCAGCATGACATTCTAATTTGAATGATTAGGTGCCGGCCACGTAGACCATGCGGGCCCCGCACAAGAAAAGCGTCGGACCTCAATGATCAGGTGAAGGCGAGCATGAAATGCCTCGTTTCTATGGCCCAAATTATAGAGTCATTGCCATCTAATGGTGGCGTGCGCTCGGGTTTTGATCCAGTGTGGCATGCCTAATTACATTAGTTTCCAACAATTTTTATCCGAAGGCTCACATTCAATTTAATCAATTTTAACAGTAATAAAAAAAAATATACAACAGCTCAAATTTAAATCCAACAGTCAAAAGAATATTATTAATTAATCCAAATTAAATCCATTATCCAAAACTCTATAATACACATCCATTTGTTCACTAATCAATAAAAGAATTTTTTCTCTTAGGAATTTGAATTTTTTTACATCAAAATGTTCATAAAATAAAACAAGCTAGATTATACAAAATTAATTCTAAAATTATTAGCAAAAAAAAAAAACAGCGAAATACAAAAGTTTAACAAATTATAAAGTTAAAGTTGGGAATTATAAGTGTCTAATCTCATATGTATAAGCGAATAATGCAAAAATACGAGGCTAAATTATGTGATTTTAGCTTTGGGTTAGAGATAACTTAAATAACCAAAGAATTAAAAAGGTTTAGGAAAAAATAAAAAGGTTTAGGTTTAAAAGTTGCAAGTTACCAAAATGGTTCAGGTTACAAGTTACCAAAATGGTTCAGGTTGTAAGTGACAGAAAAGGTTCGAAATAAAGGAAAGTTTTCAAAAACCAAAAACCAAAAACCGCTAGGGTTTTGAATTCTACGGCGTAAGTTATTCACCGTGGACGTCGACCATGATTCCGGTCTGCAATTTCAAGAACCTTCGATTAGGGTTTTCAACATTTTCTTCTACATTTGCTTCCAAATATGTAAAATCCTCACACTTCCCTCCTCATATTCAGATACTCTGCAGACGGTTGACCTCAAAAATCCCAGAAATCCACCACAGTTTCACAGTCAATTACCTCATAAACTCATGTGGGCTGTCCCCAGAAGGTGCGATTTCAGCATCTAAGTGGGTCGAGTTGCGATCCCCCAAAATTGCAGACTCCTTTCTGTCCTTCCTCAGAAACCGTGGATTCTCTGCAACCCAGATCTCGAAGGTGGTCAGGTCCTGCCCACGACTTCTTTGCTCCAATCCGGAGAAAACCCTTTTGCCAAAGCTTGAATTTTTCAGGTCGATTGGAGTTTCAAGGGAGGCCCTTGCAAAAACTCTCGCACATAATCCAAAGATCTTGGCTATGAGCTTGGAGAAGCGGATTACACCCACTTATAATTTCCTTAGGAGTATCATTTCTGAGAAGAACTTCGTTGCCTTTTTGAAGGGCGGTTCGCAGATTTTCTTGGAAGGGCATTCGAAGAATGTGGCACCAAATATTGAAATTTTGAGAGAATTAGGTATGCCCCAATCACGTATTTCTCTGTTGCTAACTCATTTTCCTACCTGTTTATTGCGAAAGCCTGAGGATGTTGGCAGAGTTGTGGATGAGGTTAAGCAAATGGGCTTTAATCTGGAAAAATCAATGTCTGTGATGGCAATAAAAGCGTTGTGTAGTAGTAATAGTAAGTCCATATGGAATCGTAATTCTGAAGCTTATAAGAGGTGGGGTTGGTCTGAGGATGATGTTCTCACTGCTTTCAGGCAGTTCCCGCAGTGTATGACTAAGTCGGAGAAGAAAATAGCGCAAGTAATGGAATTGTTATTGAACAAGATGGGATGGCCGCTAAGAATGATTACCAAGTACCCGGTGGTCATGAGTTTTAGTTTGGAGAAGAGAATTATCCCAAGATGTAAGGTTGTAAAAATTTTGCGGTTGAAGGGATTGGTAAATATTGAAAACCTGAGTTTGAGTACCGTGTTCCTACCAACGGAGAAGAAGTTCTTGGACAGATTTGTGACCAGATATCTCCACCAAGTACCTCAAATTGTGAGTGTGTATCATGGAAATGTTCGTATCCAGGATGTGTGATCTCCATTCATATTTTGCTGGAGCAGATTCACTTGGTTGCCAGTGGCTGGAAATATAAATTCATTGGTTGTTCTTTCACTTCTCCGCTGCCTAGCTGCTTTAATTGTATATTCTATCATATTAGAACACCAGCTTGGCCTTTGTTGGTATGGAAAAATGCTTTTGAACAAAGTCTTGCTTCTATTGGTGTTTAACTATTTAAGAGAGGAGTAAAAAAAACCTTTTTGTTTCGTCTATTCAGATCAAAGGTATCCATTCATACCAAAAGAAACAAATGCGCACAAACACACACATAGCTCATGGCTATTGATGGTTTATGTAATGAAGAGTCATTTCTTTTATCGTTTGTCACTGGGGATGAATAAATCTATTTTAACATGTCTGAGTACGTTCTTATCTAAAGAGTGGTATGCTGTTACAACGTTACTTGTTTATTGTTTCAACTCTGTAAGAAAAACATGTTCAATAAACTTAAAATTCTCTTTCAAATAGTATATAAAGAGCTACAGGTCATGAATGAGTGCTTATTTGATTTTCCCGTTGTTAGACTGCGCTGTACTTACAATAAATGAAGAATAAAACACTTTGTAAGCCCCTCAGTTTTTTTTAGGAGCCTATGATGCTGGATTTGTAGGACTTGCAGGTTTTCTTCATGCTGTGAAGCTACCTTCTCTACTGAAGGTAACTTAGCGGTTCACCCTAATTGTTTTGGAGGAAAAACTAAGGTGGTTTTTTGTTTTGGCAGTGGAATGGGGTGGAATGAAGTGTGTTTTTTCGCTTTGTGAAGATTCTTTGTTTCTAGGCTCTTCTTCTTGCATGTCATCCAGAGAGTAATTCCTTTCACTTTTCCTGAACCATGGTGTTCATAACTTCATACAGTACCCTTCTCCCCAGCGGATTTTCATATTTAACAAGTATTGTATTTATAATTTAATACACTTGTACAGCACCACCAAGCTATATTTGCATGTCAGTGAATACGATATGATTCAGAATCCTGATTTTTTGCAGCTCTTTATCAATTTTCTGGCATTACTGTGACAATTGATTAGTAGATTCAATCTAGCCGACATATCATGCTGCACTTGAAGATTTTTTTGTAGGGGGTGAGTTGCCTTCATGATCTGGAGTGTCCTAATAAGCTGAGTTGCTTTCGGGTCGGAACTTAAAAGGTCTTTAAGAAGGAGTGTCCTAAACCCTAAATAAAAGCAAACATCATTTGAGTTGGTTGCTTTTATAGTACATATTACTACTAGTTTGCTTGTATATGGTGCCCTCAGCCTGTATTGACAAGGCTATCTACTTGCAGGTGTGGGTAGTATGTTCATAGCGAGGCTACAGAAGGCGAGCGAGGGCATCCTAGTCTATTGGTTACTGGTAAGCTATTATAATTGTACCTTAGACGTGGATTCAAGTCTTATACACTTCAATTATCTCCATCCTAATTAATCGGCTGTATGAATCCCAAAATGTCACTGGGGTCAGTTTTAAGCCAAGCTTTCCTCAGAAGAAATTCAAAGTAAATTCCAAAATGTGGTGTGAAATTCCTTTGTATTTTGGTGGGTGCACGCACGGACGCATGTATGTGGCAGTTAATGTGCACATTAGGGTTTTGGATTGGAAAACCAACCATGTTATAAAACCCAATTGGACAATGCAATGTTTAATGTGACTGAAACGTTTATACATGTGAATATATACATATATATATATTATTGTATTGTATAGCAGGCTTAATGGGATCTTTATTTAAATTGTCTATGTTTTCAACAAACCATTTGATGAGGCAGAAGATATATTTACATCTACATTCAATAAAATTTTAAAATTCTTCACCACTTTTTTAGTGATAGGCTACCCTAAAAAACTGAACACGACCCGAATAAAACCGAACCCGATAATTCCAAACCGTTTGGTAACTGAAATCGAAACTTGTCGCAAGTTTTGGTATGGTATTTGGTTTCCATTAAGGGTCTGTTCGGTAAAATCGAACTAAACTGAAATAGGTTTTAATATAATTTAATATTTAGTTGAAGTAATACTAGTTGTTGGATTTTGTGAGATTGGATCTCAACTGTTCGTTTAAACTCAACTCTCTCTCTCTCTCTCAATCTCACCTCAGTATCTTAGCCCTTCTCTTGACTTCGACACCCTTTCCCTCGACCTCCCTACACTTTCTTCTCCGGTGTCATAACGTCGGCCACACCAAACTAGACCATAGTGACCACCAACCACACCCCAACCTTGCCCTCATTCGAACCGTAATTGCGAAAATCTTGAACTCAGACCTATCTCCTCTTCGCAAGCTCGAACCCAAAATCTTGAACCCGGACCTCTCTTTCCTTTTCACAATCTCGAACTCAACCACCACCATTAGTTTGTCAGTTGTCTCTCTCCCTCTCGTTCTAAACAATGGGCAACCACCACCCCTTTGTCATGCTCATCTCTCTCCTTGAAAGTAAGTCTAAATACGAATTATGAAATTGTGAAATTGTGAAATTAAGGATTTTGATTGTGAATTGGGATGAATTTTAGAATTTAGGTTTTTAATTTGGGATAAATTACTAAGGCATGGGATGAATTTCAGGGTTTAAAGATTTGTGAATGAGAATTAGGGTTTTAATTTTAAAATGAGGATTGAATTTTAGGGTTTTAATTTGGGATAAGTTATCAGGGAACGAGCTGAATTTCAGGTTTAAGAATTTCATTGTTGTTGTTTCTTGTTTGCAGTTGGAAGCAATTAGAATCCTCCAGAAATTTCTCATTCCTATTTTTTTTTTTTTTTTTTTTTTTCAATATCTCGTTATCGAACTGACCCGAATTACCAAAATTATTTCGGTTTTACCAATTTTGGGAAACCAAAAATTATGGTTTGGTTTCGGTATAGGTTTTCAATTCCCAAACTTGTTTAGTTCAGTTACCAAACCGAACCTGGTTTCTCGAAATTTGGTAAAATCGAATAATTTTGGTAATTCAGGTCGATTCGGTAAAGATATTGAAATAAAGAAGGAATGAGAAGTTGTTGGAGGATTCAAATTGCTTCAAACTGCAAACAAGAAACAACAACAATGACATTCTTAAAACCTGAAATTCAGCTTGACACGTCCCGATCCCAATGTCCAGGGGACATCGGGATGGCCACGTGCTAGTCGACACCCGAGGGTGACTCAAACCATTTAATGAATGCATATGTCGAGAACATGTGAAACATGCATATAAATTTCGCGCGAATTACGCAATATAATATTCAAATGCAAACCATACCAAAATAATTTAATAATATTCAAACGTCAAATAAATGATAATAATAATGCATGACATGTTCGGAGCATATATCTAATTCAGAATACAAGCAAAAGTTGCTATTACAAGTGATGTCAAAGCAGAGAGGATGACACGATGTCACTAGTAGGGGAATGCCTTGTAGCTCGGATCGTATGCCTCGTTTCTATGTCCTGAGGGGAGCACAAAACAAATATGAGTGGACCAAGTTGATATATAAGTAATACTGAAACAATTATTCATCAACGTACTAACCCCTAAAGTTTTATGAAAACTTAATAGTATAATATGTAATAGGTTCCGAAAACCCTAGCATGCCATAAAACCTTCAATAAAACATATATCATATATAGTGTGCTAAATAGTGGTATCAGTATCGTCCGAAGGCATAGAAAACTTTTTATTCGCCCGTAGGCTCCTACAGCATGCACCCGAAGGCATATAAGTATCAATCGCCCGTAGGCTCCTACAGCACCCACCCAAAGGTATATATATGTATCATTGCCTGTAGGCAGAACAGTGACCAATAGATAAGCACAAAACATTGAATATAATTTTTCCAAAATAAGTATATATTTCAACGGAGCTTAGTAGCTCAAACATCATATCTCAAAAATATCTTCGTAGTATATAGTCATTCATCATATATACTAGAAAGAACATGAAAATTGACAAGGTATGGTATTCCAAAATATTCTCAGTAAAGCATGATGTCTCATAAAGTGTAAATCTAATTTACTCATAAATGTTTCATAAAACATAACCACTAAATCATGTTTTTCATATTTGCATTTCTAATATTAAAATATGCATTTTAGAAAGGGTCCACCCACAAATACTCCTTCATCGAAAAGTTGTGCGAAATAGGTAGGACGAAAATGTCGCTAGTAATCGCACCTAAGCACATAAAGGGTTCAATTAATAAAACTCTACCATAACGATTGAATTTCGAAAAAATGAGACGTTGAAAAACATAAGGAGGGACATTGGGTACCCCTACGAGCCGTCATAAGGTGGTGGCCCTAACAGCCACGCTCGACCTCACGCGCAGCCGAAAAGTTGGTCGAAAAAGTCGCCGGTTCTGTTGTGATCGCCGCCATGGATAGCAGTGTGTGTGCTTCACGCGCCTATGCATGGCTTGGGTTCCTAGGATCCGATTGGGTTGGGTCGGATCTAGGCTTGGGCCTATTGGGTTTGGGTTCGGGTTCAACAGGCCGAATGCTCAAGTTTGCGCGGCCCGAAGGTCTGGTTTCATTTGGGTTTTGGGTTGAGTTAGGTTTGGGCTTAAAGGTTATTAGGTTAGGTTTCACATAAGTTGGGGCTTGAAAGCCTGGCCCAAGGGTTTGGGCCCAAAGGACCTGGGTTGCCGAGTTTGGGTCGTTTGACTCGGTTTCAACGAAGAAGAAGGCCGGAGTTTCCCGAGCTCCGTTCAACTCCGATTCTCAACCCTAAGGTGCAATTTAACTACCAAATTGAAGTTCAGGACGATAGGAAGAGTTTCGTACCTATATCACGCCGTGAGGTGGCCGGAGTCGGTCAGATTTTGGCTTGAAAGCCACGGGGCTCGCTGAAGAAGTTTTCTGGGTTTTCTTGGGCTTCACAAAGGGGGGAGAGAGAGAGAGGTACCCAACATGGTGGGCGTGGTGGTGTCATTTCCACTGTCGTTGACTCAGTTTTGGGTGTGTGTGTAAATGAGCGAAAAGGAAAGAGGGTTTGTGTGATAGAGAGAGTGAACTGAGAGAGAGCTTGGGGGAAAGAATAGATAAGGAGATATGAGGTGGGGGTGGTGCCACGTGGCAAGCAGAGAGAGAGAGGGAGAGAGTTATAAAATAATAACAAAAAATCTAAAAAGGGAAGGCAATTCAGATAGGGTAGGAGGATAAAGGGCATAATGGTAATTTCCTAATTTCGTTAATATGAAATTACACATAATTTGGGATGGGGTTTCACACAACTCGTTCCCTAATAACTTATCCCAAATAAAAATCCTGAAATTCAATCCCCATTTCAAAATTAGAACCCTAATTCCCATTCACAAATTTTTAAACCTTGAAATCCATCCCATGCCCTAGCAATTTATCCCATATTAAAACCCCAAATTCTAAAATTCATCCCAATTCAAATCAAAATCCTTAATTTCACAATTTCATAATTCGTAATTAGACTTAATTTGAAAAAGAGAGACGAGCATTATGAAGTGGTGGTGGTTGCTTGCTGTTGAGAACATGAGGGAGAGAGACAACCAACGGATTGGTGGTGTTGGCTTGGTTCGAGATTGCAAAAAGGAGAGAGAGGTATGGGTTCAAGATTTTGGGTTCAAGCTCGCAAAGAGGAGGGTGAGGTCTGGGTTTAAGATTTTCGCGATTGCAATGCAATTGAAGGCAATGTGTAGTCTGGTCTGGTCTGGTCGGCGTTATGACACTGGAGAAGAAAGTGAAGGGAGGTCGAGAGAGAGGGTGTCAAAGTCGAGAGAGAGAGGCGTGAGATACTGAGGTGAGATCGGGAGCGAGAGTTGAGTTTAAACAAATGGTTGGGATCCAATCTCAACAAAATCCAACAACTAATATTAATTCAATTAAATATAAAGTTATAATAAAAACTATTTAAGTTCGGTTCGATTTTACCAAACAGACCCTTAATGAAAATCGAATACCATACCAAAACTTGCAATAAATTTCGGTTTCAGTTACCGAACAATTTGGAATTATCAAGTTTGGTTTTATTTGGGTTGGGTTCAGTTTTTTTTGAGTATTTTTACAGCCCTAGTCACTAGCAAAGTAGTATAGAATTTTACCATTTTACTGAATGTAGATGTGAGAATATCTTCTGCTTCACTCATAATCTATTATACAAATGGTTTGTTGAAACAATGAATGGCTTCCATTTAGTTGAGAATGGTCCCAGAGGTATACTATTAATTACCACACACGTATTCAGTTGTGGCTTTCGCTTGTTGCTTTCACTTTCCTTTTTTATGAAATTTTAACTTTCACAAACAATGAATGGCTACCATTTAGTTGAGAATGGTCCTAGAGGTATACTATTAATTACCAAACACACGTATTCAGTTGTGGCTTTCGCTTATTGCTTTCACTTTCTTTTTTTTTTTTTTTCCTAAAATTTTAACTTTCACAAACAATGAATGGCATCCATTTAGTTGAGAATGGTCCCAGAGGTATACTATTAATTACCACACACGTATTCAGTTGTGGTTTTCGCTTATTGCTTTCACTTTCCTTTTTTCTGAAATTTTAACTTTCACAAACAATGAATGGCTTCCATTTAGTTGAGAATGGTCCCAGAGGTATACTATTAATTATCACACACATATTCAGTTGTGGCTGTTAACTGATGACGTCGCAAAATCTTGACCTATTAATTGTCATTTTACTACTCTCAAATATTGTACTTTGTTACCCTTAGATTTTTTCGTTGAATTTTGAAGTTTTATACCTAAAGTTACGTTTTGCTAAACTTTCGTTAGCTTAAGTGTGAAAAACTTTGTTAAATTATGATGTGACAATTGACAGGACGTTGATTATATAGAAACGTGATAATAATAAAAAGAAGTCAAAGTTTTATGGAAGGTTTAACAAAACATTCCTGGTATTATTTATTTTTAATGAAAATCTACATTTATACATTTTTCTGATAACATTCACCATACCTTTAAGAATAACTATTCATTAAAATGGAAATTTTTTTAAACTTTTCGTTATCCTAAATTCATTGGTCAATTGTTTGAACTCTTAGTCTTTTGATGCGCTAGTACCAAGTGCTTTTTGATAAGTCATTAGTTGATAAGACAGAAAGCAATTAAAGATCAATTGGCAGAAAGCAATTAAACATACGCAGATTCAACCCCATCGATGGTTTGCTGTGATTTTATTTTTTACACTTGGCATTTTGCTAGTGGTAGAATGAATGATATGATGCAGATTCTTTCAGTCGGGAACACGGTTTTGTGTGCAAAGTGTCGTAATACAAGTGATTAAATACTTAAAAAAAATCTAATTAATTATATTATAATATTTGATGATGTATTTTCGACATATTTAAATAAATTATGTTAATTTGGTAGATTAGTCAAAAAAATCTTTTATTGTCTTTTATATAAATGGCATTCAGTATCCATGGTCATGAATCTTCTCAACTGCAAATAAAAAAAAATTCAAATCTCTCTCTCTCTAAGAAAGAAACACAGTTGCAAGCTGCAACTAACCATCGTCTTTCGTTTTGCAGCACACTTTGTGTAATTGCTATGATTACAACTAATTAATTAGCATTAGCTATAAGATTTAGCTGTTAATTTATGGCCAGAGATAAGCAAGCGGCAGTGCTTAATGCACTTGACGTTGCCAAGACCCAATGGTACCATTTCACAGCAATCATCATAGCCGGAATGGGATTTTTCACAGACGCCTACGATCTCTTCTCCATCTCCTTCGTCATCAAGCTCCTCGGTCGTATATACTACACGAAGCAAGGCGCAGCGAAGCCCGGCACGTTGCCTCCCAACGTCTCCGCCGCTGTAAGTGGCGTTGCCCTCTGCGGCACTTTGGCCGGACAACTCTGCTTTGGATGGCTTGGTGACAAGTTAGGCCGGAAGAAAGTTTACGGCATAACTCTCATGCTGATGGTGTTCAGCTCTATTGCTTCGGGGCTCTCTTTTGGATCTTCGCCGGAGGGTGTCATGGCAACGCTTTGTTTCTTTCGCTTCTGGCTTGGTTTCGGGATTGGTGGTGACTATCCCCTTTCAGCTACGATCATGTCCGAATACGCTAACAAAAAGACTCGTGGCGCCTTCATCGCTGCTGTGTTTGCCATGCAGGGGTTCGGAATTCTGGCTGCTGGGATTGTTTCTATAGTTGTTTCAAGCGCGTTTGATCGCGCATACAAGGCACCCCCTTACTCCGTCGATCCAAATGCTTCTCTTGTTCCTCAAGCGGATTATGTTTGGCGTATTATTTTGATGTTTGGAGCCATCCCTGCTGCTCTTACTTATTTCTGGCGATTGAAAATGCCAGAGACAGCTCGGTACACCGCCCTTGTTGCCCGTAATGCAAAACAAGCTGCATCGGACATGTCCAAGGTGTTACAAGTGAGCCTCGAAGCCGAAGAGGTTAATGTCAAGGAAGATTCGGACAACACATTTGGCTTGTTCACCAAGGAATTTGCTCGCCGACACGGGCTTCACCTCCTTGGTACCACCACCACTTGGTTCTTATTTGACATAGCGTACTACAGCCAGAATCTTTTCCAAAAGGACATATTCAGCGCAATCGGGTGGATTCCAGCCACAGAAACCATGAACGGTATTGAAGAGCTCTACACAATTGCAAGGGCACAAACACTTACAGCATTGTGCAGTCTTGTTCCGGGGTATTGGTTCACGGTGGCATTCATCGATCGGATTGGAAGGTTTGCGATCCAATTAATGGGTTTCTTTTTCATGACAGTATTCATGTTTGCCCTTGCAATTCCTTACCATCATTGGACTTTGAAACCGAACAGAATAGGGTTTGTGGTATTGTACTCCCTTACGTTTTTCTTCTCCAATTTTGGACCCAATGCCACTACCTTTGTTGTGCCAGCAGAAATCTTCCCAGCGAGGTTGAGGTCTACTTGTCATGGAATATCAGCTGCAGCAGGAAAGGCTGGAGCTATAGTAGGCGGCTTCGGGTTCTTATATGCTGCACAAAGCACGAACCCAGCGAAGACAGAGGCAGGGTACCCACCTGGTATTGGTATGAAGAATTCTCTTATTATGCTTGCCACCATCAACTTCTTTGGCATGCTGTTTACACTGTTGGTGCCTGAACCAAAGGGAAAATCACTCGAGGAGTTGAGTGGTGAGACTGAGTAAGAATGGTACGAGATCCTGGTTTCACCACGCAACTTGGTCCAGACTCCGCGGATGGGGACAGCCATTTCTATATATAAAGCTTTACATGACAAGTTCAGTGTTGGTTATGTAGGGTTACAATATGCAGTGCAAAATTAAGACATGTAGTTGCTAGTTTCATTAGAAATCTTAGAATACTTGGAGCCCAACTCAGGCTCGCCTATGTCCTATGTAGATTGCAGCCCCTGAAGTTGTGTAGTATCACTCGTATGCGCAACTTTAACTTACTAAACTAGAATTATTTGTACCGCGTTTATTGAATACATCTCTTGTGAAGTGTCACTCAGGTGGAAGATGGCCCCCCGTCAAGCTATGCTGGCCGTGACTCCTCTAAATACGAGGGAGGATTTGTGGTTGGGCGTGAAAGGATAGCGACCATGGTTGCTACCACCTTAGTATATTGCTTTCGAAAAAACAAAACATGAACTAAAGCACCAAAAAATTTGAAGACCATTTTCGAATTCCTGAGAAATAATGCCAGAGGTTTCATCAAATCAAAGAAATCTAAACAAGTTTTTAACCAACAACAATAACTGGTCGTTTATATTTGGTTCCAAAACAGGTGGAGGAATTTGAAGGGGGTGAACTATATAAAAGTTTCATATGGCTATAAATGTTGAAAAATACTTACGTGTATTTAATACAATTACCATCTAAAAGTAAATTCATAAGTGTTAGTACAAAACAAAAGTGCCCATAGAAACGAAAAGAAGAGGGGGTAAGGAAAATTGGTTTAACCTCTTTAGATAAACATAGATTCAAAGTCCAATTCCTTGTAAAACGAATACGTCAGTACAAAATCAATTTGTTAGTCATAGATAAAAATAAGGCCTGCTATGGGGTTAATCTAATTTTATTTATGAAAGGTGTGCGACACTGGCTCACCAACTTAGGATAGTCTTCTAGGGTTCGGGATGTCCATGTCCTGCTACACCCAAGAATTCATACTCGATCCTCCCTAAAGTGTGGGCAACTAGACCCCGAAATCTCTCACCTCCTGAAATGATGCATCACCAGACAAGCTAATGTCATCACAATAATCGTGTGATTCCCAGTAAATCTCAGCATAAGGGCACCAGCAACGAACTGCAGTTATTATCAACGTCAAATGACTGATCTACCCCTACTTCCACTTAGTGATATGATCAAGATTACTCCTTCTTAATTGCCTATAAATAGGATCAAAGGCCTTCAAGTTAAGACGTTCGTAAAAAATTCAATCTCTATGATTATACAATCTCGTTTACTAGGTGTAACTAATCTCATTCTTCAATTATATGTTAAAGTATATTTCGGCCCTGCCCGCACGGCCCAAGACGAATTTAAAGGGGCAAATACTACCCTAGACCAGTTCGTCAAATACAATTTTTTATTTTTTCGCCAGCCTTATTTTTCCTCTTTGGTACCGTAAAATCCAATTCCCTTCAGAAAGTCTCGATCCCTAATTTCCTCTCCATCACGCCGTGCCGCCTGTGTCCCCCTCTCTCTCTCTCCCTCTCCCCCTCTCCCTCCTCATCTGTTCAGATTGCAGTCGTTCTTTCTTCTGATTGTATGTGTTTGCTGCTGGGGGACTTTGATGTTTGGTATATATGCCTCAACCTTTCGTTGCGAGCGGATGGATGTACGTCAATGAAGTCGGACAAATGTGCGGTCCGTACATTCAAGAGCAATTGTATGAGGGTTTATCCTCTGGGTTCCTCCCCGATGAGCTTCCTGTGTACCCTCTGGTCAATGGCACCTTGATCGCCCCAGTTCCATTGAAGTACTTCAAGCAGTTTCCTGATCATGTCGCCACTGGGTTCGCGTATCTCTCTATTGGCATCTCAACCGCCGCATCCACACCCACACCCACACCCACCGATTCTTTTGCAACTTCTCACGGCGGCGATTTGCCTATCCGCGACACACCTGCTCCTGGACCGACACCTTCACCTGCTCCTGTTGTTTATCCCGGTTCCCAGTTCAATTCTACTTTCCATGCCAATTCCAATCAGCCCATGTCACTGGTACTTATAGTTGGTTCTTTTGTTCGGGTCGAAAAGTTGAGCGTATGTGTTCTTTTGATTAATGTCTTATTAGTTTCTTTTTTCCCTTTGTTGCTCTGTATGTATGCAGCCAAATGAAGAGTCTTGTTGGTTGTATGTGGATGGTGAAGGGCACAAACGCGGGCCGCATACTCTTTATGATTTATACTCGTGGTATCGATATGGATATCTTCAGGATTCAGTCATGGTAAGATTTGAGCCCCTAATGTGATGATGGTGTGATGTGTATGTTCGTTATCAAAAATCGAATTGGCATTTTAGTCGTAGAATATCACATTTGTCCAAGAATTGAACTTGGTGAATTTTGGTGAGGTCGGGTTTACAACAAATGCTACTGTTTCGACATCATGACTGGATGGTTTTCCATTATTATGCTGGTTTATTTAGAACTTAGAACAATCAATTCAGGAGCCTACGAAGCCTTATCGAATAAGAAAAACTGAAAAGAACAGACATTTCAGAAAGTTAATAGCTGCATATGATGTCGATTCAAGCTTCTTTCTAACGGATGTCTCTGGTGCATACTTGATTTCTTATGTTCAGTGTTAATTACCTTTATATTGTGAGAGGTAGATGTCCTCGAACTGTTTCATCGTCTGTAAAACCCACTTTCAACAAAAGGGCTTAACGTGTGTGGTGTTTCTCTCTCTTGCTACTTCTGGGACAGATTTGGGCCCGCTGCAGTGCAAGGTGTTTGCCAATTACTTTATGAAGTGATGGAAGTTTATGTGTCTAGAATCATGGAGTATACAGAATTTGCTAGGTCTTCTATATTTAATATAGCATGGATTTTCTATGAGCCTGCTGTTGAAATTTTTTATGATGCTTCTGACTCTGGTGTCAACTTGTTTTTCGCAGATTTATCATGTTGAGAATAAATGTGCACCCTTCACCCTACTATCTGTTGCAAATGCATGGAAACCTGGAACTGAAACTGTCGCCAACTCTGATGCCAAAAGTAATGGCACTGGGTCTTCTGTAAGCTTTATATCTGAAATTTCTGAGGCAGTTTCTAGCCAACTGCACCATGGAATTTTGAAGGCAGCTCGCAGGGTTGTCTTAGATGAGATTATCAGCAATGTCATTAATGAGTTTTTTACCACAAAAAAAACTCAAAGGGTTAATCAGGGTGTGAAGGCTTGTTCCTCGTATAGCAAAACGGTAATGCATACAAATCCAAAAGCAGACTACTAATTCTCTTACTTTAAAGCCTGTTACATGTTGTCTGAGTGGATTTGATCTGTTTGGTAGTGCTTTAGTGGCTCATAAAATATTTCATTAAAAATCAAAGTGGAAGGGAACTAAAACTGCTTCCTGATCCTAATATCACCTTTTGCTATTTCAACCAAACACTACAAAAAACAGTTTTGGTTATCTAAAAGTGCTTTTGACATGCCAAAAGTACTCCAAACACTTTTTCTTTGCTTTATGAGATAATAATTTTTTTGTGTCAACAGTCTGAGATTGCTGGAGATATGAAGAACTGTGCTGCTGTTTTGTGTGAGGCAGCAGCTTCCGACTCTGTTGCGGATGAGACATGTATCATTCAAGATTGCAGCAAACCTCCATTAAGCATGAAATCTATTGGAAGCATTGAAAACTTTTGGGAGTCGTATACAGTTGTTTGTAGAATGCTTTTTGATTATTGCATGCAAGTCATGTGGAATGCTGTTTTCTATGATTCAGTGGCAGAGTACTCCTCATCTTGGAGGAGGAGGAAACTTTGGTCTGGTTCTCCAGTGTGGAGGATACCTTCTAGTGAAGATCCTGAGAAGATTGATAAGTTACCTCATGAAGCTGTAGGTCTTTTGCATGCTTTAGTTTTTTTCATTTAATAAGTTATTTAATGTTTGTTAATGTCCTATTTGGTCATGCAGTTACTACCCAGGTATGAATCTGATGCTTATGATGGTGATTACCCACCTGGTTTTGAAGTCATGGCAAAGGAATTAGTTGATCATGCACATCCATCAATTATCTCTTCATTGGATCTTAATGGAGGAAATTCATCTAAACAGATAAGTCCCCCATATGAAGACATGAACTGCATTGTAGAATATGTAGAAAACGAGCTCCAGTTGTCTGCAAAGAATGCTTTGACTGAGTTTGTTGGATCTTTTGTTGATGAGGAGGTCGGGAAATTAGTTACTTCGTCTAAACAAGAAAATTTAATGAAGGTGATCTAGAGATTCAATCAATTTTCCCTCCCCCTTCTGTTTTACTGTAACATTTTAGTGATATCTGTACTAGCTCGTATATGTTCAATTTATGATCATTTCAGTATGTTAGAGTAACATAATTGTTGCTGCAGGAGAATGTCGGCTCTTCTATGTGTCCCAGCAATAGCTTTGGTGGATCTTCAGACTCATGTGATGAATTGAGGATTTCAAGGACAAAATCTACAGAGATGAATCCATCTGATGTATCCCCCCAATCTCCATCGCAAGTAGCACAGCCTGTTGATCATTCTGTACCTGAAATTCAGATGTCCAATTTGTTGGAAAATGCTTTTAAGGAATTATGTTCTCATATAGATGATATGTCTGTTGACCAAGAAATAAATGAGCCATTGCCCCCTGGACTTGTAGACAAAGCTAAAGCTGTTGTGCCATCACGCACTTGCAAATTCCGACCTTCAAAGTCAGATGAATGTATTCCTAAGATTGGAGAATATACTGCCACAGCAATGTGCCGGAGAAAACTGCATGATTATGTCATTAGAGATTGGAAATCATTGTTTATTGACTGTTCTCTTCAACAGTTTCTTGCATCATGGCGCACTTCAAAGAAGACCCATGCTTATAAGGTACACTGCTGGTGCCTTCGGCACTCATCTCTTTCTATGAATTATTATAACTAGAATTCCCTAACCTTTTAGTTAATATTTACTATTTCTTTTGGTGCAGGAAAAAGCATTTACTAGGAATAAAGACCATGTCGAAAAACATGAGAAAGAATCAAAGCATTGTGACAATTCTGGCACCGCAGGACTTTCTCCAGTGATTGGTAAATATACATATCACCGCAAGAAGTTGTTGCTGAAAAAGTCAGGGTCTTCACCGCATGTAACTTTAGGTGATACTGGGTTACGGAATGAAATAGTGGAAAAGTCAAAGAAATTACATGTTACTGGAGATGTGCCTGAGAAATCAGAGCTAAAAATTGCTACTGTGATTCCTAAGAAGAGAAGACAATGCAAATCCCAAACTGAATCACATGTTGGATCCACATATTTGCAAGCTGGAGATGTGCCTGAGAAAACTGAACTAAAATTTTCTACTGTGATTCCTAAGAAGCAAAGACAAAGTAAATCCCAAACCGAATTGTATAGTGGCACCATGTCTTTGCAAGCTGGAGGTATGCCTGAGAAAGCAGAACTAAAAATTGCTCCTGTGATTCCTAAGAAGAGAAGCCAAAGCAAACCCCAAACTGAATCGTCTGTTGGCGCCACATCTTTGCAAGCCATTGCTAAGAATTCCAGTAGCAGCAAACTATTGAAGGTTTCCCATGCAGTGAAAAGTATGCCGTTTCCCTCACATGTATATTTGTGTTGCGAGTTAATTGGCGTTTCTAGTTTGTTGAACAGGATATAGTTTCCTTTTCTTTTTCTTTTTTGTTTCAATATCATATGCTTCCTGTCGGTTTATCGCTCAGAATGGAATTTCTCTGATAATTAGGGATATGAACTGTTTTATCCAGGTAGTGAGCCCATGGAATGCACTCCTAAACCTAGTAAAAAGATGGTTTCAGCTCACGTAGGGGACCACAATAATGTTGAGAAAGTTGTGAATAGCAATGGTCATGATGTTAGGCTTATAGGAGAGCCTTGTAAGTGTCCTTTCACTCATTCGCACATGCAATTTTTATTTATTTGTATATAATATTATTAATTTAACTCTTTGCTATGTTATTCTTTCTCTGTATTTGTGGTTTTGCATACAGTAACTAAACCACCAAAGCTGAAAAGGTATCGCCCAATGGATGATTTGTCAAGTCCTGAAAAGATCTTGAAAGTAGCCAATGTTGCTCCCAAGAAAGCGGCATGTAAGCCAGTTGCAGCTAGAAATATACAGTCCAGTAAATCCAAGAAACTAAATCCTTGCCCTAAATCTTCTGGATGCGCCCGGGCGTCCATTAATGGCTGGGAATGGCATAGATGGTCACAAAACGCAAGTCCTGCTGAAAGAGCCCGTGTTAGGGGAATTAAATATGTTAATGCTGAGTATCAACGTTCTGATATTAATACATCACAGTGGTCAAATGGCAAGGGTCTTTCTGCAAGAACAAATAGGGTGAAGATGCGCAATCTTGCTGCTGCTGCTGATGGGGCTGACCTTCTGAAAGCTACTCAATTAAAGGTGATTTCTGAATGAAATCATTTCTTGGATAACATATATATGCCTTTCTGAACATAATTCTGATAAACTATTACATGGTACTGTTAGGCGAGGAAAAAGCTTCTACAATTCCAAAAAAGCAAGATACATGATTGGGGTCTTGTTGCATTGGAGCCAATTGAGGCAGAAGACTTTGTTATTGAATATGTTGGAGAACTGATTCGTCCCAGGGTATATTTACTGGACTATAATTGTTTCATCAATAGAATGTTTGGTTAGTTGTGTGTGTGTGTGTGTGTGTTTTCCTTCTTTTTTACCTTTTCCAGTTGAGGATGGGGTGTCCCTTTTATATGTACATTAATTACTTTAGTTTGTGACTTTGCAGATATCTGATATCCGTGAGCGTCATTACGAGAAGATAGGAATTGGCAGCAGTTATCTTTTTAGGCTTGATGATGGTTATGTGGTTAGTGAATCAACACTAAGAATTTGGTTTTAATGATTTTCTTTTCTTGTTTTCTTTTAATTCAGGTCCATAATTGAGCTACTTGTAGCATATAGCATGGAACATTATTTTTCTATGAATATATTGAATTTGATGACCACATGATCTGTGACCTAATGAGAATAACACATCTTTTGGGAGTGTGTGATATTTGCATAGAAGCAATTTCCCTGAAGCATTTCTCTTATTTAATACTTTGTAGGCTGGGACCTGGTCAGGGAACTTTTGGCTTCGTCGATTTCATTTCCTATAGCATGGAACTTGGCATTTTTTTACGGCTTTATAGCTCATAAGAAAAATTTTAAGATCAATTATTATAGATGAATTGGCTTCAAGAAATGGGGCATTCTGCTAGCTTCTTCATTTGCTGCTTATATTTGTTGCATGTTGTTGTCCAGTGCATGGATTAATCTTCAACTCTAGTTTCTCCTGTTCCATTCATAAAGTTAGCTGTGCACCACTGGAGCAAAGTAGCTATCACCGATTGGCTAATATTTTCTTTCTGAAATATGTGTAGGTTGATGCTACAAAACGTGGAGGAGTTGCTAGATTTATAAACCATTCTTGTGAGGTAGCTTCTTCAGATTATAATGCAAATATGTGGTATCAGAGTTGTTTTGATTTTGGGTCTCGTGATATGAAGTCATTGTTCCTCAAAAATTGTTTTGCAGCCTAACTGCTACACCAAAGTTATCAGTGTTGATGGTCACAAACGAATCTTCATTTACGCAAAACGGCATATAGCTGTTGGTGAAGAAATTACTTACAATTATAAGTTTCCTTTGGAGGAGAAGAAGATTCCTTGCAACTGTGGTTCGAAAAAGTAAGATTTGTTTTTACAAGAATACATGTTCTTTGATTTTGTGGTCTTTTTCATCTTCTTTGTGTTTCTACCAAGAAAAATATTATTGTTTAATTGTATGTTCATAAAGTTTGTATCTAAACGGTTTGGAGAATAACCTATGGTTATGTATACTACTAAGAATCATATCTTTTATTCAGGTGTCGTGGATCTTTGAATTAGGAAGTGATTTGAGTTCTCTGGTAAGTAATTTACACAATTCTTCCTTCAATGGAGTTCTGTAATTGGATTCTGTTCATGCTAAATTGTCACTCAATGTTTTTTTGCAGGCGACGCATTTAGTTATGCCTTGCATGTTGTTGGCATTGCAGTATACTTTCTCAGAGGTATGTTTTGTTCTTAATCGTCAGTTTCTTGTACTTCATATCAGCTCTTGTCCAAATTGCTGTTGCACTAAATTTCAGTTTCTTGCTCTTATGTTTTTTGTGAATGCATCTTCTAAGGCCTGATGATCACAATTGATTCCTTTTACTTTGCCCCCTTGTTTGGATTGTATTATACATTTGGGGCATTATTACTTGAGGATTATTCAATAACCACATATGGTCCTTAAAAGGGATCAGGAAGCTTGAGAGATTGTTTTTTTTAAATGTCATATTTGTTGGCAGCCTGCATACGGCATGTAATTATATTGGTTTAATGTTTGAATGTGGTTTTTAAAAATTATGCAATCTTGTGAAGGAGCTGGGATGGTTCTTTCATGATACAAAACATTCCCCTTGGCATGCTGGATGAGCATACGCGGGATGCTGTAGATAAGAAGACAGATGAGTTACAGCAGAGCCCTTTGGCTGGGTTTAGCATCAATTGTATGTTTATGAATCACAAACTTATTCAAGTAAAGATGAACAGTGCCACTAGCATTATAAGTTTTCGATGGACGGTATCCATTGATTTAAATATTTTGATAATCATTTTCGTGCCAAAAGAAAAACAAGAAATTGGGTTTTGCAATGTGACTTGTACAAGTCTACTTTAACTGAAGAAGCATGTGTAACGGGAATTGATGCAAGTTTGATACTCTTTCAGGTTATGAACCGCGGTTGACATCAAAGATTGGGTGATGTGACCATCGTGAACATCACACACAAATGAGAATTTCGGCTGCTTGTCAAAGATATACCTGAACCATGTGCATTCTTGTAGGTTTCACTGTGTTGCAGATGAGTTTCTCCCCTTTAGAAACTGTAAATCGGTTAAATGTTTTACTGCTTACATAACAAATTTTGGAACATAAAATCTTGTATAAACATGCATTATTGAAGTTTATTTAATGATAAGAAATTTAATCTATATATTGGCTTGAATGCGCATGTTGATAGTTTATAGTTAATGGTAAAATTCAACTACCTTTGCATTGAAGAAATGTCTGTCGCTTAGATCTATGATATGCGTGTGAGTACCGGGAGAATAATGTTTATTAGGATAAGCCGTATCCATCGTTTGCTTCCTATTTATCTAGTATCACCTTAGTTGGACTAGGAGTACCTCTTGTGGCATGGACAAGTTGTTAGACATGCATCTTGAGCAACCATCTTCCTATTAATTTTGATCTTTGTGAAGGTTTTGCTTTGCCGAATCACCTTGCTATATTAAGTGAACCCCGTCAATTTGATTCCGAGTAACAAAACTAGGAAGAATGTTTGCATGATGTGTGACTTGTAGGATCCTGCATTATTTTGTGTACTGGAGTGGAGAAGTTGTTCCATGAGCGTGGGAATGTTGCCGATAACGTTACCATAAGAACGGTGACGGTTGCTTGGTAATTTTTAGATGCAAAGTGTGGGAGAGTAAGAACTCAAACTTACTACCATTTAACGGGAATCCTTAAATAATATTTAGCAAAAGCCTGAACAATACGTGATGCTCTGGCTAATTGGTTTGCAATTTTTGGTTATTTTTTTACCAATAGTTTCATTGGCAAACGTATAAATTATGTGTGAATTGTCCATCCCATTTATTTATTTTATTTACTTTTAATTTTATTTTTTTGCTTTCATTTGTTGTTATTTTTTCTATGGTTGCAGGAATATTAGGATAATCAAACTTTCGCAGCTGGGCGGAGGTCTTTTGTTTTGTGCCCTCTTGTATGGTATGTCTCTCTTTAATGTGTTGTACGTTTGTTTCAACACCAGTACAATTCTCTTTGGCTTAAAATTTGAGCTAGCCTATAAAAAAATAGAAGGCCAAGTACAGTTTACACCATCGAGGTTTGGGGTCAGTTTTAAATCGGAATGGGTTTCAATTTTTTCACATTGCGCGCGGACTTTTGACATGTGTACATTTTATACTTTATGTTAACTTGACTGTGTGGTAAACTATTAACTACTCGTGTCAGAGCTGGACTAGCCCTCCAACTCACCAACCATGCTACAAAAACTACCGAGAGGACATTTTGGGGGTGGGTCTCGCATTTCACGTCATTAGTTAATAGCGGTCAACCTAATGAAAGGTATAAATTGGTTGGATGTCAAAACGTCAGGCTGCAATACAAAAAAAATTGAAATCTTGTGGCCTATTTTGAAACCGACTCCAAACCTTGATGATGTAAAATGTACTTTACCAACGACAACAGTAACATAGCCTTATCCCACTAAAGGATCGGCTGTATGAATTCTAGAATGCTACTGAGCTCGGTTTTGCTCCAATTCTTCCGTTAGCTTCAAGTACTTTATATCTTTTTTTAAAGTTTCTTTCTAAGTCTTCCTAGGTATTCTTCTACCGCTTTCGCCTTGAGCCTCTATCCCATAATCGCATTTCTAACCAGAGTATCTGTGGGTTTTCGCTTCACATGTCCAAACCTATCTTCAATTGCGACCACTCCTTTACCTCGGTTATCCTTGTTCGTAATCCTGTCCTTTCTTGCGTGCCCACATATCCAATGAAGCAATTTTATATCCGCTACACTCAGTTTTTGTAGGTGTTGATGCTTGTCTGCCCAATATTATGTGTCATAAAACATTGCTGGCCTTATTGTCATTCTATAAAATTTTACCTAGAGTTTTAGTGGCATACAACAGTCGCACAACACACTAGATGCACTCTTCCACTTTATCCATCGAGCTTGTGTTTTATGGTTGAAAATTTTATCCAATTCTCCATTATTTTGCTAGATAAATCCAAGATAACCAAAAGTGTTTACTCTTTGGTACTTCTTGATCTTCAATCCTTATCCCTGTCTCATTTGGACCGATTTCCACCGAACTCATTCCATGTACTCTTTTTGGCCTACTTAGGCATTTTAGATTCCAACACTTCTCGTCAAAGATTAAGTTTCGCATTTACTCCCCCTGCATTTATTTATCAATACTATATCATCAACAAAAAACATACACCAAGGAATATCTTGAATATCTCATTAACTCATTCATTACCAATGCAAAAAGGTAAAGACTTGATGAACTCTATAGTTATGGAGAAACTTTCAAGTTTGTCCTTGATGAGTACTGTACCCTAAAACAAAAATTAAGCAAACCAAACCAGTGTACAACCGTATACTTTAAATGAATGGTTATATACGCTTTTGGTCCGTGCATTTTGATTAGGTTTCATTTTGGTCCATGTGTTTTAATCCGCTATCAATCTTGGTTTTTTTATTTGTTTTTGTTTTTCTGTGAAACAAGCTTTTAAGTTTTTAAGGGTTATTTACACAATTGTTCCTTACGTATTTTTTTGCATTCACTTTTAAATATTGGTCCATGTATTTTCAATTAAACGGAGTAGTTACAGTTTTGAGTTCTTGCATGATTGTACCGAAACGCCAGTTTGACGGGAAGACCAAGATCGTTAACGGATTAAAATGTTTGTAAAACATGAACCGAAGTTGATATCTCAATATAACACAGG
The DNA here is from genome assembly GCF_963583255.1 of Pyrus communis. Taxonomy (NCBI): domain Eukaryota; kingdom Viridiplantae; phylum Streptophyta; class Magnoliopsida; order Rosales; family Rosaceae; genus Pyrus; species Pyrus communis. The sequence continues at coordinate 24,311,602 of NC_084812.1, forward strand.
ACCAAAAATGTCTTTAATCACCAAATAAATATGTGTGGCATACAAGAACAATTAGAAATATGAGTTTTGCTTAAAGCTCTATCTTTCCTTCTAATAAAAAAATGCCGGCAGCAGTTGTGGCTTGCACTTTGAGCTTCTAAGTAGTTCAATGAAGGTTGTGTTGCGCAAATTTATCCTTGTGGTATCGGTCGTATGTTAATGCAGTCGCTATTGTTTGAAATGACTATTTTACCCTTGCAATTCTGAGTTTGAGTAACATTAACATATGACCACGTACCACAAGGATAAACCGTGCAATTTAGCATTTGATTGAGTGAACGCAAATTTTATAGCGCTCTGAAGTATTAAGATATTCTCGGTATTGGTCGAAAAGGTAATTGAGTTCAAAAAAACAGACTGGGCAAAGGACAAGGCCGTTGTCGTTCACGTTGCTTTCATGTGTGTTTAATATGTATATATAGTACGAGTTGAATAACTCCGCCTGTGTTTTGATTCCTATTTAGACACAGCCGGTCCCAAGCCCGGATAAAGGAGGAGGGCTGTCAATAATTGTACTTTGTATGATGCAAATGATCCTAACCCTTAATCTCTTGCGAGTTCTAGATGCATCATTTATCTGTATTTTTGTATGGGCCACCGACCTTATGCCTGCTGCCATGTTGGGTGTTCAGATTTGATAACTCACTAGATTCAAATATTATGTAAAAGAAGGAAGGGAGGCTGACTTCCAAATTTTGTCCAAATTAAGGTAGATTGTGATTTAGTCTTGATGGATACTTGTTACTTCATGGGTGATGCATCTAGGTGTCATCTCGTGATAACTTATCAGTTTCAATCTCTGGTAAGAAATTTTTCTGGAGGATTAAATGGGATAAGTTTTCTTCATGTAGAATGTCAAGTTGGTGTTTCCTCTATTTTTCAAGAACAATTTTCAAAATAGAAAGTAAAATAAACATTATATAACAAAGTTAAGAGTATAATAAGAAATAAAATTATGTATGCACTATTACCACCACCACCACCATTACAAGATTCTCCACCGTCTCACTATCATCACCACAATTGCAATCATCTTTGACACCACCACCTTTCACTAACAAGTACCATCACCGTCGCCACCATTTCCAACCTCCATCTACACTTCTGACGCCATTACTGCCACCTGCGAATACCACCATCACCATCTTTACCGTTTCACCACTATGGCCACCATCACCACTACCACCACCATCACCACATTCCCAGCCCATTATCCTCACTATTGCCAACCATCACTACTACTAGCACCACTCTGCTCAACCACCATCTTTACCACCACCATCGCCATTACTACTAAACACAAATTTATATTTTTGTTCGAGATTTTAGATATTGGTACCAGACAAGTTTTTAATGTTTCATTCTCAAAAACCGTTCTCCGATTAAACCACCAGACGCATTCTTAAATCATAAAAATACAAAAATTATGTCATTTTCATATTACAAAAGGTTTTTTTTAATTAGCACCTCACATAAAGTTGAATACACTCCACATTAAAATTTGATATAAAATGACACATATACCTTATTATGTAATGACAATTTTGACCTCATAAAGTTAAAAAAAAAATATATTAAATACACCACAAATCAAATCATTTTTTACATATGTCACAAGATTATTTATTTTCTTCAACTCTTAAAATCATTTTCCCTCTCTATTGCAGAACAAACCCTAATCAATAAAACTACAAACACATTGACTAAAACAAATTATTTTAGACGAAACATGAAATCGACGTTTCGGAAACTTCACATAATGCGAAAGTTTCATATTTTATTATTATTTTAGTGACTCCAACGACATCGGCATGCCTATAACTACAATATGATTGACATCTCTTGAAAAAAGTATGGTCGATTCATGTATCACTCTCACCCTCTGTCTGTTACTGCTTGTTGGGGTTGTGGCTCAAGATTGACATGCCTAAATATGTTAATTTGTAATTATCTTATTGTTATGTGCTTCAGCCTGCATGCCATCGTGTTTGTGATTGTGCCCCCACTCACAGTGTAGGTCATACGCCGGATGATCGGCATGAAATCGACTCCCACCCTTAAAGCATCTACTCAGATGCTTATGCAGGTTAAGGAGTTTCGATTGGCTTTAAACTTTCGAGAGCTGAAATTCTTCTATCCAATGAATCATGGAAGCATTTTAGTCAATTTTCTACATAAATTCTATCTTTTAAAACCGGTTTCATTGTTTTGTGATTATACAGAAGTAAAAAATAAAATATGCATTTGCATCTAAGACGTGAAAAGTGTGGGGTTTATGGAGAAAAGTGTGGGATGTATGTAGAAAATGTAGGGTGTACATGTAGAAATGTGGGATGTATGTAAAAAATGTGTGGTGTATTTTGAAAGTGTGGGGTGTAAGGGTATTATGAGAAAGTATGTGTGATGTATTAAGATAAATTTTAATTGAAAAAGCAAGCGTGAAATGTATTAAGTATATGTGGTGTATTCAATAATATGTGGAATGTTAATAAAACAAGCTTTTTGTAAGGGTTCTTTAAACATTCATGATTTTCAAACAGACATGGCTTCTCTGCCCTCCCAGTTCCCATACGCTCTCATCCCTTCCTATTTGTGCGGTCACGGTTGAGTCACGTCAACATTTTAGATTACTATTGCTTTTTGTCTTATTATCTTTATAAAAAATTTAATATAAAATATTGACGTGATTTAACCGTGATTACATAAAATAAAAGGAAATGAGAGTATATGAGAACTAAGAGCAGAGAAGCCGTATCCTTTTCAAACTCCCGTCGCGCATTAAATTTCCAACAATAGTTTATTAGTCAGCGAGATGGTGATGGTTTACTTAACTAGAGATAATTAATAAAATGCTGATAATTAATTGTATTATTTAACCACAGAGACAGAGATCGTTAATTTGATAATCCATCTAATTAATTTGAGTGAGCAAATGGTTAAACAAAAAACAAAAACAAAATTAATTGATTAAAAAAAGGCTTTTGAGATCCAAATCTCATCCAACTGGGATTTTTGTTTTTCCTCCCTTTTCAAAGCTTCACCATCCCAACTCAACCGCAGTCAAAACTACGCCGTTTCACTTCCTTCCCTCTCAGCTCCGCCTTTGATTCTCTCTCTCTTTCTCAGTCAAACAAACTCAATGCTCAAATTAATGTTTGGTTGCCGAGAAAATTGAGGTAAAAAAAAAAAAAAAAGGAGTTTCGTCTTTGTGTTCGATCAAAATTACTCTCATTTTCTTGCTTGCCAAACAGAGCAAACTACGCAACTCTGTGTAAAGCTTCAGTTTTGTTGTTTTTGTGTTTTTTTCTCTCTCAGGTAGCATAATTGCAGTCGTTTCGAGATGGAAGAGTAAGTGTTGTTTTACTAATTAATTTTTTGGAAAATTTTAATTGTATTTTTAATTTTAGCTGAAATCAATAGAAATGAACTTCGATTTGATGATGGAATGCAGGGAAAATGCAGTGGAGCTTTTACAGCGGTTTCGCCGCGACAGGCGAATGCTTCTTGATTTTATACTTGCCGGTAGCTTGATAAAGAAGGTTATAATGCCTCCCGGTGCGGTTACGCTCGATGATGTGGATCTAGACCAAGTTAGTGTTGATTATGTGATCAATTGTGCTAAGAAAGGTGGTCTCTTGCGTTTATTTATTGTCGATTTTCGAGTTGTATTCTTCGTTGGAGTTTCTTTCTTTGCACACACTGACGATTTTGACAATGTAGGTGGAATGCTTGAGCTTTCGGAAGCTATTAGGGACTACCATGACCATACCGGTTTACCGCAAATGGTATGTGCAATTTATGACATGATGTAGTGAGTTATTTTCATTTTTAGGTTCAGGATTTGAATCTGGTCCCAAATTAAGACCCATCATGCATGTATAATTCCCATTTAAATGGTCATCTGTAGCTCCTCCGCTTTTACTTATCTTTTTTGGGTTGTGGTTAAATACGTAACTCAGATATTAGTTTATTTTCTTTTGTAATTTGGATTGGGATATCCATAAAAATTCCTAATCGGTAATCTTCTGCCTATTGTCATGTTCATTTCCTTGTGTTTCTGTTAATTTGTTTGCTTATTTTATATGTTTTCTGTTGATTATTTCCACTTTACCAGAACAATACAGGTTCAGCTGGCGAGTTCTTTTTGGTTACAAATCCTGACTTTTCTGGTTCTCCTCCAAAAAGGGCACCGCCACCTGTTCCTGAATTTGTGCCGCCTCCCGTTATCATGCCGCCTCCAAGTGTTATATCATCTGTTCCTGATCTTGACTCATCTCCGGTTGCATTAAGTGTGTCAAAATCAGAATCCTTTAACTCTACACAAGTTCAAGAACTTACGGTAGATGATATTGAGGATTTTGAGGATGATGATATCGATGAGGCTGACAGTGTCCTCATTTCACGAAGGACACGAAATGATGCTGCTGATCTTGCTCTTGGATTGCCTCCTTTTAAGACAGGTACTAGATTTTTAAGCCCAGGTGGATATGATGCTTTTAGTGTTGTGTGGAGCCAAGGTGCAAAATAGCCGGAACACTAAATGCACGTGCATGTATATCAATAATTCAATATTTATATATTTTTTCCAAATTTCTGTTAGATTGTTATGCTTATATGGTGTAATAATCAATCATACAGGCATTCTTAATTCACGTGTTACTCGAGAGTGAAAACATGTGTTATGGCCCTGGCTATATTTCAATCTATAACTACTACCAATCTGTACACCACTATTTGTTTATAACTTTCATTGAAATTTGGATACATTTGTTAGAAATTAGAAAAATTGGGAAGTACTAAAGAGGTATAGTCTATAGACTATAGAGTGACCTACAGGTATACTGTTCAGACAGATCTGTCTGCTTTTTCTAGATAGCCCATGAATCACTTGGCAATCAGTAGCAAAGATTGCATTTCCAGCTCCTAGGTTGACTGATGAAAATTGAAACATGACTCATAATTTATTTTCTTCTTTTCCTTCTTTTTCAGCTATCACAGAAGATGGTCTCTGTGAAACTGCATATGAAATCCTTTTGGCATGTGCTGGTGCTTCAGGGTATGCTTTTAGTTTCTTATTTGGTCTGCAAATACTTTGTAATGCCTTGAATGTTCTGTTATGACACCATCCGTGCTTGCCCTCTCTCTGTCTGAACAGGGGTCTCATTGTGCCTTCAAAAGAGAAAAAGAAAGACAAAAGGTCCAAGCTGATGAGGAAACTTGGACGAAGTAGAAATGAAAATGCTTTGAGTCAGTCTCAACGAGCCCCTGGATTGGTTGGGTTATTGGAGACTATGCGTGTTCAAATGGAGGTATTTACTAGTCGTTTACTTTTCAAAAGGATGCATTACCAGTCTGTTTCCTTTTTTCTTTCCTCTCCATTTAAAGTTGAGATAGCTTTTGTTATTATAAAGATGGAACTCCTCCATCATCCCAATCAGATAGGCAATTGGCGTATGGATTTTGAGAAGTTCTTTATGAGGCTATCACATAGACGGTGTTTGAAAAGAATTAGAAATGAATGATGTTTATTAATGGTAGCTACAAATATGTTCGCGGGCATATTTGTTTTCTAAATATAAAATATTTTTATAAACATATTTTATGTTAGTACAGTCCTGTTTGTACTCTTATATGGTACAATACGAACACAGTACAGCTTATCCGGCCACTTAGTTCTGTACAGTACCACCAAATAGTACTAAGGTTAAGACAATGCAAAATAGTACATTAGCATTGGATTGAAATTGTGCAGTTCAGTCCTGTGCACTAAACAAGCCCGGTAGAGTAGTTAAGAACTATGTAAGCACGAAGGACTTTATGGAATGTTTTTCTTTTGAAGCTGGAGGGTTAATACTGCTTTTATCATATACAAGCTTCTCAGTTCTATGGAGTATGGACCATATTATCATCTGGTTCTGCTAGTTCCTAGCAAATGTGATGTATAATTATATTTTCAGCGGGCCAGTAATTAGATATGGTACATGCATATGTTAATCTTGTATGCATTGGTGGCCATCACTTCAAGCTGCTATGAACTGTAAAAGTTGTTAGTAGGATCAGTTTTTTCTTTCCATATTTGGGTACGTACTGAATGTATTCCTCTTTAAGTGACCCTATCTGTAGCTCATTAATTGGGATTGTAGTTTATATGGCAACAGCCAGAGGGATTTTTGAAATCCTGCTGGTTGCTGATATGGTTCTTTATGCTGTCCTGCTGAACTGTATTTCTTTTTGTTCTTATTGGCCATACTTACGGATGCAGATATCTGAGGCAATGGACATCAGGACTAGACAAGGGCTGCTTAATGCCCTAGCAGGAAAAGTGGGAAAAAGAATGGATACCTTACTAGTTCCTCTGGAACTTTTATGCTGTATTTCACGAACAGAATTCTCTGACAAGAAGGCGTATATACGGTGGCAGAATAGGCAGGTAAGTTCTATTCCTTACAATCTCTTTCATTTTCTGTTGATATGTTTTATTGTCCTATTTGGTGAAATTGGACGGGGGTGACCATATCCGTACATGACTTCCAAATTGAGAAATTCTCTCTTTTTTTTTTTTTTTTTGTCACAGTTGAATATATTGGAGGAGGGGCTTCTCAACTTCCCTGTTGTTGGATTTGGGGAATCTGGACGCAAAGCGAGTGAGTTTAGGATCCTGTTAGCAAAGATTGAAGAATCTGAGGTGCGTCTTATGTCTTTCTAAATGGTTGCAATGCCCTCTATCACGAAATTAGAAATTAAAATTTAAGTTTTCTATTTGAATTTTGAACCCATAGTTCACCCCGCATTCGAAATACACTACAATTTTTAATTAAAACTCTCATCTTTTTCTTAGAAAACCCACCATGTGTTCCAAAATTGCTCCTATACCCACACTAGGAAGCCCAACACACAACTTACTTCCTTCAGTAACCCTAAACTCTAAACCAAAACATGCCTAAGCCACCATTTTAAGGTATTATTTTGGTATCACTGGTTTGAAAGGTTGAGTTGATAAAATGGAGTTTAGTGGTATTCTTCCATAAAAAGGAGTTCTCTTGCCTTAAATCAGCCAGTTGTTAAATTAGAAGCCTTTCTGGTTGGCCACATTCATAAACTATCAATTGGTCAATTGAATTTATACATTCTGCTGAAGGCTCTGACTTGTTCCTAGAGAGGTAAAGAAAATGTAGAGATTTGGCTGAGTTCCTTAAAAATCTTTTACTTTTTAGTTTTTATAATATATAAAGTAAAATTGAAAGATACATTATTCTTTTGCCTTGTTTGGATACTCCCTTATACCTTTTCGGAGTATTCATGATATAATTCATAGCTTTCTGCTATTTTTTAATTTATCTGTTTTGTTTTTCATTTTCCTTTTTTCCTTCTCTTTTGATTGCAGTCTCTTCCACCATCCACGGGTGAACTCCAACGAACGGAATGCTTGAGATCTCTTCGAGAGATTGCCACTCCACTTGCTGAGAGGCCTGCTCGTGGTGACTTAACCGGTGAAGTATGCCACTGGGCAGATGGTTATCACTTGAATGTTAGACTATATGAGAAACTGCTTCTCAGTGTCTTTGATATGTTGGACGAGGGAAAGCTGACTGAGGTTAGTACTTTTTGTTCTTGGCCATGGCAACATGACTCTGTCAAAGGAGGATTTAATTCTACAAAAGAAGTGCTTTCATCTATGTTGCCAAGTCACTTTCTGCTTGATTGGTTTTAGAAGCTTTCTGGAGTTGGGTTAAGATCTCCATTCTGTTTGAAATTCTGAATTTAACTGATACCTGGGCGCATTTGGTAACACTTCCGCATTTGGTCTGGGTTCTTTTTCAGTTAAATATGAAAAGGAAATGTATGTTAGAAAGGAGGGAGGGAGGAAGAAGGAAGAAGGGATAAATGCTGGAGAATGTGTGAAATAACAACTATTTTGAATTGCTTTTAGTTTTTAGTTTTCATTTCAAATATGATTTCACCAACATTTTGTCTTCATCCCTCCCTCCCATGCATTTATACTCTTATCTTTTGAGAAAAAAAAAAAAAAAACCCGAAGAGTTCCAAAAGGGTCTGAATATGACATTTAGCATATTCTCGGAAAATTGGATTTTTTGCATGCTTTCAGTGTCAACTTGGTATCCCAATCAGATTTCAGAATTTGTACAGCAAAATAGTTGTAATTTGCTTTCCTGGATAGTGATTTAGGGTAATCTAGGAAATGTAACCTTCCAGTTATGGGGTGGGTGCTACCGTGTTAGGGTCAAAACAATTATAGATTCAAGGCTTGGAACTGTAGAAAGAAAGGTTCAAAGGTTTTATTAATTAAAAGGTTGAATCTTGATGGTTGAAGCTGATGGACACCATAGAAGGATACTTTCAGAGTTCTAGCACCCATTCATAGTAATATTTTGGAATGTTGCTATAGAGGGTTTTAGTTGGTAATAAAGGAAAAAGAGTTACAATCCTGAAGGGATGATAAAAGAGAAAAATCAAGTTTGTTCTAGCAAGATGAACGGCATACAGAGAAAGAGATAGAATACACTTAAAGTTCAAATGGTTTTAGGGAATTCTTATTGGCACTCCAAATCAGTCATACTGCATTCCTCTTAAGTGGAGATTATCTCATATGTTCTTATAAGGGAGGAGTGTGGGATGACTATTTTAGAGTGCCTGTCACCTCTCCTAAGTACACAGTTGACTAAATTATAGATTCTTAGACCAAGGTAGATGTAATAAAATTATTATCTAGTTAAGGTAACTACTTCTTAAACACAGGGACCTATTTAGTTCCAGCACTCCTGCATCTGAGGAATTTCTGGACTCAAAACAATTGATAAATACTAAATATAAAGTTCTCCCTGATTTATGAAATTCCAGTACTGCCTATGTGAGGAAAAAAAGTCAAAACTCAGCTCATAACTGAAGACTCAATATGCAAATTGTTTTAACCTTAGACTCTTTATTACTCGAACATCAAAATCAATAATAGCCGTTTGTCCATTGTGTGATGACTCCAGTTGTAAATACTCAAGTCACCAGATATGGAATTTACGATGAACGCAGAAGCTAGGCTTTTTCTCTGTCTCTCATAGTCTCTAGCTCATCTTTATTTCCAGGAAGTAGAAGAAATACTTGAGCTCGTGAAGTCGACATGGCGTGTTTTAGGAATCACGGAGACCATTCATTACACCTGCTATGCATGGGTCTTGTTCCGTCAGGTATAAAGGCCACAAGATTTATTTTCTATTTGAATGGACCTACAGCCCCTAAAATGATTTTTTTTCCTTATATAATGTAATTGTTTATAACTTCATTTGTGATGGAGATTGGAGGGTACGATTGACATGTCTCATACTGTTACAGTTATTATTTATATTCTAAAAAGATGGTCTTTCATACATTCACTAGAGGATATGGACTTAACAAACAAAGGACTCTCTCTCTCTCTCTCTCTCTCTCTCTCTCTCTCATATACAAACACACACAGAGATACGTACGTGCAGTATGCATACCATATAGAGTTATATAACATGTTGATGATAATTTTCCTTTAGTTCGAGGCCCTTCGGACCTATAGGCCTATGAGTTACACAAAGGAAGGCACTCGTACCCCATCCCATGAACCTCAAATCCATGCTGCAAACATCCATATCTTGGGAACCTTCAATGTATTTCTAACATTTTAAAATTGTATACCTAGAGCATCTTGAAGAGTTGAACTTGCATTGAATGGCACTGGTAATAGATATCAGCTTTGTTTTTTAACAAATTGACATTTCTTCTTGTACTTTTGAGCTGGTAAATCTTTTCATGGGGAACGGAAGTGTACTACATATATGTCATATAGTGACATAAATTCATGCATGTTTTTGGATGGTTTTAAGTATAAAGATGCTCATAGTGGAGTCACTGGGATGTCTTTCATCGGCGGCTTCTTCTGTCAGCATGCTATTATGTCAAATATCTACCCACTAATCTTCTTTGAGTCGCTCCATTCTACAAAAATTGTGTATTATTTTCAATTCTGGGTTTCTTTTCAGCCAGTTTTGTTCTTTCTATTTCTTCTGTTTCCTTTTTGTTTGTTCTCATCAATATTTTGTGGAAGTTCAATTAGAAAATTCTTGTTAGTTAATACCATCACCGTTCACATTTTATGTTGGTTCTGTCATCACAGCATGTTATTACTAGCGAGCAAGGAATTTTACAACATGCCATTGAACAGTTAAAGAAAATACCATTGAAGGAACAACGGGGACCACAGGAGAGGTCACACTTGAAGAGTTTGCATTGTAGAGTTGAAGGCGATCAGGGGCATAAAGATTTATCTTTCTTACAGTCATTCTTATTGCCAATTCAGAAGTGGGCTGATAAGCAATTAGGAGATTACCATCTGCACTTTGCTGAGGTAGGCAAAATTATACTTGGGTGTGGACCTTGTGTTTAATTTTATTTTTTGTAGCGCCAATGCTAGCTTTTGTTGAATAGTTATTTTTAATCTGTGTATGCTACTATGCTTGCTCTTTTACTTTTGTGGAAATAACTATCATATGCGTTGTGCCCATTCACTGCTTGCATGATCTATCATGTATGCTCAATTGCTCATGCACATACTTTATGCAGCTCTTTTCTACTTTTAGTTACTTTTACCAAGGAATTCTCCTAGTTTTGCAACTCAATACTCTTAAACTTCTCATGTACATTATAGGTGCCAGGTTTGATGGAGAATATAGTAGCAGTTGCGATGATTGCTCGGAGGCTTCTGTTGGAGGAACCTGAAGCAGTATGTGTAGACTCAAAAGAAACTTTGTGCTTGACTTATATTAGAGAATAATTCTTGGCTTCTCATCAGTGGGGAGAAACTTCGTTGTCACTGCTAAGGTGTTAGTTGAAGTGGTGGGACCAACCACTTTCACCAATTGGTGACATGATGAGAAGCCAACCATGGTTTTTGTAGAATAAAACTATTTTGACTTTCCAACTTTTTGATGTTATTTTTCTTGTGTGATGAAATTTATTTTTCCCCAATTGCAATATCTGGATTTTTTCTCTCTTTTATTTTAATAAAAATGACACAAATTCAAATGTAATGTCAACTTGTAAACTTTTTAAAGCTGAATTTCTTTTTTGACAGGCAATGCTTCAATCCACATCCAACACAGATGAAGATCAGATAGAATTATATATATCATCTTCTATTAAGAATGCATTTACAAGGGTAAGTGTTACAGTTGATTTAATAGGGTTGTTGGCTGACAAAGTATATTAGAAAAGCTTAGTATTTCAAACAAACGAAATTTAATACGGGGAAGCTAGGCAATGAACTTCTCATTTGGTAAGAGGTGCTAGAAGATAAAAAAGAAAATTACTTGGACCATATTCTAAAGACTTAAGCTTTTGGAACTTTCGTAGACCAACAATTATCATGGTATTAGAACAGGAAAGCAAAGGCCTTTTATTTGCATCTCTCCTCATTGGTGCGTTTTATGTCAAGACAAGGAGAGTGTGCATCATGTTTTTCCCCCATCACTCTTAATTTGTACATTGGGGATCAGGCTTGATGTTTGTTCTTATTATGAAGCAGTAAGAGGGTCTGCAGTTGCTATGTTTTATGTTCATTGGTTGTTAATCTGGTGAACTAAGTTTCTCCTGAAAGCATTTAAGTTGCGGATATAACGGACTGTCGTGTTTTGTTGTGGTTAAATCTGTTGCGTCCAGTACACAATTTATCCAATGGTCACATTCTTCATTGAACTCATATGCATATGTAATATAACAATGAGCACACTGCACGCTATACCTGTTGATAACCCTTGAAGTTCAATGATGATATAGACAACTTTTCATTAAGGACTTTGTACTGAAACATGGCTTTAAGTTTTCCTTTTCAAAATTTTTCTCGTCATGCAGATCTTACATTCTGTTGAAAAATCAGAATTAAAGCATGAACATCCTTTGGCATTGCTTGCTGAAGAGACGAAGAAACTTTTGAAAAAAGATGCAACCATGTTCATGCCAATTTTGTCCCAGAGGCATCCACAAGCAACTGCTGTCTCAGCCTCACTCCTTCATAGGATTTATGGCAACAAGTTGGTAAGCTTATATGCTGTTTCTTAATGTGAACTACATTTTACATATATTTTGTCCATAATACAGTATTCTTTTAGGTGGATGTGGGGAACTTAGTACTGATGTCTTATTTCAGAAACCTTTTCTTCGTGCTGCTGAACATCTGACAGAAGATGTAGTATCTGTATTTCCAGCAGCTGACAGCCTTGAGCAATACATTATGGAACTTATTACGTCCGCTTGTAGAGAGGAAACTGCAGATGTATTCTGTAGGAAACTAGCTCCATACGAGGCGAGTGACTCAATTTTCTTACATTACATATTTTCCTTATTTCTTTTTAGTTTCAAAATTTAATGTGAGCTTATTCTGATAGTGTATAGTCATGGATGTGCACAATTGGAATATAGACTTGATTCTGCTAAGTTAAAGCTGATTAATTACAAAGATGCAAACAATGTCAGGTTTACCATGTAGCACTAGTTGCATTGCTTCTTACCATCTTCTTATTAAGCTTCTTATATATTTCTAGATTGAATCTATATCTGGAACATTGGTGATGCGTTGGGTCAATTCGCAACTTGGAAGGATCTTAGGTTGGGTTGAACGGGCTATTCAGCAGGAGGTAAAAGTTACAGTTTATCCTTATTTATTTATTTAGCGCATCTTTTGTTCTCATCTGGAAAACCTGCATTCCTCACTTTGTTGTTTCTCTGTTGAGTTTCTAAATGTTCATGTGCATCATTTTACAGAGGTGGGACCCAATATCACCTCAACAGCGGCATGGGAGTTCAATCGTTGAAGTATTTAGGATTGTGGAGGAGGTATGACTTTGTTCGTTTGGGTATAAGAAAAAAATCATTTTAGGGATAAATCAATTATAATATTGTCGGTAGTTGACAATATTGTTGGTTATTCCTATTGGAGCTATCTAATTTAACTTAGTACATATGTGACATGTATAAATATAACAAACATATCATAAACTTAGTAAATAGTGATAAATCAGTTTCTTTATTGTTTGGACGTACTTGTTGGATTGGTATTCAAATGTATTATCTATTTCTGGCACTGGTCAGATACCTCTAACAATACTGATGTGTTTCCTTGTAAACATCTCTTTGTGCAGACTGTTGACCAATTTTTTGATCTCAAGGTTCCAATGAGGCCTACAGAATTGAGTGGTTTGTTTCGTGGAGTTGACAATGCGTTTCAAGTGTTTGCTAATCTCGTCATTGACAAATTGGGTAGGTGCTATTTGGGAGAACTAAATATACAATAAAGGAAAAAGAAAACAGAATTTGTCTTCAGGATTTGCAAGAGTTAAGAAAATTTCATAGAGATCCTAGCTCTTGGTTTGCCCTCGACCCTTTTCTCTTTTTCCTTTTTCCCACATCACAAAGGTTGTAGGTTAAGTCCTGTGCTCCCATGTGATTATATCATCCAGTAGGGATGAGTTGTGCAGTTCTAAATTGGTCATGGTGTGTTGTCACAGTTCTGAAAACTTCCATGTTTCCCTTACTCTATGTCGTTTGTATTCCCTTGGCAAAAATTGTTTATCTGGCCTTATTGAGAATTGATCTCTTATTGATTTTCTTGGTGGACATTATTGAAACACTCATTTTGCTCAATTGTTCTTTGCTTTACCACTGGACCCCAAAAACTTAAGCTGTTAAGGAATGAGTTAACACTATCTATGAAGCTAAACCCTTCTTCGCATGCAACCCATCATGCACACGAAGCTAAACCCTTCTTCACGTGCACCTTGCAAGTGAACAAAGAAGTGGGTCATGTGGTTTCAAACCCGGGACCTCCAACTACCAAAGCCTGATTACCAGTAATGGTCAACCTTGTATATTAAGCTAACAAGATTTTTTATTCTTCTCTACATGGTACAAATGGTTTTTGTCCTTTTTATTTCTTGTTGTCTACCCTTATTCTACCCACATAGACCTTAATTTTTGATTTTGGTCATGCAGCTACTAAGGAGGATTTAATTCCACCAGTGCCCATTCTTACAAGATACAGGAAGGAAGCTGGAATAAAGGCTTTTGTAAAGAAGGAACTATTTGATCCTCGGCTGCCTGATGAGAGAAGGTCTACTGAAATTAGTTTTAGAACGACTCCAACCCTTTGTGTGCAGTTAAATACACTTTATGTAAGTTCAGGTTTAGCTTATTTTCGTTAAGAACCTGCTCTCTCTCTCTCTCTTGGAATTTCTTGATGATATATTAGTATGAAATGCAACTAAGTATATCTCCTCTAGGCGTCCTGTGAACTTATAATGTTTATGTTCTTATATTGTACGCTGCCTAAGTTAGAAAATGATTAGTTATGTATATGTGATTCTTAAAATGCTGATAATGCATGCCATTCTTTGATATTTTCTATACTAGTGCATATCAAAATTGAATTGAAGTGATCTCTCTCTAGTAACCTACTGAAGCACTGGCCAGTCTACAGTTATATCAGAGCTGGCTTTAGAAGTAGATGTATTCTTTTCCAGCAAAAACATGGATGCTGATGAGACCTAAGTTTCATATGGATGTGATGTGATGGCACTCTGTTATATATGCTAAAGACATATGCTAAAGATCTTTAGTTGCATCCATATTTGATGGTCATCTCGTTTTTGTACACCATGTCTGTTATGTTTAAATTTGTTTGTCTACATATACTTTATTCTGTATAGGCATTTGATTGCCAATATGATTATCTAAAACAATCTGGTTTTATTTGTGCTATTCACAGTATGCAATCAGTCAGTTGAATAAGTTGGAAGATAGCATTTGGGAGCGATGGACGAAGAAGAAGCCCCGCCAAAAACTTATCAGTATGTGTTAAAAAGTGGTTTATAACCTTATATCCGTTTGAAATCTTTCCATTTACAAGAGTTTAGGTTGAGGAATGCATATGCTATTATTTACTCGCAATCTCTCGGAGGGCTGATATATTGACTATTTTTTTGTAACTTTGTAGAGAAATCCATAGACGAAAAGTCAAAAAGTTTCACCCAAAAGGACACGTTTGATGGCAGTAGAAAAGATATAAATGCCGCTATAGATCGAATATGCGAGTTCACTGGTACAAGAATTTTGTTATTTAATGATGTCCTATTCCTTGGAAAACTAGAGAACACTTATTAATGTACCAACTTTTGTTGCAGGAACTAAAATTATCTTCTGGGATTTGAGGGAACCGTTTATTGACAATTTATATAAACCAAGTGTTTCTCTTTCGAGGTTCGAAGCAGTGTACGAACCACTTGATACGGTCAGATTTATCCCTTTTGGAAGCTATATTCTATTTTTATGTGGTATCTGTCACGTTGCATATCATTTATGTGTCACCCATTATGAATTTTACATCTTCTCAATCCTTATCACCTAAATTGTATATAAGTCCACTAACTAATTTTGTCATGTGCATAATGGTAGCACAGTCTAACCATTAAATCGAGGGTGCCCTGGGGGTTTGAGCTAAATCTCATGAGAAAGATCCATCAACTTGAATAATAGGTTCAAGTAATAGTTGTAGTTGGGATGTGGCACAGTCAACATGACATAGCTTTTGTGTTGGAAGTTAGTGATGATATGAGTCATGCTCGCACCACATCAAAAATTGGATATTCACCACGGTCAATTTTGACTACCCTCCTCTTAACAACCTTGGTTGAGTTGAATAACTTTAGCAGTTGTTTAAACATATTGCTAACAGTTCAGAAGAACAAAAAAAACGAGTGCTGTGTATTTTTCTCGATTTGCCTTTAAAGTTTTATTCTTCAGTTATTAGTTTCCTTTCAACCACACTTTCTGTATCCATGTAATTTTTTAATTGATGTCGAAGACAACTATTGCAGGAACTTAGTCAACTATGTGCTATAATTGTGGAACCACTCAGGGATCGCATTGTGACAAGTCTCCTTCAGGCAACACTGGTATCCTCCACACCCTGGCTTCTTTGAACAAATCTGTCAAAAATCCTGTAAGATATTTATATTTCAATGGAATGTTTAATTTTTTTTTTTTTTTTTTTTGGCTGTTTTACCAGGATGGTTTACTCCGCGTTCTATTAGATGGCGGCCCATCACGAATTTTCTTGGTGGGAGATGCAAAGCTATTAGAAGAAGATTTGGAGGTCCTCAAGGTACCTGCTTTTTGCCTCTTTGAATATCGGAAGTGGTGGTTGACCTTTGTTCTCAAAAGTTTAAGCTGTTAGATTGTGGGCAAACAATTATTAACACTCCTCACATGGGGACAACCCCTCACCACCATTAGAGGGCCTGGCCCAACTGAATCAACCTGTATTTTGAGGTTGTCATTGTAGGGATTAGTTCTCGGATTTGCTTCTTAATACCATTAAACTTTTTTATTTTGGTTTATCACCATACTTAAAAAGCATTGACTGTTAGAAAATAGGCCAACTATTTAATACCCATCAAGAATGAAATCTTTTTTTAATCCGGATAGATAGTCAAACAACAAACTTGCATATCCTATCTCCACAAGTTTAATCTTCACTAGTTCCATTGCGTGTTGAAAAAAAATTTACTTACAGGGAGGCATTTGAAAGTTGCTTGAACTTCATTGGGCGAAAGAAGAATTGAAATGACCTCAATTATTTATTTAAATTTCTCCCAGACTTGTCTACTTTGTGTGATACATAGACTTTCAAATTTGTATACATGCTCTTAATTTGCGTCATTGTGGATGTAAAACAGGAGTTTTTCATCTCGGGAGGAGATGGCCTTCCACGAGGAGTTGTTGAGAATCAGGTGTCACGTGTTCGGGATGTAGTAAAGTTGCACAGCTACGAGGTTAGTTCATCGTTTTCTCTGGTTGAAAATTCATAAGTGAATCAGATTATTTCAGGCATTATACTATTCTATTGCCAATAGGAATAAGGGTTGAAAAGCAAAATGTACATCTAGACAGTTGTCATTTTTTAATTCAATTTTTGACATTTCTCTTGCTTTGATTTGAACAAGTTGGTTTGTTACGAACTAAAGAGAAAAAGGGTGAAAGAGAGAAATAACCATTGTTTATGAACCATAGAACGAACCACACAATATTCGTCTTACTGGAAATAAAAGCTTATGCAAGGCATGAATACTCCCAAGGTAACGGAGTAGAGGAGTCAACAACGATCTCATTGTCGCGCATAAACTGGAGCTTGAACACACACACACACACACACAATCACACAATATTCGCAGAACTGATTTTGGTCGTGATAATGTCGACTATCTTGGTTGCTTTGGTAGATAACATTGAACTAATTATAAGATGTCTGATGTCCATTTTTTTATGGGTTCTTTTTCTTTTTACTCGTTCTGTTTACAGACTCGAGAACTGATCGACGACTTGAGGTCTTCCAGTGGCCCGGAAGCGCGGGGTGGTAGAAGCAAACTAGGGGCTGATTCTAAGACACTATTGAGAATATTATGTCATAGAGGTGATTCGGAGGCCTCTCAATTCCTCAAGAAACAGTACAAGATACCGAAGTCCGTGGCATAGAGGGATTATCTTTGCTCTTCAGAGAAATGTAAAGCGGTAAAATTTGTACTGTTTTTGAAATTTGTTTGTGTAATTAGTTCATTGTTTCTATCTTTGTTAATGTAACTTATGAACATGTAATAAGAGCTATTTTACATATTAAATCTGTATTTTTTTCGGATTCCTAAATCTTTCCCATTTAAGATGTGAAAAGAAAACGTGTATTTGAAGCAAATAGAACGCAATGCACTTGCTGTCTGCATTACAACCATTCCCGGTGGAAGGAGTAACTTTGTAGGAATGACGCGGACGGTTTCGTCAAATGACGGAGATTATGCCGTTCCTCTTACGCCTCGGGTTTCAAAGACTAGTTTCTCTGAACATATCATGGAGTTGGAGCTAAAGAAAGACTTTGGCGTAAAATTGAGTGTAATCGTGTTTTAGAATTCATATAGTCAACTTCATTTAGCGGGATAAGACTTGATGGTGGTTGTATAATTCTATCTTGGAGCCTTGACAGCCATTTGTAGACAACGAAAGACGCTCACAAGTCGCTCATACATATTAGAAAATTTTATTCAAACACATGTTTTATATCTCTACCCTAATTAAAAACGCTTTTTATCATTCCCTCTATACATTCAACATCAGTTCCCAAACTATGCTGACTTTTACGACAAACCAACCTAAACATTTCTAAATCCCTAAATTAATTAATCCTGATGTATAACGATTCATTAGCAATTGCAGGTTAAGACGGCACAACACACTTATAACACACTTACACGAAGACTCGAGTTGAATTTGAGACGGTGTACATGTAATTGGGTACATTTTTGCTCATTGCTCTTACGTGCTAGTAACGGTCACCATCTTATTTATCACCATTGAATAAATTTAGAGTTTGAAAGTTATATCTATCCAATCATAAAACAACTCAGCTTTCAATGTGTCGAGCCTAGTAACCTGTAACACCTTACCTCGCTAAGAAGGCTGATGAGATGACCTCTACCAATAAGGACTTGAAAATCCTTGTTGATCGAGACTTGGATAAATAACTAGTCGGTCTCGAAGTAATGCTATTTATCCAAACTGAATGTGCTCCTTGATTGACTGTTTCTACGACTCTAGGGTTGTTTATTCAAACTGAAGATGTCGCTGGTTGCCTTCACAGTACTGTTTATCCAAACTGAAGATGTGTTGGCGGGAAGAAAGGGGAAGAGGAGAAAATCTCAAAGGATGTTGAGAAGCTTTATGCAGGACAATTTGTGTGTTGAATTGGAAGGGTCTTGAATGATGCATTCCCTTCTCTATTTATAGCAATGAATCCCTTGCTGAACTAGAAATGGACTCGAATTAGAACTCCTTAACCCATTCCAATCAGGTTTCAACCAATCCTAATCTCTATAGGACTTTGAACCAAGCTCTTTAACAAACAAGATTCATCCCCTAATTCTCAGCAACCTTAGCCTTAAGACTCCTAGTTACACGAGAATTCAACTAACTCACCCTTATCCAAACCAAACCTCATTGTAATAGGATTTGGCAGACTTTGACTAAACGACTTATAACAAGATTCTAGATGAATGCTACTGGATCGAGAATGATTCTAAACTTGACCCAAAATAATATTTTGGACCCAAACGCCACTCCACAAATCTCACAATTTAAAATAATCCAAAGATTATTGATAAGCTTTGTTAAAAAGAAACAAAAGAAAAGATCATAGATAAGGTGATCAGCGTAGGTGGTGAGCAAAAATATTTTCATGCAATTAGCCTTTTTGTTAAAAAAATGAAATGTAATTAACAATGGCGCCTTTGGACTTTGAATCATCCCTCTCTAAAACCCTTGATTAAACCCTAGAAAGCACTAACACTATGTTTGGGTGAAGAAATTTAAGATTACTAAGGAATTTAAAAATGATGAAAATTGAAATGACGAGATTTTATTTTCTAGAATTTGTAAATTTTCTTGTTTAGTTAACCTAAAATAACAATGAAATTGAATACGGAATTTGTTATTTTTAAACTCTCAATCATAGAAATTGAGAAATGACACCTATTTACATGGAATTTGAACGTGGGATTTGGTGGTCCCAAATTCCAAGTTTTTTTTCTACGCGAAAATTCTAAATTTCTATGTTTATAAATCCAAACAAGAGAATTGATGCCTGTCAATTTATAAATTCCAACTTTTACCAAAAGTCCATGTTTATTTCCATCCAAACATAGTGTAAGATTCCTCTCTCTCTGAACTTTTGGATCAATTTCAATGGCATCAGGTGGAGGGAACGCAGGCGGAGGAGTGGAGTGGCATCTACGGCCTCCAAACCCTAAAAACCCAGTCGTCTTCTTCGACATCACCATCGGTACCATCCCCGCCGGTCGCATCAAGATGGAGCTCTTCGCCGATATCGCCCCCAAAACCGCCGAGAATTTCAGGCATTTTCCCCTCGTTTTCCCTTTCTGTTACTATTCCTCTTCTGTCATCCACTTCATCGTTTAAGACGCCGTCGTTCGTTCCTGATTCAGCTTGCTTGTCTTCTCTTTTCTTGTTCCAGGCAATTCTGCACCGGCGAGTACAGGTAGCCAGCCCTAACGGCCAAACCCATTATTTCATTCTCTCCAAGTTTGGGGATTTTGATTTTTACTATTTATCTGGATTTTGTAAAAAATTATTTGAATTGGATATTGTAAATTGGCAGAAAAGCTGGGTTGCCAGTTGGGTACAAGGGGTGCCAGTTCCACAGGGTGATTAAGGATTTCATGATTCAAGCTGGTGATTTTCTCAAGGTTCTTCCTTTTTCTTCAACAAGTATCTAATTTTGTTACGTATGCCGTTTCAGATTCTTTAGGAGGGAAAGTTCATGGAATTTTGGGTTTGTTACCATTTTCTGAATATGAATGATCATGCTTATATATCGGCTAGGTAGTCATTTTTAATGGAGATTGTTTTTAACTGTGTTCTTCGTGTAATATATTCAGTGTGCAACTTCTACCCCAATCATATCTATTCAATGCATAACACTGCTTACAATAATCTTCTTTCTTATGAAAAACATTATTGTGAGGAATCTGCGGATAAAGAAGGAAACTGCTGTTTTCATAATGCTCAAACTTTCTTCCTCTTGTTGTTGCAAGAATCTTATAGTGAAGACCTTTCTTTGCAGGGTGATGGTAGTGGATGTGTTTCCATCTACGGACATAAGTTTGATGACGAGACTTTTGATGCCAAACACACTGGTCCCGGCCTATTGTCAATGGTATGCATTTTCATGTTGCTTTTAGTATTCAATAATTTCCTGTGGTTTTCCCATACTTTTCGAAGATTCATATCCAACATTTGTTTGCTTTACCTTACCTTCATGTACACTTGAATCTCTTTTATGTGGAGAATTGAAAATGGGTAAAGCTTTTTATTTAGTCCTTCAGTGCAACAAATTTGTACGTGGAGATACAAAAGATTAGTTTCTAGTTAAATTTATGTGTGGTTTGAGATGTGAAATTGATTGCTTCTAAATGTGCGTAGGTCACTGAAGAATTCTATTCAATGATGAGCTTTTATACTTTTCATCCTTTCTTAGGCAGTATAGTTCATAGTGCTAGTGATTGGTCCTTTTATGTCAAAGTCTCATCGGCATTGGTTTACTGATGTAAGTGAGTTTGGAGTTTAAAGTCTTACTGGCCTTTGATTTTGGGTGAGTCTGTCAAAACTGAAGATCCAATTTTTGAAGAGTAATATTAGCATATCACATCGGCATTCCTTGTTTTCTGGTATGAGTTTCAATTGTTTCTGTAGTGTAATTAACGTGTTGAGAGTCCTTCATATCCTTCTTCGTGGATATATATCCATTACTAATTAACTAGTTACTTGCTTCTGAACACATTGTAAGATGTGTAAGAGGTAAAGAGATAATGTGTTGACACGTGCACAGGAGTACTTCTCATTCCATTTTTTTTGTAAACCTCAACCTTTCTTTAGGTTGCTGCAATGTTCATTTAGAACAGGGAAAGAAGAAGGGGAATTGATGGGATTTCCAATGCCCATTAACCTATTAGGTCTACGCGCAAAATTAATAAGCTGTATTAGCATTGTATTATTTGTTACTTCTTGTAAGATTTTATGCTTTGATTGGCCACACAAATGGCCGAGGATCCTGTCCGAAACAGGAATTTTTACACATGCACATACAAACAGAGACACAGATATATTTTTCGGTTCCAACATGAGATTGTACTCTTGATACTGAATCGATATAATCTTTTGCTCCTTTTCAGGCAAATAGTGGACCAAATACAAATGGGAGCCAGGTTAAAACAAAACTGTCTCTCTTTTGTTCTCTCTTATTACACACACAGAGATGTGACTGATGTTTGTTTGCTTTTGCACTTCAGTTCTTTATCACTTGCGCGAAATGTGACTGGCTTGACAATAAACATGTTGTGTTCGGGGTACGCTATGATCCTTCTCTCTACTGTCAATAATGCATTATATTTCTCAAACATACAAGTCACCTGATTTTTATCAAAGAGATTCGTTATTTAGTTGCCAAAAACATAATAAGTATTACCATGCATCCATCCAGAATGAAAATTTGATAATACCTATCCTGAGCAGATACAAGTCATTTTGTGCTGTGAAACTTTTTGCGTAAAATGATTCTAGGAACCAAAATTCCACACCCGTGAGCATGCAAACAAACATAAGTTGTCCTAGGAATTTCCACTGATCTTCTATCCTTTTGTTACCTAGCTCTAAATCACCTGCTTTAGGTTTAACCTTCCAATTTTTTGGTAGTACTGACAAACTGTTTTATTTTTTGTTAATTTTATGTAGAGAGTGCTTGGAGATGGTCTCTTGGTCGTTAGGAAGATTGAGAATGTGGCTACGGGACCCAACAATCGCCCTAAGCTAGCCTGTGTTATTGCTGAATGCGGAGAGATGTAAACCCCGAGTTTGTAAGCAGCTTTATTGATGGTTAACTATAAAAACTCTTGTAACCAATAGAATCTTAATTTTCCCATAAAAGCATTCTATGGGTTTAATTCTAATACAGTATATTGTTCTGACTTCTGACTTAAGATGAAGGATCCTTTTGTTCATATGTTAACTGAGGGTTGCACCGTTGTTTTTGGAAAGCAGAAACTTCATCAAAGCACTAGCTCGTCTAATTTATCTGCCTGTTGACTTGGAGGAGCCATCATGGTCCCTTTTCTACGTTCAATTACTCGAGTCGTTTTAAGTTGCTTTGCATATAATTATGTGTTTTTATCCCCCATTCCTATATTTTCCCGTACGACTTGTGTTTGCCACCCTCTCTACATTATTGAACGTAACGGTCATGTCGTTCAACCTTAGTGTTTCAGTATAGCCACTTTTCGAGTAAACACTCCTCACTCCCCAAGATTACCATCACACTCTCCTCTGTGTTTTCCTTCCACCCACCATGCATTCTTTTACTTACCCCGTGTTTGATAATTTGATCCAACATGTTCTTAAATAGGCAATTGCTTGTTAATTTTATGTTTGCATTTTCTATTGTTCACTAAGGTGGCTTTTGGTAGACAGCATTGGCTTGGATAGGATAACTCTTTATATTGAAGACGTTTTGACGGAAGAAATGAATGACAAGTTCCGTATTTTGTCCAAGTTGAAGGACTAGTGAAGAAAAGTTATCCTTACAAATTCCCACAAAAATAGGATTAAAAGGAGTAACCTTTAACTTGAGGATTGCCAAGGATAACTTTTCTTCTCAAGTAACTTTCAACTAGAACGAACTATGGAAGTTGTCATCTATGTCTTCCTTCGAAATGCTTTCAATACAGTGAGTTATCCTATCCAAATCAACCGTGTCTAACAAACGCCGCCGTATTGTTTTTTCTTTTAAAGGTCCGCGTTCTAGTTGTTCCAGTATGAAATATAAAAAGAAATGAATGATTTGTTTTCTATATTGTTTGGCTGTTCTTTCTCTATGTATTTTGAATTGCTTGGATGGGACAATCGGCTGGTATCTCTGTGGCCACTAGATT
This sequence comes from Pyrus communis, assembly GCF_963583255.1. NCBI lineage: Eukaryota > Viridiplantae > Streptophyta > Magnoliopsida > Rosales > Rosaceae > Pyrus > Pyrus communis. Next base: position 24,335,214 of record NC_084812.1, read on the forward strand.
TGGCCTCTCTGGTTCTCTGTGCTGTTTCTTTTCTGCCTTTCGGATTCCAGGCCAAACAAAAATTGTGACATATTCATTCCAAACGAGACGTTCGCTTTCTAACAAGAGAATCGAGTCTAATAAAAATAAAAAATTTGGCTAATTAATGTTTTGACAGTGAGATTCATTCTAAAACTAAAAATTAAATGGTTATAGACAATTGCTTGTTTTGCTTATGAACATCCTAAGAGCAAAAGACATAAGCAAAAATTGTATTTCTTCGGTATATATGTAATACTAAGGCCGTCTTTGAGACTTTGATGACTCAGTGCGAAATTCATGAAGGAGCCTCTTTTTACGATAGTTTTCTGAAAGAAAGTAAGACAATGTATTGATGCTAGAAAATAATAACTTAAAAAAAATAAAAAAAAATATAAAATAAAACAAAAAAACCTTAGGACTTACTGATTGTAAGTTTACAAATGTCGTTAAATAATAAATAAAAAAAGCTATAAACATATATAACCTTCACTAAATAATAAAAATAGTTCAATCTGGACAACCAATCAAGAAAAAAAAAAACTTCAAAAACTCTAATTTAAAGCTTCACTTGAATATATAGTATTATTATATAATAAATTGAAAAAATCGATTTTAGGGTTGTTATTGGCACTCTAAATATCTCATTGTGCATTCCAAATTTTTATATTTAGAAAGAAAAATGTACACTTATAAGAAGTGGACAATGAGAATTTTAAAGTGCTAATAAAAACAAATTTTTTAATATATAGCATTACTACGTATAGATATTAGATGACAAATTTTTTTAGTATCCGTCAAAATTTAGGATCCTGTGAGATTGCACCTTTCGGTCCCCTAAAGCGGCCTCTGTATAAAACAAGATGAATAAAAGTGGACAACCAGTGCATGTAGAAATCCGACTCTATTGATGAAATCGAAACCGTCAACCTAAACGAGTTGTCGTAAGCGTTTTCCAGGGTTTAGAGACAACGTCCAGGCTGTGTTCACCGAAGCTTGAAAGCACCTTTCGGCAGCGATGGAGCAGTTTTTTGTCCTGAAGCAGCCGTGGGAGGCAAGAAAGATGCTACGACTAGTTCCTTAGTTAATAAACAAATATAGATGAAATTCTTGTAACCTTCAAAACTCTGGTTTTGTCATTAGTTTCGGCGGCCGGCCGGCTGAGTCTGAACTTCAGTAGACTTATAAAACCACAGCCTTCTTCATATCTTCATTCAATCCCAAAATCTAAGAAGGATGGCTCAAGTACTTCAACTCTCTCTCCTTTATGTGGCATCAGTTGTCCTCATGTTTCAGCAATTTTGTGGTACATATGCAGTACTATTTTCACAATTTTTATCACATAAAACGTTTATTGTTCCATTTATTTGAGCGATACTCTAAACCAATATAAATTACGGAGAGGGAGAATTGAACTTGATTATGCTCAGGGGAAGCTCACTCATTAGTCTTTCTGATATGGGACAATTGTATTATATGCGAACGATATATATTAGTATCATCAATCCGTGTCATATGTCCAATCTTTTGATTTCTGAGCTAACCATTAATTAATTATCTATGCATGATTCAGACGGGAAGTTAATGATGGAGTACATTGGAGCCACCGGAGTTCCCATAACATTTGACTCCGTACCGATTGACAATGAGATCGACTTCCATTTCATACTCGGGTTTGCGATTGATGCAGACTCATTAGGCAAACAACAAAATGGGATATTCTCACCATATTGGCAATCTACATTAACCCCACAATCTGTTGCAGCCATCAAGAAAAAAAACCCTAATGTGAAAGTCATGGCAAGCCTCTCAGGTTGGAGCTTAGGTGATAAAGTCCTTCACTGGTACAATCCGACAAACCCCCAAAAATGGGTATCTAACGCTGTCTCGTCGCTCGGTTCCATAATTACCACTTACCATCTTGATGGCATTGACATAGACTACGAAAACTTCCCAAAGCGCGGTAATTCAAGTTCTTTTTCTTTTTGCATCGGCGAGCTCATCACCGGCTTGAAAAAGAAAGGGCTCATTTCCGTTGCTAGTATTGCACCGTTTTATACTACAGCTGCGCCGTATGTTCAGCTCTTTGATGACTATGCAGATGTTATAGACTATGTCAACCACCAGTTCTACACCGACAAAGTTACTACCCCGAAGGGATATCTGCAAGCCTTTAAGATTCGAGCCGCGCAATTTGGCAAGGAAAAGTTGTTGCCCGCCTATGAAGTAGATGGAAGAGGAATTCAAGGGGATGCCTTTTTTGATGCTTTGACACTGTTGCAGACAAATGGATTTGAAATTAATGGGGTCATGATCTTCTCAGCTGATGCTTCTTTGAAAAACAACTTTCACTATGAGAGAAAATCACAAGCTTTCTTGCTCAACTCTACCAGTAGTACTAACTAGTCTAAGTGCGTTACAATATACTTAGCCTCCTCGCATGCGCTCTCACGCGTGCAAGAGCCATATATAGTATAGATTATTTGTTCATCGTGACTTGTTTTGCGAGTTATGTATGTTCTAGTTGCTTCTTTTTTTTTTTTTTTTTTTTGCATTAGTTTGTATGTATTTTGCTAATAAAAGAAAGGTTATCATTCTTAATATATTAACCCTATTTGATCTCTTTCCTTCCCATGTGTTACCCCGTACGTTAAGAAGATTATCCAACATCGATCGGCAGTCACGGATTGCTGCAGAAACTACTTTCAGAATCAGAAAATATAAAAGTGGGATAAGGGAACAATGTAAGAGATCCAAAATGATTAATTCAACAAAATTATATTGAATCAAAAGTAAGCACTCCAAAATTTCAAGGAGGCAAAGTAATTACAAAGCGAGGAACACATTAAGCCACTCGGCATACGGATACCATCATCACAGTTGCCTTTTGTCCTGGATTTGATTTTCTAATAATCTTAATTGTTTTCTTGTAGCAGCTCCCATCACCGCTAGGGCTAGACCTTTTGCGAGGGAAGGTATTAGACCTCTCAGACAGCGGTGGTTTGCACTCACTAGCTCTGCGCTTATTGGAACCATGAACCGCTTGAAGCTGTCGCTTCAAAGACTTGTTGTAAGCCTCTCTTTTAGCAGGGTTAGAGAGAACGTCCAACGCTGCCTTAACATGCTTGAAAGCACCCTCGGCTGCTATTGATGCATTCTTGTCGGGGTGCAAGGCAAGTGCCAATCTCTTCTATTGTTTCTTGATGGTTTCGGAGTCGGCAGCTGTAGGGTTTTCGATGCCAAGAACACGGTACCAGTTTTGCTTGTGTGGTGACACGGCAGTATGCATTTGGTATGCAGTCATGTAGTTGTCCATACCAGACAAATCTGGATCAAACTCTTTTACTGCCTTGGCTTGCATGATTGCATATTTGAAGTTACCGAGCGTGAAATATGCTTCTGCAGCCTGTCGGGCCTTTACTGCAGCCATATGTGCGAGGTTGGTGATGTGATCAGGACACAAGGGTTGAGGGATGGAGTTGCTGGGGATTCTGCTGCCGCTGATGGCCATCTTACTGCTCTTCAACTTTGAGATAGAAGCCATGGTGTAGATATATCGAGAGAGAGAGAGAGTGAGAGTACTGACGGAAGTAGAAACAAAGATAGAATTCTTGCAGGTTGGATATATATATGATGCAAACGTTGCTTGCAACTTAAGAAACGCGTTAAAACCCTAGAAAAAAGGGTACTTGGGCAGAAAGTTCCATTCCTATTTATAATTAAAATTAGTAACTGACTCAACTGACCAAATTCATATATATTTTTGTTCAAATTGGATTTCTAGTACTGTCTATATCAATGGCCCAAATCTGTTTTTTTTTTCTCCTTTATTTGCTGATAATGTCAGAGTTATATTACTGTATAGGTCATATATCTGTTCCTAGTTAAAAAAACTAAAGAAATTAATAGATGGTCCACTTAGCAACAACTCCAAATAACATATAAAAATAATTTCTAGTAATAACTCAACAAGGTTCCTGCTCTGTTCCAAGATGAGAAACTTTATATGAACTCGATTGGCTAAGTTTGGCCACACATAAGTTGGATTTGCAGTAACTAACACTACTAGAAATTTGGCTATAAGCCACCCTTTTCATTTAGTGGCTATTGTCAAGTGTTGCCACTCACATTGGTGGCAAACCTCTATGCCCACCAAGCACCCACTAAACTAGAGAGTGTGGCCTATGTAGAGGACTCTATTGTAACAATGACTACCAATATTTCATTGGTGCCTTTCCTGCAATGCCACCCTTATTCACATCAGTGGCAAAATTGCAAAATAATATTAAAAAAAGAGGATGCCCTGTGTGGGCACCCAGATTTGAATAGGAATATTTCCTTTTTTTTTTTTTTTTTTTTTTTTTGTGAGGAAACAAATTGTAAGATCTTTGATATAAGAATATACTACAAATTTGCATAACTGATCTTTAATACAATTTTGAACAAATGTTGGGACTCAAACTTTGAAAAGTGTTTGAAGACTCTGTTTCCAAAGAGCTTAATCATGTCATGCCAATCTCTCTTTGGCGATCAAACCATTGTCTCTCCAGGTGGGATGTTTGAGCTAGGTTTCTTCAAACCAGGTCAGCTTTCAAACTACTATATAGGTATATGGTACTCCAAGCAAGTAGTATCTAAGAGCAAGTAGTATCTGAGAGGACTGTTGTTTGGGCAGCAAATAGGGAAATACCAGTCAAAGGCAGCAGCAGCAAGAGCAGATGATGATGATGATGCTGCGATGGGAGTTCAAACTAAACATCAAAATATTAGAGAGAATTGAAGCAAAGAAATACTCAAAAAATTACATTCACATATCCCAAAACAATATAAAAAAAAAAAAATAAAAAAAAAGGAACAGAAATCTGGAAGAAGATGAAAAAATCGATGCAAAACTCTGCTGCACTAAAAAAAAATCAAAGGCAAGTCCTGATCGCCAAATTTCGAGCACAAAGAGCTGATCGCTAGAAAGAAATACAAAAACACATTGTTACTGAAGTTTTACTTGCAGCTCATTAGCATAGGACCATGCAGATGGCTCTAGATTTTTACACAAATCTGGAGAGCACCAAGACTACCAACCATATGCTTAAAGGAACTTTAATTTGTTTGCATAACTACCTGCTAACCAAATCTTGAGCATATTGATAAACCAGAAATTTAAACACGTAAGCGGCCAGATTGCGAGCACGAGACTAATTCCATACCTCAAACCGAAGGCGACGCGCTGTCTAGCAGTCCAAACCTTGATCCTTGATAAATTGAACTTCCTTCTTTGATCTGGCAATCCAAAAATAGATAAATTAGGCAGCATGTCATATCAATATAACACACCTATACGTACACACACATACCAAAACAGCCTACATTCAGATTTGCATCATATCCTTGTTTCTAACTCTCTGGGGAATTTTCACAAACACCCAATAGGCAAGATTTGCTTCAATATAAAAGAAATCTGATTTAGTCAGTGATCTCAATTGCATGTATATCTGAACGACCATGCTTGTTAGTCAGTCATGTTATAGGATGTATTTAACACTTACCAAGCGATTCTAAAACAACATCCTACATACATATTATGTTGTCAAACTATGAATCAAGACAAAACTTTCCTACTTTGGTAATGTAATCTCCTAGTCTAGTTACGATTTGGTTCCTGTATTTTGACTTGAAAACAATTTTGGTCCCTTAGAAGTTGCCAATGGCTCCTGAATTGTAACTGGAAAAAAACTCAACACAGCTATGAAAAATTAAAACTCGAGGCACCAAAGCGTGAAAAAAAAGAAACCAAAATAGTTAAATTTACCCTTTTATATCATACATACCATTAAAAATTTGTTTAGAGATAAAAATGGTAGTCATAGTAAAGAATCCAACTTGACCAAAGAAAGTGGATTTCCTCACTTTCTAGTGCTAACTAGCAAGCTTGCCCGCGCGGTGCTGCGGGTTTTGAAACTGTATAAAACATGTAGAAAGAGGCAAAAAGGTAGGTGTTATTCATTTGATCTCACAAAGACTGATATTATTGCAACACATTCCAACTGGAATTTAAAAAAAAAACATAAACCTTTACTTTCTATGAACTATCACCAGAATTCTTCTCTGAACAATCATCAAGGGAACATCCTTTCTACTTTTTTCATAACTTCCTAACCATGCTCAGAAAGATTAGGATTCAACAATCATCAAAGGAACATCCTTCAGATGATACAAATATTTAAGCATGAGCACGCACCTCAAAAGAAAGGCAGAAGCTTGATGCAGGCCCATAAATCAAAAGAAAGCAGAAATCAGAAAAAAAAAAATGCTAAAAAGCAATGTGAGTCACAAAATATATGAAACCTAGATCAAACTTCTTGATAAAACCTAAGAATAACTCCACAAATTTCTGAGTTGTAAAAAAAAATTCAGAATCCCAGATCAAATTTCTTGATAAACTTTAAAAACCCCAATTCAGATGAGGAAAATACATGAGGGACTAATTTTAGCCATATTAGTTGTTTGCATTAGGTTTTGAGAAACTCAAGTACGGAACAGAAAATGAAATCAGATAAGTAATGTTATATTCAAAAGATGAACACTAAACGTGTGATAAAGATGACAATGAAATTGAATTACGGGTTCTTACCGTGCCCTTTGTGAAGTGTCCTTAGTTGAGCAAAATATTCAGATATTTTCCTGATAGGCTTCCACCTAAAAAGGTAAAAGCAGAACATCAAAAATCATGCAAGCGTCCCTGTAGAACCTTTCCAACCTGATGAAAAATAAGGGAAGAGATCAAGACTGACTTGCTCAGCTAAAAACTTGATTTCAACAAAATCTATTAATTGCACATCTTTGTTCTTCTCAGCAACCTGTTAGTCGTAAATTCAAGGATGAACATAGTATAGTAAGACTGTTAATTCACAACACGAACCAATTGATGGTACAAAATATAATCACCTAAGCCTAATCATCTTATATTAAAAAGACATCATACAATAACAATGAATGTTTTACAGTGTGCAAGTGAAGCAGCTTTCATTTGCTAATTTCTTAAGTCATAATGCAAGCTCGATTGCTGGATAAAAAAAAATAGGGACCAAGAAGACATCAAATCCAATGCAGACAGCAGATAAAATTGAACCCAAAAGGCAAAAGCCTTCTCTAACAAATAGATACATATAAAGAGTCATTTGGGATATAGATATTGGTGGACCTGGAAGAATAGAGACGCACTGAGTAGGAGAGAACAAAGAGAGATAGTGGAATTTTGGAGGAATACCGGATGACGATGAACTGTGTAGCCATAGCTGTTGGTGGCGGTGATTCCGCTGCGAGAGACAGTTCGAAAAAAGGTAATCAATAAATCTTACAGAACTGTAATAATTCAGTCATGAGCTTCAAATCATTGACATTTCAATTATAAGGATTCATAATTTAAATTTTAAGATAGTATTAACGGTTTACAAAATTAGAAAGGTTCAAAGCCATTAACAATTATGTAACTCAGACTCTTCATACCTAGACTTTGCTCACTACAATCTCTATTTTAATCTTAGAGGCAAAGTTCTCTTCATATCTCATTACTTCACTCTTCTTTCTTCTTCATTACCAAAATCATTTTCTTCATGTACTATCTGATCTATTCAGATTCTCCTCAGACAACAAATTGATAGCTGGGAATAAAGAAGAAAACATGCATCAATAAAATTTCGAATTTTTAACCACCTCTAATTTATAATTAATCTAAGTAAATACACAGCAACCACAACAATAAGAACTTTCAAATAGAAAAGTATCTATTAACTACCATGCAGAGGATCTTCCTAGATCCAACTTCCCACAGCCCTATGTCCCCCACATTGGTACCAACTGAAGCATATACAGAGAACAATCAACAGTCAATTATGAGCAGCAAGCATCTAGGGAAAAACTGTAGAGCCAAAGGTATACAAATAAATATAAGTAGCTACTTAAAAAATACAACCCAAGAAGTAGAGTCTGCTGTGAAGGATGAAAATCCATGCTCATGGGAATTGAGCCCTGATTCAAAGTCCGTGTGACATTCTTAGGCAAGTCATCAGGTGCATTCAAAGCTTGCCCTGGACATGTTACTGGCCACATGTTAACAGGGAGATTAATCCTAATCCCTGATTTCTTGGTATTCCTGTACAAACTGATTATGGCCTGATTTTTTTAAAATCATTCCATAAGCTGCAACCACAACACAACCACAGCAATAAGAACTTTCATGAGCTGAATCTAAGCTTTCAAAAAGCATTCCATGAGCTGCAAAACGCAAATGCAACTGACTACTATGCATACCTTTGAATTTTTCAGATGCTTCTTCGGATATAGTTCATTGGAATCCAGTGTAGGTGGTGGTGCTAAAAGCATACATGTTCTTTGCTTCTTCCAATTTCTACATAAACACAAATTAACAGATTAATCTCCCAATTACAATACGTAGCATGAAATAACAAAAACAACCAATATAATCTGGTGCATTAAATGCTTTGCCCTCCCTCATTTTATACATCGTGGGAAAATATCAAACCCAAACAGAAGTCCTCTGAAACTCCGATTTCAATATAACCAAACACAAACAAAATACCAACTCAACTCTGATTATAAAAAAACTAAACTAAACTATAAATTGAAACTTTCAATAGAACAATCCCAGAATTTTAAATTACTTACGTTGAGAACAAAGGGTTTTGCAACCTACAAACAAACATCCAAAATTTGAAACACCTACGAACCCAAAATCACAAAAACACCAAAACTGAAACACGGAATCACATTTTCTCATCTACCGAGCAAAAAATTACGAATCCAAAACTAAAATATAAAAAAAAAATCCCAAAAACTTAGTGCTGCATGAAGTCCGTACCTTGGATTTTGAGGAAAGGAATATGGGTTTCGACAGATCGACAACGTTTGAGAGCGAGAGAGACTGAACGCTTGAGAGTGAGAGAGGCGAGTTTGAGAACGGCGGAAGCAGAAATTTGAGAAAGAGAGAGAGGGAACGAATGAAAAAACCATGAAGATGCACTGGAAGTGGAAGGTCCAGCGATATGATGAACGGACGCAGGATTGGAGAGTTCCAGAGGCATCCACAAAGCCAAAATCGAAATCGTCAATCGTGTTGCAGAGCACAGTTTTTCCTTTTTGGATTTCGTTTCTGAGGGAGTTGAGAGACTTCTATTGGCAATCTAGGGTCAAAATCGTCATTTTACTGTGTAATTGACAAAAACAGTAAGACTTAAAGAACAACTGAAGGGCAAAATTGGAACAACACTGGTCATCCACAGTACCAACCCTACGGGTTTTAGTATATATGATATATTTACCGTGCTTGAGACTACAAAAGCTTTATAAAAGCAGTTGCTTCTTTTTTAATTTGTCCATCAAAAATATTGCAACTGCATATCCTGGGAATTTAAAAAAAATTTCCAAGCAAGAGATAAAATGTGATAGTTGTGGTTAAGGAGAAAATCACCATGTTCACCTTAATTTTTTTTAGAAGAACCCTCTTCACCTTAGTTTCACCCACAACCTTCCAAGGCTTCCATTCTTCTCGGCCCAAGTTGGAAACAACCTTGATTCACCTTCCATGTCCCCAATCTTCAACATGCATACAGAAAATGGAATTAAAATTTGAAATCTAGAATTGATCCAAAAAAAATCACTTACACTAGGGAACACCCATGAGGAGAGGATCATTTTTACCTCTTGGTTGAGGTCCAATTCAGGCAGACTTTGCTGGAAATTGGCCGGAATACCTATGGTCACCGTTTCTTAGATCTGAAATTGAGAAAATTCGGCTACAAATTTGGAGAAACTAACTTGAGGGTTGGAAAGAGGAAGGGAAGAGGATTCTGAAGGTATAGTTTGACGCTTGTTGGTGACGGGAGGACGGAGCCACTGCTGCATGAAAGAGAAGAGTATACGGGAGGGAGGAGAGAGAGAATGAAAGGGGAAGCGAGCGGAGGGAATGAAGGGGAGGAGTTGGACTTTTGTGAAGGGGAGAGAGGTTTAATGGTTTTTTTTTATTTGTTTTATTGGTGTTCAATAAATTGTATTGGTGCCCAGTTAATCACAAATGCACAAAAAAGTATTTTTAAGAAATAAAGTTAGTTAACAGACACCAATATTGGTGGCTGATTTTTTTAGGCCACTGATATCAGTGGCATCTCACTGTAAAGCCACCAAATAATAGTAAGAGTAGCAACTTTATATCTATGACCACCAATTGCAAAGGGTGGGCAAAAAATGGTGTGTAATGGGCATAATTCTAGTAGTGTAAACCCTGGTGCAACCGCCTGCATTTCTTGCTAATACCCTTATGCAATATACCTTAATTGTACTTATTTTCACAATAAGTAAAACAAGCTTTTGGTTACGAATATAGGGTGAGTTCGAAGTTTTGAAGCCCCCAAAATAAGGTATGACTCGAATTTTTGAGCGTTCGTGTGATCTTCACCACTTTGGCTGCGGGGTGGGACATTTGGTCATCCAACACAAACAATATCAACATAATTTGACATGTAGGCACCAAATAATTAATAGGCGAATTTTTGTGGTTTGCTACTGAACTCACCTTGAATTTTTCAGTGAACGAGCACCTAAATGAACCCCAGCCCATTTTTGTTCAAATCCTTACAATCCTATGAAGTAGATGGAAGAGGAAGTCAAGGGGATGCTTTTTTTGATGCTTTGACACTGTTGCAGACAAATGGATTTGAAAATCAACGGGGTTGTTATCTTCTCAGCTGACGCTTCTTTGAAAAGCAACTTTTACTATGAGAGAAAATCACAAGCTTTCTTGCACAACACTACCAGTAGTACTAACTAGTCTAAGTGCATGATTACAATATACTTAGCCTCCTCGCATGCGCTCTCAAGCGTGCAAGAGCCAATATAGTACAGATTTTTTTTGCATCGTGACTTGTTTCGCGAGTTAAGTATGTTCTAGTTGCATATATATATATATATATTTTTTTGCATTAGTTTGTATGTATTTTGCTAATAAAAGAAAGGTTATCATTCTTAATATTAAACCTATTTGTTCTCTTTTCATTCCTATGTGTTACCCTCTATATTAAGAAGATTATCCAACATCGGCAGCCACAGATTGGTGCGGACTGCGGAGACTACTTTCAGAATCAGAAAATATAAAAGTGGGATAAGGGATCCAAAATGATTATTCAACTTGTATTGAATAAAAGTAAGCACTCCAAAATTTCAAGGAGGCAAGGTAATTACAAAGCGAGGAACACATTAAGCCACTCGGCATACGGATACCATCATCACAGTTGCCTTTTGGCCTGGATTTGATTTTCTAATAATCTTAATGGTTTTCTTGTAGAAGCTCCCATCACCGCTAGGGCTAGACCTTTTGCAAGGGAAGGTATTAGACCTCTTCGACTGCGGTGGTTTGCACTTACTAGCTCTGCGCTTATTGGAACCATGAACCGCTTGAAACTGTTGCTGTCGCTTCAAAGACTTGTCGTAAGCTTCTCTTTTAGCAGGGTTAGAGAGAACGTCCCATGCCGCCTTAACATGCTTGAAAGCACCCTCGGCCGCTATTGATGCATTCTTGTCGGGATGCAAGGCAAGTGCCAATCTCTTGTATTGTTTCTTGATGGTTTCTGAGTCAGCAACTGTAGGGTTTTCGATGCCGAGAACACGGTACCAGTTTTGCTTGTGTGACACGGCAGAATGAACTTGGTATGCAGCTCCGTAGTTTTCCATAGCATGTAAATCTGGATCGAACTCTTTTGCTGCCTTGGCTTGCATGATTGCATATTCGAAGTTACCGAGCGTGAAATATGCTTCTGCAGCGTCTCGAGCCTTGACCGCCGCCATACGGGCGAGGTTGATGATGTGATCAGGACACAAGGGTTGAGGGATGGAGTTGCTGGGGATTCTGCTGCGGCCGATGGCCATCTTACTGCTTTTCAACTTTGAAATAGAAACCATGGTGTAGATATATCGAGAGAGAGAGAGTAGTGACGGACGTAGAAGCAAAGATGGTATTCTTGCAGGTTGGATATATATATGATGCAAACTTTGCTTGCAACTTAAGAAACGCGTTAAAACCCTAGAAAAAGGGTACTTGGGCAGAAAGTTCAATTCCTCTTCGTAATTGAAATTAGTAACCGACTCAACTTACCAAATTCAGATATATTTTTGTTAAAATTGGATTTCTAATAATTTATCAAAGGCCCAAATCTATATTTTTTTCTCCTGTTTTTTGCTGATAATGTCAGAGTTATATACTGTATAGGTCATGTATTTTCCTAGTTGAAAAATTAAAGAAATTAGCAACAACTCCAAATAACATATGAAAATAATTCCTAGTAGTATAGCAATAACTCAACAAGGTTCCTGCTAAGTTCCAAGATTAGAAACTTCATTTGAACTCGATTGACTAAGTTTGGCCGTTGTACATGAGTTAGATTTGCAGTAACTAAACCCTGGTGCAATCCTCACCACCGCTTGCACTTCTAGATAAAACAATTACGCAATATACCTTAATTTTTACTTATTTTCACAATAAGTAAAATCTCACTAATTCAGACGCTTTCATAATGGAAAACAAGCTTTTGGTTATGAATATAGGGTGAGTTCGAAGTTTTGGAGCCCCAAAATAAGGTATGAGTCGATTTTTTGAGCGTTCGTGTGATCTTCACGTGTTTGGCTGCGGGGTGGACATTTGGTCATGCAACACAAAAAATATCAACATAATTTGACATGTAGGCACCAAATAAATGGGGGAATTTTGGTGGTTTGCTACTGAACACACCTTCAATTTTTCGGTACACGAGCACCTAAATGAACCCCAGCCCATTTTTCATTCAAATCGTTACAATCCCACAAGATTGGGAGTAAAATTAAATAGTACTAGCATATGGGCACATAAAGTGTGTGAGAAAATTTTTTATTTTTGTTTTTGAAATAAAAGGAGAGAGAAAAGGAGTGATAGAGAACGTGGGAGTGAGAAGTTTTTATTTTATTTTTTATAATTAGAAATATATTAGGATTACATGTAGGTGAGATTTTGAAAAAAAAAACAAAATTTGGTTGTGTGAAATTACATGTATGCCCCATATTTCTTATTCATGTTCTGTTTTAATTAATTACTGATAATTTCATGAAATTTTGGTTGATAATGAGTGTTTTATTAATTGGTAGAGATAATATACTACCTACCCACATGCGCTCGCAAGCGACATTTTCTGCTACTTTAATGGATAAAATGTTTTTCGTTGTGGCTTTGTTTTGTAATTAAAGTATTCTGGTAGTGAATTTTTCTTTTGGTTGCATTAAATTTGGATGAATTGTTGTTTATAAAAGAACGCTTATCATTATTACATATTAACCCTGATTTGATCTCTGTCGTTCCCATGTACTACCTTGTTTATTGACAAGATTATACAAATTTGGCTATATTGGAAGAATAAGCCGTCCTACAGCCGTCCTACCTTGTCCTACCTACACACTAGCCGTCCTACAGTCGTCAAGCCGTCCTACAGCCGTCCTACCTTGTCCTACCTACACACTAGGACGGCTACCTTGTCCTACCTACACACTTGTATCATGTATTTATATCCTTGTAATCTTGTAGAGAAATAAAATGAGAAAAAGCATTCTCTTTCATATTTTTCACATGGTATCAGAGCCGGAACCTTAACTGGCCTGACTCCATTGTTGTCCCTTCTCTTCTTCTGCACATTCGTTTCGATAATGGCAGAAGATAATCTTTTTGACTCAGAAGCTGAAAGCTTCACAGCTCCTCACCCTAGTTTTCCAGAAGCTGAAGTCAACCCAAACCAACGTTTGTGTTCTGTGTTGTTAAATGAGTTTAACTATCTTCCATGGTCCAGATCAATATCTCTTGCCCTTGGAGGAAGATCCAAACTTGGATTCGTCAATGGAAGTATTGAAGCATCTGACGTCGCATCGCCGGAGTATGAAGCATGGCTGTGCAAAGACCAGCTGGTCATGTCGTGGCTCCTCAACTCCATGGATCCTAAGCTGTCTGAAATTTTCAGTTTTTCAGAATCTTCTAGTGCTCTTTGGAAGGCAGTCAAGGACATGTATGGAAATCAAAACAATGCTGCTCGAGTGTTCCAGCTTAAGAGGAATCTTGCAAGTCTTCAACAAGGTGATAAATCCTTTGTTCATCATCTCGGTTGCATGAAAAACATGTGGAACGAACTAGAAATGTATCGACCACACACTATCGATGCTGCCGTACTGTTAAAAAGGTCCGAGGAAGACAAAATCTTTCATTTGCTTGCAAGTTTGGGTTCTGAATATGAAGATCTTAGAAGCCATATTCTAATGAATCCCGAACTTCCATCATTTGCAAGTGTTTGCACTACTATCCAGCGAGAAGAAGTACGCAGAAAAGTCATGAATGTTGACGTAAAACCTAGTGTGTCTGAGGCTAGAGCTTTTGTGACAAATCACAAGTCATTTGGAGATAAAGTATACAAGGGAAAAAGGCCAGATCTGAAGTGTCTACATTGTAATAATGTTGGACATCTAATAGATCGATGCTGGATATTGCACCCTGAGTTGAAGCCAAGGTTTGAGAACAAGCCTTTAAGAGATCATAAAGGCTCACACGCCAGACCACATACAAACAAGTACCATGCTGCTGCTGCTACATCCATCGGTGGGTCGATGAACTTTACAGCCAATCCAGCTGACTTGTTGAATGAGTTCTCAACCTACCTTCAAACCAGAAAAGGAAGCACAGGTGAAACGTCGACTGGGGAAAGTCAAACTGCTCTTCTTGGACAGTTTGCAGGGTTCTTAGCTGAATCTGGTCATGTACCTCAAGGAGACATTCCAGGTATCATGTGTGCTCTTTCAACTGCTCTAAATGTTAGTCACTCTCATGATTTTTGGATTATAGACTCAGGTGCCACAGATCACATGACAAATCAATATTCTAAGCTATACGATTTTGAAAGCCTCACTAAACCATCACTAGTTTCTGTAGCAAATGGTAGAGGTGTGCCAGTTCTAGGTAGAGGGAAAGTTAAACTGATCTCAGAAACTGTTGAGTCCACAGCGTTATATGTTCCATCTTTTCCTTTTCAATTATTGTCCGTAGGAAGGATTACAAACTCTCTAAACTGTCGTGCAATTTTTTCCCCCCACAATGTTGTTTTTCAGGATCTAGCCACCAAGAAGCTGATTGGTGAAGGTCATTACCTAAATGGGCTGTACTATTTTTCAGAGGACCTCAATGTTCCAAAGGGGTTCCAAGTCAGCTCAAACCTAGAACATCAGTTGTGGCATCAACGCCTAGCACATCCTTCAGAATCTGTGTTGTCTACGTTGTTCCCTAGTTTATGCAAATCCTCCCTTGTATGTGAAATTTGTCATTTGTCAAAATCTACTAGACTCCCATTCAATTCTTCCATGTCTAGGACTAGCAAGTTGTTTGAGATGGTGCACTCCGATGTTTGGGGACCTGCACCTCTAGAGTCTTTTGATGGTTATAGGTACTACGTTATCTTTGTTGATGATTTCTCAAGAGCCACTTGGTTGTACCTCCTAAAATTCAAAAGTGAAGTTATGGATGCTTTCAAGGACTTTCATAATCTTGTCATGAACCATTTTTCGTCCCAAATCCACATACTAAGGTCTGATAATGGCACTGAATATACATCCAAAAATATGACTAACTATTTGAGCACCCATGGAATTATACATCAAACAAGTTGTGTAGGTACTCCTCAGCAAAATGGAATTGCCGAAAGGAAGAATCGGGACCTACTTGAAAAAACCAGGGCGCTAATGTTGCAAATGAATGTGCCTAAGAGGTTTTGGTCTCAAGGAGTTCTTGCAGCCACCTATCTTATCAACAGACTGCCTAGTCGTGTTCTGGATACAAAATCACCATCTGAGGTTATGCAAAACAAAAAAGGTAATCTTTCCCATATGAGAATCTTTGGATGTACCTGTTATGTTCATATTCAATCCCATCACTGAGACAAGCTTGATCCCAAAGCTGTCAAGTGTGTTTTCATGGGATACTCCTCCACCCAAAAGGGTACAAATGCTACAATCCGTGCTCCAGGAAGATGTTTGTCTCAAGAGATGTACGGTTTGATGAAAACCAACCATATTTCAACAAATCATCAGATCAAAATCGTCAGGGGGAGCATTTCCTAGATCTCTTCCCATTGCCAAATCCAGTCGAACCAAGTGACTGTGTCCATTCACTACCTCACAACCAGGACTCTCATGCAACTCTTAATGACAACCTGCTTGTTGGAGATGACACTGAAGCCTCAGAAGCACAAGTAGTTCCCCATGACCATAACACAACATCTATACAAGAGAGTGGAGCTGAACCTATTGTGATCCCAACTCAACCCCGCATGAATCTGACTCGAGATCGACATCCACCATCAAGGCTGCAAGACTATGAAACTTACCATGCCAGGTACCCTATTCACAAGTTTGTAAATTACTCCAAAGTCTCTCACTCTCATGCAGTCTTCCTCAGTAAACTGTCCTATTAAAGTGAACCAAGGAACTTTCAAGAAGCCAATTGTCAAGTTGTGTGGAGGCTAGCCATGGAAGAAGAACTCAAAGCCTTGAATGAAAATAAAACCTGGAGTGTAGTTCAACTTCCCAAAGGCAAGAAGGTGGTAGGCAGTCGATGGGTCTATAAAATCAAGTTTAATTCTGATGGCTCAATTGAACGACACAAGGCAAGATTGGTGGCTCACGGTTTTACTCAAACTTTTGGAGTGGACTATAAGGAGACATTTGCTCCCGTGGCTAAGATGAGCACAATAAGGGTTTTGTTATCTGTTGCAGTGAACCATGAATGGCCATTGTACCAAATGGATGTAAAAAATGCTTTTTTACATGGAGACCTCGAAAAGGAAGTCTACATGCAACTACCTCCGGGTCATCCATAAACACAGAATTCAGGTATGGCTTGCAAGCTTCATAAGTCAATCTATGGCTTGAAACAATCTCCTCGTGCCTGGTATGCCAAACTGAGCTCGGTACTTGAAAATTTTGGGTTCAAGAGAAGTCATGCTGATTCCTCCCTGTTTATTCGAATAGGATCAGTTGGCAAATTAGTTGTACTAATCTATGTTGATGATATCATCATCACAGGTGATAACATTGATGAGATTCACACTCTTAAACATTCTCTTCATCAACAATTTGCCATTAAAGACTTAGGAGTTTTAAAATACTTCATTGGGATTAAACTGGCCACTTCCCCCAAGGGACTTTTTTTGAGTCAAAGGAAATATGTGATTGACTTACTTCAAGAAGTGAAGATGATGGATTGCAAACCAACTCGTACTCCTCTTGATAGCAAATTGAAGTTGGACTTGACAGGAGAACCTCTCAGTGATATCAGTTACTACCAACGATCGGTGGGTAAGCTTATATATCTCACCATCACCAGACCGGATATAACTTACGCCGTCAGTCTTGTAAGCCAATTCATGCATGCACCCACTGAAGCTCATTTAAATGTTGTTAAAAGAATTCTCAGATACCTCAAAGGCTCCATTGGTCGGGGAATCGTCATGAAAAACAATGGTCATACTCAAATCATTGCCTACACCGATGCTGACTGGGCAGGGAATGCTATTGATAGAAAATCCACTACTGGCTATTGCACGTTGGTTGGAGGAAACCTCGTGACATGGAAGAGCAAAAAACAAAATGTAATTGCTCGCTCAAGTGCCGAAGCTGAGTATAGAGCCATGGCTTCCATTGCATGTGAACTCATTTGGCTCAAGGGCTTTCTCTCGGACTTGGGGTTCTCAATCAACACACCTATGTCTCTTTTCTGTGACAATCAAGCAGCTATGCATATTGCCTCCAATCCGGTGTTCCATGAACGCACCAAACACATTGAAGTTGACTGTCACTACGTTCGGGAACAAGTCCAGTCCAAGGTAATTCAAACCACATTCACTCGAAGCCAAGATCAACTTGCTGATATTTTCACGAAGTCTCTTGCTTCTCCTCAGTTTCAAAGTCTGCTCTCCAAGCTTGGATCAATTAACCTCCTTGATCCAGCTTGAGGGGGAGTATTGGAAGAATAAGCCGTCCTACAGCCGTCAAGCCGTCCTACAGCCGTCCTACCTTGTCCTACCTTGTCCTACCTACACACTAGTCGTCCTACAGCCGTCAAGCCGTCCTACCTTGTCCTACCTACACACTAGGACGGCTACCTTGTCCCCTACAGCCGTCCTACCTACACACTAGGACGGCTACCTTGTCCTACCTACACACTTGTATCATGTATATATATCCTTGTAATCTTGTAGAGAAATAAAATGAGAAAAAGCATTCTCTTTCATATTTTCCACATGCTACCATATAAATCGATGGAGAAACTACATTGAAAACACATGCTTTCTGTTCTGTGTTCTACCGTAAGAAACCCCATTCGACAAGCTATACGAAGCCCCATTTTCTATCCCTTTCAACATGGTTCTGAAAATATAAACAGAAAAATATACAAAATAACTAGCTATAGAGAAAATATAAAAGTGGAAATCAGGGAACGATGTATTGAAATACAAATACATACAACATAGTAAGCACTCCAAAATTTCAAGGAGGCAAATTAATGACAAAGCGAGGAACACATTAAGCCACTCGGCATACGGATACCATCATCACAGTTGCCTTTTGGCCTGGATTTGATTTTCTAATAATCTTAATGGTTTTCTTGTAGCAGCTCCCATCACCGCTAGGGCTAGACCTTTTGCGAGGGAAGGTATTAGACCTCTTCGACTGCGGGGGTTTGCACTCACTAGCTCTGCGCTTATTGGAACCGTGAGCTGCTTGAAACTGTCGCTTCAAAGACTTGTCGTAAGCTTCTCTTTTAGCAGGGTTAGAGAGAACGTCCCATGCCACCTTAACATGCTTGAAAGCACCCTCGGCCGCTGTTGATGCATTCTTGTCGGGGTGCAAGGCAAGTGCCAATCTCTTGTATTGTTTCTTGATGGTTTCTGAGTCAGCAACTGTAGGGTTTTCGATGCCGAGAACACGGTACCAGTTTTGCTTGTGTGACACGGCAGAATGAACTTGGTATGCAGCTATGTAGTTGTCCATAGCATGCAAATCTGGATCGAACTCTTTTGCTGCCTTGGCTTGCATGATTGCATATTCGAAGTTACCGAGCGTGAAATATGCTTCTGCAGCGTCTCGAGCCTTGACTGCCGCCATGCGCGCGAGGTTGGTGATGTGATCAGGACACAAGGGTTGAGGGATGGAGTTGCTGGCGATTCTGCTGCAGCCGATGGCCATCTTGCAGCTCTTCAACTTTGAAATAGAAGCCATGGTGTAGATATATCGAGAGAGAGATGAGAGAGTGGTGAAGGAAATTAGGAACTGAGGAGGTATGTATTCTTGCCGGTTGGGAGATATATAACACAACTTTTGTACGCGTAACTTTGGCTAGTGAAAACCCTTATGTACAGCTGGTAGATTATTTAGGTCCTTTTTAATAATTCCTTGGGAAACAAGGATTAACAGAAGATAATTAAACCAATTCCAATAAGGTTTCTGCTAAACATTATATGTAATTGCAAAAGAATAACAGATAATATCATCATCAAGTTGTATAACATCATGTAAAATATCTATGATAAACCCACGTTTCAGTTATGATTTATATTAATTTTACCCGTGTTTTTAGAGAAGCGCAAAGTTTGTTGTTCATGCCCCAGCTATTTATGGGAATGCTCAAAATTCTGATTGTATATGGTGGTTTATTACTCCTCGATGTGCAACACATCCATTGCCTCTAGATATGGATAATGCTAGGAAATTAAATTTTTAGAATGATGTGTCATCAATAGTAAATAAGCACGTTAGTTAGCACTTAAGTAATAATTCAATCATTTATCCACATCATTTGGTTTATAAAATTTGGTTTAGAAATTTGTTGTCCCTAGCATTACCCTTTAGATATTGTTCATAAGAGTAATGTTAGGTAAACTAATTTTTTAAAACCATATTTGCGAGGGGTGGTATTCTTTGCCCTGTAAATTCCCCTTCCTTTCCCTCCCCTCCTATTTGAACATTCACAATTAAATTACGTCAACATTTTGTGTTGACCTTTTTATAGAGAGAAAGACAAAGAGAAAAGTGTGAGAGGAGTGAAAGACAGGGGATTTGAGAGGAGAATTCTACTTCGATTTAGAAACCATGTGATGTGTCACCAATATGAAATAAGCACCTTAAAATCCGCTCTTAGAGTTTGAGAAAAAAGCGGAGGCAAGTCAGCTAGTGAGGCAAAGAAAGGGTAAATGCCAGTTCCGTGCCTATAGTCATTCATTTCTATGGTAAGAATCTGATCTCCAGTCGCTTGTAGTAAAGGAAGGCTTTCTGTCCAATCAGAGCAAGTGAATGATATGAAATTCGAGTTATTTCACGAAATAACAATCGTATATATTGTGCTCGTAATGGTACCTCGCAATTCAAAAGTCTCTCTACATCATCATTTAAGTAATAATCCAATCATCAATAACCACGTCATATAATATATAAAAATTAATCTAAATAGTTGATCTCGTTACCATAAATTTTCTGTCGGTTGAGCAAGGGACTTTGAGCTTTAATAAATTTTCTGTTGGTTGGTTTGTAACTGGGCTAGCAAACCCAATGCCCCAAAATAAAAAGCAGCCGAAACGGCACCGTTGGGCTCGTGGTCACCACATCCACATCGATTACCTTTCCCAAGAGACCAGAGAAACCGAATGCCATCAGGGCGAATAGAGTAGAGCGAGGCAGAAGAACTCAGTGAGTCGAGTTTTGAGTTTTCGGAGGAAGAAATGTCGTTTATTCAGCGGGCCGTGAAGGTGCCACCGAACTCGGCCTCTCTGGACGAAGCCCGGCACCGAGTCTTCGACTTCTTCAGGGCCGCCTGCAGATCCATCCCCACCATCATGGAAATCTACAACCTCGACGACGTCGTTACGCCCTCTCACCTCCGCACCGTCGTCGCCTCCGAGATCCGCAAGAACGCCAACGTCACTAACCCTAAGGTCCCCTTCTCCCTCTCTATCTCTCTTTCTTCAAATTATATGATACGCTGCTGTTTTAATCATCTGAAATTTCGAACAACGAGTAAAATGTCTGGAATTTCATATTTGCCCACGAGATTTAGGGTTTTTTTTTATACAATTAAGTTGTCCAATCTCGTATGTGCTATTGGATTTTCTGCCAAGTACTGACGTGAATTTGGGTAGAAGGAGGATCGCGGCGAATGGGAATGATATTAGATGCTGCATTTTTACTTGGTTTCGAAATTTTCACCCAGAAACACTTTTCTTTTTCGTTTCATTTTTGTAGTTGAGCTTTTGAGAAATAATGGTTGGTTGGAAAATCTTAGCATTGTGTCGGAGCAGAAGACGAAAGCTCGAACCACTGCGAAACTTTCACGTTCATATTAAGTTTCAACCTTTATATTAAGTTTCACCTTTTTGGGCTCCACAGTGGTAGTGGAGGGCACACATTGAGGACAATAGACGATGCAAGCTCGAACCTTTGCAAAAGCTTTCACATTCGTTTTAAGTTTCACCTTTTTGGGCTCTATAGTGGTAATAGAGGCCGCATATTGAGGACATTAGAAGATGCAATTTTATCTTACATACTAAACAAGGGAGAGTTGTGCTATGAATATTTGTTTTCCTATGTCCTAACAGCTTAAATTTTGATTTTGTGGGGATAACTAAAAACATGTAATGGGTAGATTTCTTTTGAGGATTCAGTATGGTATATGGACTCTGGTATTAGTGCCACATTCTAGTAAAAGTCTAGGTGAGGATTCATCCTTTGTTAGTGGCATTCAGTTTATGTGATATGTCGTAATATAGCAGGAATTTGTGGGTAAAGCGCAGACAATGGATTCTAATTATGTAGTACCCAACTAACCGAGTCAGGAATAAGGTTAGGCCCCAATGTATTCCTCTCCAGGACTTTGAAAAGGCTCTCTTGGAACTCATGCGGTTCCAGCGTGCTCAGAAGCCAAAGGCAAGTCCATTATGATCCACAGGACCAACATCATTTGAAGGTGCGTGGCCCACCCTGCCTAGAACAGTCACATTTGACTGGGCTTACACACACACGTAGTATACATACGTAATTAGGTTTCAGTAAATTTCAAGATAAATCATGTGTATATTTAGAGATATGTTGTCAGCTATTCCTATATCATTCTTGTGTTGTTTTGTCTCTGTCTAGCAACCTTCACATGGGTTGTCTCTATATGTTTCTGGATTATGGTTGTGTGTTTTGCTCTAGTTTTCTGGGAAATCTAATTCTGCCTGGAAGGAAGTATAGGAACTTTCACGCTACTGGGTCCTTGAATCATTGTATCAGGCTGAACATAAAGCTTTATTGAGACAACGAAATCAAATAAATTATTAATGTAATGCACTTTGACATGATTCCTGTTTAGTAATATGCATAACTATTGAGTTGAAAGAGTTTCTACATTTGAGTTAGTTGTATTTTTGTTGGCACTAAGAACCAGGATTTTTCTTACCATCCATACCTGCTGCTAAAGTGCTTCATGCTCTTGTGATTTGTGGCTTATAAACCTTTTTTTTTTTTTTTTTTTTTTTTTTTTTGGTGGATGGTATTGAAATGCAGGTCATCGATATGCTGCTCTTCAAGGCAATGGAAGAGTTAAATAACATCACCGAGCATGCAAAGCAGCGACACCACATCATTGGCCAGTACGTCGTTGGTCAGCAAGGGCTTGTGCAGGATTCGGGCACCAAAGATCAGGGGACCTCTGCTTTTCTTAAAGAATTTTATAAGAGCAATTATTTTTGAATCTCCGCTGCTCTCTGGATGTGCTCTGGTGAGACTTTGCTTTCAGGGCTTCATAAATAAAGGTGTACTTGACAAGGTTTTTGTATGTTTCTGTTGGATATTGACTGTTAAGGTCACTGGGTAATAACTGAATTGCTGCCGTTTATGAAGTAATTAAGGTTTTGAAAAATTAAGAAACGAGGTGTAGTAATGTCGTTGGATGAGCATTGTAGGCTCTGGAGCAGAATTCCCTCCCCTCCCTTTCCCTCCCCTCCTCTCATACTTTCTATTATGTCTCTCTCTCTATAATTTTTTGTTAGCCTCACAATGGGCTAGCAATAAGGTGGTTCAAATTCGTCTTTGGCGAGAATCGAACCTAAGACTTCTCACTCACAAGTAAAGAGGAATACTACTAGACTATAGTATTAAGTGGCCTCGCTCTATAAAAAGAAAAAAAAATTAACATAAGATGTAGACGTGACCCTTCAAATAGAAGGGAAGAGAAAAAAAAAAGAGGGGAGATAATGCTGTGAGGTTCTTTTGAATGTCTTTCCCTGAGTTTATAATCTTTTCTGCGTGCCTCATTTCTTGGGAGGTTTGTTCATTGTTTCCAGCCAAACGTTTATGTACAATGTCCTTGAATTGAATTTGAGAGTATCGTTCTTCTGGTCACCTAGTGATCAAGGATTCATGGTTTAGTTGGGTTTGAGAGTCCCGCTCATTTGGTCAAGCACTTTTGAATTTGGCATCAAGGGTTTGAGTGAACATACATTTTTTGGTTGCTAAGCGACTAGAGAACATTTCTAAATATAACATACATGTGAAATGATTTTCATTTTTGGCCAATGAGCTAGAGTTGTAGGAATTGGATACTGTTTTTGTCTTAATCGTTTTAAAATCAACATAAAATTACACAGCCAGTTTTCCTTATCTTTATTTTATGGACAGTTGTCTTAATCGCATTACAAACAACATAAAATGATATGAGTTTGCTAATCTGTTAATTAAATAAAAAGAAAATTAATGAAAATGACTTTAAAACTTTGAGTTTTAACCAAAAATCACCTACTAACTTTATTTAATGATAAAGACGAGAGGAAAAAAAAAAAAACCTAACACTGATCAGTGGGTCGGCAATTGAGAAATGGAGAAAGCATTGAAAATCTACGTAGAAGTTCTGAGATTGGTGAGGAGGTTGAAGAAAATCCTTTCTTGGTGAGGAGGTTGAAGAAAATCCTTTCTTGGCAGATCAGAAAAGTAATAGGAAAGGAGGGGTGCCGAATCTAGAAGATTCGTGAAGAGACCAAGGCCAATATCAAAATTGCTGACCTCATTGCTGTGTGTAGCACTATCTCGGTTTTGTTTCGTTAGGGTTTTGTCGGTTGGGTTTTTCGATCGATTTTGTTGCTTTTTTTGCAAAGACACGAGGAACGTGTGATTATAATAAGCTCAAGGGATAGTGATGATTCGAGTAGTGATGCTAAGAAAGCGTTGCAGCAGATAGCTGGGTTGATTCTAAAGGAGGTCAATGGATGTTTCTTTGTGTTTTCTGGGTTGACATGGTGAAGTTTGAATTGTCAAGTCGTTGGGTTCGAATGCTTTTTCGTGTTAGTGAATTTTTAACGGAAAATGAATAATTATGTCAATTTACAGGCACTGAAGTATTTACTTTAATTTGATAGTGTAGTTAGTGTTGTGTTTGTAGGGCATAACATTTGCATTTGGTGGAGGAGAAGAGGCAGCTGTAGATGGGTGGACAACAGAAGAAAATTAAGTAATTGGTGTAGAAAGTTGAAAAATTGAAGAGATATAAGAAAATTTGATGAGTGTCGAAGAAAATTAGAAGAAGAAAATTTGTTTGGAAGGTGAGAATGTGCCAAGAAAATTCAGGAAGAGAGAGAAGAATGTAGTACCGTTAAGTTTCATAAACAGTATAGTAATTTTCATAAACAGTGTCGTAAGTTTTCATAAACAGTGTAGTAAGTTTCATAAACATTGTCCTAAGTTTCATAAACAGTGTAGTAGTTTCATAAACAGTGTCCTGATTTCATAAACAGTGTCCCAAGTTTCATAAACAGTGTCCTGATTTCATAAACAGTGTAGTGGTTTTATAAACAGTGTAGTACCGTTAAGTTTTATAAATAGTGTAGAAAGTTTCATAAACAGTTTGTGTGAGGATGCGTGGGTCCGCGCGTCAGATTTTTTTTAATATCAGTTTACTACCCTTATGTTTCGTGGTTTTCAACATTTAATACATCAAGTTTTTTTGGTCCCAGAGTCATATCTAAAGTGTAAATTTTGGGACAGTCTCATACATCCGTTAATCAAACGTTAAGTCTCTCGTTAACTGATGACGTGGTGCCCACATGGACAATGACTGGACACCACGTGTCATTAAGGGGTCCACGTGAATTTTTTTTTCTCTTCAGAGAAGGGGTTTAGTTAAAAACTAAAAAAAAAAAATCAAAATTCAAAATTTAGAGACGGGGAACAGTTAAAAGTGAAAAAGTGAAAAGTGAAAACCACTTTTCACTCCCCTAGAAATCGTGATCCCCCATCTTCGTCTAAAACCCTACTAACGCACCGTTACTCGACCTCGCCGTCGCTCCACCTCGCACGCTGTCGTACGTTGCACACACATTTGCACATCAAATAAGGGGCACCGTTTCTGGGTAAGGTTGTCGTGAAGCCATCGTTAGCGATGGTTGGGTAAAAAGGAGGATTGAAGTATCTGAAACACCAGTTTATTGTAAGTAACCTACCTTTTTCGAAGTGTAGATAATATAGGTTTAGGTTTTTCGATTTTTCAATTTTGAATTTTAGGGATTAGGGATTTGTGAGTTCCAATCCCATTTTGTTTTCTATGGTTTCTGGAATTGTGTTTTGTAGTGGATTTCTGCATTGTTAATTATTTTCAATGTGCATGTGGTTTTGTCTTCATTCATGGTCCCAATTGCAGCCTTTAAAAAACCCTGTATTCATGGTCCCCATAGTTTGTTTTCACTTTTTTCCTCATGGTCCTACTAGTGTTTTGGGTTAACTTTTTGGGTTTTAAAACCTTTTTCCTTGACTTTGCAGGCATGCCTGAATTATTTAGCCTTAAAATTAACCACAGTGAGAAGTGGTCTAAAAATGCATTTATGGGAGGATTTGAGGCTTGATTTGATTACATAGACAAAGACTTCATGTTTTTTTCGAGATTGATGAAATGGTTAAGGAGTTAGGATATGATGGGTTTATATTGTATCACTATAGGATTCCTGGGATGTCTTACACACAAGGATTAAGGCTTATTGAACGGGACCAAGATGTGGGTGAAATGTGCAAGTATGTTCCAGGGACTAGGGAAATAGAAATGTACCTAGAACATCTAAGTCCAAAGCAAGCTACCCTGAAACATAAGTTTTTGATGAATCTAGATGAGAGTGGCATATTAAAAAAAGGTGTCATGATAGAAGATATTGAGGAATCAAGGGTGGCGATTTCAATTACAAAAGGAAGTGGATCAAAGCTGAAGAAGGGTAGAGCAAAAGGGGGTGCTGATCACTTAAAAGATGGAGATAAGGCTGAAGCAACTGAGGGATGACAAGGAAATGGAGATGAGGTTGAAGATGGTCATCTCAATGCTGATAATAAAGGTGATGAAGATGATGAAGGTGATGTAACTGAAGAAAGTCACGAAGTTGAAGAAGTTAATGAAGGGGCCGAAGTAGAAGCTAATGAAGGTAAGCTTTTTGAAACATTTATTTTTGCAATTTTAATTTCAGTATTCAATTATTTTTGCAAAGTTTAGGTTTTTAACAAATATGCATTGTTTGTGGCAGTAAATGCAGAGGATGACACTACAAATAGTGAGTTTATGGATAGTGACTACAATTTGGAAGATGATGATCGTCGTGTAGTAGATGATACGGTTGTAGAAAATGTCAATGGAGATGCTGAAAGGGGTGAAAGGGTTGGGAACCAACATCCAAAAGAAGTTATTGATGCAAGGGATGTAGAAGATGTTACCCTTGATGATGAGAGACAAGACTCAGATGACCTACATAGTGTTGACTATTCAGGTTCAGAATGTGATGAGAAGATCATGTATCTTGAGTTCAATGAAGAAGCCGATATGGATGATCCAAAGTTTGAAAATGGATTGAAGTTCAAAGATGTTGCACAGTTGAGAAAGCCAATGTGGTCTCACTCCATTAAGCATGTTGCACCTTCTATTAAGCTAAAAATGAATGAGAAATGGAAGATTAGTGCAAGGTGTGAGAAAAACTGTCCATGGAGATTGTATGCTTCTAGGATGTACAATGAAGATTCAATGCAAGTGAAAGCCTATGTTGGAAAACATGAATGTCCGAGGATTTGGAGGGAAAATCCTAACTGCAAAGTGGCATGGCTTGTGAAGAGGTATGTGGACAAGTTCAGACTCAACCCAAGCATGCCCATCACTACATTTATGAAGACAGTGAATGAGGAAAGAATGGTTAAGATCCACCTCAAGATAGCCTATAGAGTGAGAGCACAATGTTTGAAAATCCTTGAGGGGAGTAATGTGGATCAATACAAAAAGTTATGGGAGTACTGTGATGAGTTTAAGAGGACAAACCCGGGTAGTACAGTTCAGATGAAGGTGCTGCCTTATGATGATGCTCATGTGATATTTCAGAGGATTTATATTTGTTTGGGGGCTTGCAAAAATGGATTTAAAAATGGATGTAGGCAGCTTGTAGAGTTGGATGGTTTTCACTTGAAGGGAATGTTCAAAGGCCAATTAATATTTGTAGGGGGAATGGATGCAAATAACCAAACTTGGGTTATTGCATATGCCATAGTAGAGCTCGAGAACAAGGACAGTTGAGTTTGGTTTCTAGAACTCCTAGCTGCTGATTTGGGAATTGTGAACCAGCGTACTTGGACTTTCATTTCTGACAAACAAAAAGGTTTAATACCAGCTTTTGAGAAGGTGTTGCCTAATTGTAATCATCGGTTATGTGTTAAGCACTTATGCATCAACTACAAGGCAGATGGGTTTAAAATGAAGGGATTAAATGATGCCTTATAGAATGCTGCCAAGGCAACAACCATTGCTGATTTTGGAGAGAGTATAGCTGAGGTGAATAGGCTGAATTTCGAAGCTTATAAATGGTTGGTGAAAAGACTGGCCTTGCATTGGAGTAGTCACACTTTGAGACACACGCTTAGTGTGACATTATCTTAAACAACCTATGTAAGAGCTTCAATTCTTTTATCCTAAGGTCTAGGGACAAGCCTATTATTACCATGCTGGAAACTATAATAGTTTTATTGATGAAAAGGATATGGTTGGGAAGAGATGCAATGAGGAAGGATAAAGGAGTTATTTGCCCAAAAATCCAGAAGAAGTTAGAGGAGTACAAACTGAAAAGCCCACACATTATAGCTACATGGTCTGGAGGAGAAAATTTTGAAATGGATGAAGGCAGAGGCAATATATTTGTGGTGGATTTGAATAGGTGCTCTTGCTCATGCAGAAGATGGGATTTGATAGGCTTTCCTTGCATACATGGTTGCTCAGCCATCTATTATGCAAGGAAACAGCTTGAGGAATTTGTTTCCTCTTGGTATAAGAAGGAGAAGTACTTTGAAGCTTACGAAAACTCGATTCAACCCATCCAAGGAATGAAATTTTACAAGCCATCTGAAAACAAATGCATTATTCCTCCAACTTTTAAAAGGCAGCCTAGAAGACCAAGAAAGAGAAGATATAGGGAGGGTGAAGAAAATGAATTCAAGTTAAGCAAAAGAGGGCAAAAAAGTGTGAAGTGTAGTGTTTACAAGGCCTCGAGACACAACAAGGCCAAATGCCTAACCACTCATCCTCCTACAGCTACTAGAAAAGGAAGAAAAAGGAAGAAAAAGCAAGAAAAATGAGGTATAATTTTGATTTTTTTTTTTTGTTGATTTTTCATTTCTTAAGTGAATTTGTTATTTGTGAAGTGTAGTATCTGTCAATGCTAATGCTATATGGGTTCATTACTTAGGCCTCAACATCTAAGGCATCACAACCCTCTCAGTCATCACAACCATGCACTCAGGAAGCTCCACAACCTTCATCTCAGCCAACTCAAGCCTCTCAAACCACTTTAAAGTCTACTGCAAGAGGTCAAAAAAGGAGGAGGAATGTTCCATGATGCTGCTTTAATGCTTTAGGTTGTTTAAGGGTTCATTTTATTGTAGTTGAATATGCCCTTAGTTTTTTTGGAAACAACTTTCCGATAGATCTTTAGTGTTTTGGACAGATCTTTGGTGTTTTTGGTACTCTTATTTTGGTTTTTGGAAGAACACCTTGACCCATTAGTTGTTAAAGTTGTGGTCTTTTGATACTTTTGTGTGAATTGGAGGGTGTATATTGAACTTTGTTGTGAATTGAAAGTTGTTGACAATTGAACTTTGTTGGTAGTTGGTAGTTGGTAGTTTAAATGATGAATTTGCAAATTTAGAATTCAAAGTTTGTTTGGAATTAAATTTGCAGATTTGGAATAGAAAGTTGTGGTTTTTTTCCTATTTAATTTGAACTTTTTTTTCAAAAAAATTTGGGCAGGATTTTTTTTTTTTTTTTGGAACCTCTGAAGAAGAAAAAAAAATTCCATGTGGCACCCAATCATTGTCCACATGAACGCCACATTATCAGTTAACGGGAGACTTAACAGTTTGACTAACGAATGTATGAGACTGTCTCAAAATTTACACTTTAGGTATGACTTTGGAATGAAAAAAACTTGATGTACTAAATGTTCAAAACCATGAAACATAAGGGTAGTAAACTGATATTTACCCTTAAAATTATGTCATTTTCATTAAAATTTAAATTTTTTTGTCCTTTTTATTAAAATTTAAGTCTTTTTAATTAAATAAACTTATAACATGGTTTTTTTATTAAAATAAACTTAGTCCAAACCCTTTTCATGAAAATTCCCTTAAATAAATCACACATAGATTACCATTGTAAGGATTTCTTATGTAAATCACATGACTTGTCTTTTATGAGTTAAAAGTATTTCAAGATCGTGTGATAAACAATTTATTTTTTTTTGGGTAATAATGATTTAAGTTTAAAAAATATATATTTCGAAATCAAGCCAAATTTGGGAATATTTCTAAAATCAATCTTAATTTTTGTTTAGTGGTGCTAGTAGTGGTGAGAAATAGATATAGTGGTGACAATAGCAGAGTAGAAAGTAATTGTGTTAACAATGGTTGTGAGGTATAGTTGCGGAAATTGTGATTAACAGGTGGCCAGAATGATTGTGATGGAGCGATGGAGGTGGTGGTGGTCATAGCGAGAGTGATGGCAGTGGAGAATGTGGTTGTGGTAGCAATGGTGGTGGCTAATGGCAGTGGTGGTGATGGTCACAATGGTGAAACGGTGGAGGTGGTGGTGGCCATGGTGATTGGAAGGGGAGGTGATGGTAGTGTATAATATGGTGGTGGTGGTGGTGGCGGCGGCGGCAATAGTAGCTGTGAGGGTGGTGTCACGTCAAAGATGGTGGTGAGACAGTGGAGGTAGTGGTAACCATGGTGGCGTGGGTGACAGCGCTGGAGAATGTTAAGATGGTAATGGTGTTGGCGCCAATCGTGGCATGCATGATTTTATTTTATTTTTTATTAAAACTCTAACTCTATGTTATAATGTACCTTTTATTTTCTGTTATTTTGAAATCTATTCTTGAAAAAAGAAGGAAACATCAATTTGATGTTTTATAGAACTTAGGCTAAATTTAGTCTTCTATGGCTTTTTTTTTTTTTTTTTGCTTAATTTGTTTTCACAAAACAATTCAGTTCCCAACTGTATTTGTATCTACAAAAAAAAAAAAAAAAAAAAAAAAAAGGTTTTGTAGGACGGTAACAACACAGAGCCTAAGTTTTACAAATTCTAAACACTAGGTAAGGGTTCGTGTCTGCTTGACTTATT
This sequence comes from Pyrus communis, assembly GCF_963583255.1. Taxonomy (NCBI): domain Eukaryota; kingdom Viridiplantae; phylum Streptophyta; class Magnoliopsida; order Rosales; family Rosaceae; genus Pyrus; species Pyrus communis. The sequence goes on from NC_084812.1 coordinate 24,366,004, forward strand.
TTTTCTTTAAAAATGAACGTACATAAATGTTGTTTTAACCACTCATTATTGAACTTGATATATGTCATATATAATGCGTAAATATAATTTTAATCTTCATTCTTAATATCAAATATAACGGTGAATAACCGCTAATGAGACTCTTAAAAACATAACCACAAGGTTACTATAAATAACTTTTTGATCAAAGAAGTAGATTTGATATATGACCCCTACATACATGCTAGAGAAATATTAGGAAGACTCTTTTAAAGTGTGGCTCTTCATGGACTCTCTGTTACAGTAATAACTTTAATTCATGTGCCAACATTATCAAACATTATGCTAATAATATGAGTTCAAGTGACAAAAAATTTATAGAAAATTCTACTTTTAAAACAGTCTTTACATACTAAAGGCCACGTGAGTAAATAGTGCAACTTGAGCTCAGCTCAACTAGTGGGGGAGTAGAAGCAAAGGATTTGAGCTCACGTGACTGACAGGTGCGTTGTAAGCGAGATTTAGCAGTATTGAAGCTGACACGATTTTTAGGCAAAGGCAACCAAACAAAGCCACGGAAAATGTCAAACCACTCAACATTCAACAATACACGATTTTCCATTTTTTTTAATTAATTAATTTATTTATTTATTTTAGTTTTTCACAGAAGCAGACGTTTAGAGATTGCAATTATTCAAACGTAAGCACATTTCTTCTGGTAACCTGTTGGACCAACTTCAATAGTAAGCAATGAGTAACAGGACTCATGGGTGGAGATCAAATTTTATGCACTTAAAATGGGTGCAGCCTTCCTGTGGCTCAAGTAATTGAATGGCACGTCTTTATAAATTTAATACTTATTAATTTTTTTGTCATAAACTTTATTTGTGTCAAACAATAATTAAGACCACAGGGAGTCAATACTTATTTTAGGTGTAGAAGATTTTATCTCTGATGAATGCACTTAACATGTGCTTTTTGGATTTTGAAAAAACGATATTATCTACAGAAAGAGAAAAGAGTAGACTTAGCATCACAATGAGTTTGCAATAATGTAATTTAAATTCACATGTGGGGATAATCAAATCTAAGATCTCTCACTCAATGGCACAAAAAATAGAAGGTTATCACTTATCATTCTTTACCAAACATGCCAATTGGTTAAAGAATTGCCGTACATGAAGATTATGAACTCTATTTGTTAAAATTATTAAGCAGATTGCAAATGGCAATGGGATTAGACGGAAGAAAAATAGGAAGTCCCAACGGAATTCCTTAGAGGCTGACGGAGTTCAGCCCCGCTGAGCCCAATGAGTTGTATAAGCTGGAATTGCGGGGGGCTTGGGAACCTCTGGGCAATTCGGGCACTTAAGAGATTTGTTCTCTGTAAAGATCCCATGGTGATTTTTTTGTGCGAAACTAAATGCTTGAAGGAGCATATGGAGAGCTTAAAATCACTTTTACGGTTTGATGTTATGTTTGCAGTTCCTAGTTTAGGAAGGTCAAGAGGTTTATGTGCTATGTGGAAGACGGAAGCTAATCTTTCGTTACGATCCTATTCTTCTAATCATATTGATTTGGAGGTAGGAGGGGTGGGTGATGAGATTCACTGGAGAGTTACTTTCTTTTATGGTTATCCGACTGAGGGGGACATACATAAATCTTGGAGTTTACTTTGGCGACTAAAGGATTATTCTAGTTTGCCTGCATGGGGGATTTTGACTAGGTTTTGCGGGTGGAGGAGCAAGAAGGAGGTGATATTCATAGTGAACGCCAAATGGAGGGTTTTCGTGACGCCATTACTAGTTGCGAACTTTAAGATTTGGGGTTTGTAGGAAATAAGCTCAGTTGGGTAACAACTAGGGGTGGTGGAATCAAAGTTCGGCTGGATAGAGTGTTAGCTATGCAGACTTGGGTGGATTTGTTTCTGTTGATAAGGTTGTTAGTAGTCATAAGCCGTCCTACCTACAAAGTACAAGCCGTCCTATAAGCCGTCCTACCTACAAAGTATAAGCCGTCCTATAAGCCGTCCTACCCACAAAGTATAAGCCGTCCTATAAGCCGTCCTACCTACAAAGTATAAGCCGTCCTACCTACACACTTGTATCCCTTAATTTAGGGTGATTTGATCTTGATACTTGAAGTCATGTATATAAATCCTTGTAACCTTGTAGAGAATGATAATGAGAATCCAAAAGTTTACATGGTGTTGAGCCTCTGATCCTCCTTTTTTTTTTTTTTCATGGCTTCCGCAACTTCATCTTCCACCTTTTCAATCCCCAATATCTCTACCCTCGTTTCCGTTAAGCTTTCTGAAACCAACTATCTTCCTTGGGAAAGTCAGGTTAAGCCTTTTCTGATTGGCCAAAATCTTTAGCGTTTTGTTGATGGAACTCACCCCTGTCCTCCTCTCTTTATCACCACCCCTGTGCCTGCTGCCTCCCCCACTGCTTCTGTTGATTCTGATGTTACTTCTACGGTGGTTCCTCCTGTGGTCACTACGACTCCTAATCCCGATTACCTTGTGTGGTACCAGACTGATCAGACACTTGTGAGCCTGCTACGTGCTACGCTTACTGAGCCCGTTCTTTCTTTGACTGTTGGGCTGTCCACTTCTCGTGAGATATGGGAGCATCTTCGTCAGAATTTTTCTCAACAATCCCTTGCCAATTCTACCCATAATCGGTTTCAGTTGCTTTCTCTTCAGAAAGGGAACCAAACAATTGCAGAATACTTGGGTCTGGCCAAGCATTTGGCAGATCAATTGGCCTCCATTGGTCAACCTGTTCAAAATGATGATTTGGTTACGTATGTGCTTAACGGCTTGGGGCCTGAATATGAAATGCTTGTCTTGGCCCTGACCAATTTTCCACCTCTGCCATCCTTTAATGATCTGCGTACCCGTCTCCTAGTCTTTGAGTCCAAGCACGCCATGAAACAGGTTGCTGCATCATCCCATTCTGCTTTCTATTCTGCCCGTCATACGGTTGGTGGTTCGTTTAATGGACGCGGTGGTCACTCTTCTTCTCGCCCCAATGGTGCTTCTGGTGGCAATCGGTTTCCCCGTACCCCTAGTGGTGGCCGATCGAATCAACATGGAGGTGTTGGGCGATATGGTCAACGTGGTGCTGTACAACAACGCCTTGGTATTCTTGGACCTGCTCCTGTCAATCGTGGTCCTCAGTGTTGGGCCTGCAACCAATTTGGCCACATTGCTGTATTGTGTCCTCAAGCTACTCGTTCAAATGATGATATCTCTCGTGCCTTTGCTGGTATGCATCTTGCTTCTCCCTCTGATCCAACATGGTATCCCGATACTGGGGCTACTCATCATATGACGAATGATGCTCGAACAATGACTTCGGCTACTGGGTATGGTTCTCATGACAAGGTGGTTGTTGGTAGTGGTGAGGCCCTCCCTATTGCACACACTGGTAATATTTCATTTGAGTCTGGGTCGTTTATTTTTCGATTATCCCAAGTTTTACATGTTCCAGCAATTAAAAAGAATTTATTGTCGGTTGCTAAGTTTACACGTGATAATCTTGTTAGTTTAACGTTCTTTCCTTGGGGTTTTGTCATCCGTGATTTAAAAACCGGTGTTGTTCTTTTTCAGGGCCCATGTGAGGATGGCCTCTATCCCATTAAGCTTGGTCTTGCCTCTAGGAATTGGTCAGCTCCCAAACGTGCTTTTGTTTCCGTTTTAGCGTCGTCATCACTTTGGCATCGTCGTCTTGGGCATCCATCTCGTCAAGTTCTTAGTGTATTAGCCTCTAGTGATGTATTAGGCTCGTCTTTTTCAGTTTCAAATAAAAATTTTTGTAATCATTGTGCGTTGGCTAAATCCCATCGTCTGTCATTTCATTCTTCTGAACATTATGCTAAGTCTCCTTTTGAATTAATTCATTCTGATGTTTGGATGTCTCCTATTTTGTCAGTCTCCGGTTTTCGTTATTATGTCTTGTTTACCGATGACTACACACGGTATACATGGATTTATCCCATGCGTAATAAGTCAGAGGTTTTTACTCACTTTAATACTTTTCTCACTCTTATTTATAATCAATTTTGACCATGGTTAAAATCTTCCAAAGTGATAGGGGTAAGGAGTATGATAATTTATCGTTTCGGACCTTGTGTGTGCAAAAAGGGATTCACCACAGATTTTCTTGTCCGCATACCCCGCAGCAAAACGGCCTTGCTGAACGCAAACACCGTCATATTTCTGAAATGGGACGCACATTGTTACTTGCTGCCAATCTTCCTCCTAAATTTTGGGTTGAGGCACTTTGCACCGCTGTTTATGTTTTGAATCGGTTACCCTCTCATGTTCTTAAGTGGGCCTCTCCATTCCAAATGCTATTTGGACGGTCTCCAGATTATATGGCTTTTCGAACTTTTGGTTGTGCTTGCTTTCCGCATCTTGGTGATTATATGACTAATAAACTACAACCTAGATCTTTGGCTTGTGTTTTTCTTGGCTACAGTGACCAATACAAGGGTTATCGATGTCTTCACCCTCCGACTGGCCGAGTATATCTCTCTCGTCATGTTATTTTTAATGAGGACTCCTATCCTTATGGTGCTCTTGCTGCTTCTTCCACGATGCCACCATCAGACTTTGCATTTGTGCCAATTATTCATGCACCTTACTCGCTACCCTCTGAGACGCAAACTCTGCCTACACCGCCATCTACTAGTTCTCTGCAACCACCTGTTGCTCCTCTCTCTGCAGCAGCTGCTTCAAATTCTGGTACTGGACAGGGTGTTGTGCCTCCCTCTGGTCCTGGCGTCACAGCTCCACCTGCATCTGGTAGCTTACTCCCGTCAGCTAGCGAGCCATCTCAAGCTATTGTTACTGCCCCAGTTCCATATATTGGACCTCAAACTCGCTCCAAATCGGGTATCTTTAAACCCAAAGCTCGGTCTTACTTTGCATCGCGCCATCCCATTCCTCACGCCTTCATTGCTTTGGTTGGGGAAGATTCTGAACCTACATGTTACAGCCAAGCATCTAGGTCCCCTGAATGGAGACAGGCGATGTCAGATGAATTCAATGCTTTATTAAAACAACGTACGTGGTCTTTGGTTCCTCCGGTTCCTCGTGCCAACATCGTCGGTTGTAAATGGGTGTTTAAGTTGAAACAGAATTCGGATGGCTCGATTGAACGTCATAAGGCGCGTCTTATCGCCAAGGGGTTTCACCAACAAGCCGGTGTTGATTATTCAGAAACTTTTAGTCCCGTGGTTAAACCTACGACGATTCGCACAGTTTTGAGTTTAGCAGTGCACTTTGGGTGGCCTCTTCATCAACTTGATGTGAAGAATGCTTTTCTTCATGGCTCTCTTATGGAGGAGGTTTATATGCAGCAGCCGCCAGGTTTCGTTGATCCCACTCGCCCTAATTATGTGTGTAAATTGCACAAGGCACTCTATGGTCTTAAACAAGCACCACGTGCTTGGTTTCAACGCCTCAGTGCTTTCCTTGTCCATTCTGGCTTTGTTCAAAGTAGGGCGGATAGCTCCATGTTCACTTTTCATCAGGGTTCTACAATTTTGATTTTTCTTCTCTATGTTGATGACATAGTGTTGACGGGTAATGCTTCTTCTCTACTTCAAACCTTTATTGCAGTTTTGGGTAAGGAGTTTGAACTTAAAGACCTTGGGTGTTTACACTATTTCTTGGGTGTCGAAGTCTCCCATCTATCTTCTGGCCTCCGGTTGACACAAAACAAATATACTCTTGATATTTTGAAACGTAGTAATATGCTTGAGTGTAAACCATGCCCTACTCCAGTTGCTGCCAAGACTTCTTTATCTGCTACCTCAGGTTCACCTCTTCCAGATGCATCCCTTTATAGACAAATTGTGGGCTCACTTCAGTATCTCACGTTAACGCGTCCTGACATCTCCTTTGCGGTGCAAACTGTTGCTCAATTTATGGGACGTCCTACCACTGACCATATGGATGTTGTTAAACGTATCTTGCGATATCTTAAAGGGACTTTGGGCATGGGAATTACGTTCACACCCTCTGCTCAACCATTTCAGCTTGCTGCCTATTCGGATGCGGATTGGGCGGGGTGTCCAGACACCCGCCGTTCTACAACTGGTTTTTGTGTTTACTTGGGGAATAATTTAATTTCTTGGTGTGCCAAGAAGCAACGGACAGTGTCTCACTCTAGTGCTGAAGCGGAGTATAGGGCTCTTGCCTTTGCTTGTGCCGATACCATTTGGATCCTCAGTTTACTACATGAACTACGGGTGCATGTTCGTCTTCCTGTTTTGATGCATTGTGACAACTTAAGTGCAACGTACATGGCTGCTAACCCCGTGTTTCATGCTCGCACTAAGCATATTGCCCTTGACTATCATTTCGTTCGTGAACGAGTTGCTTCTGGTACTCATCGAGTTCAGTTTCTGCCTTCCACATTGCAGCTTGCAGATGTCTTTACGAAGGGGCTGTCTACGGCGCATTTTCGATCTCTGTGTTCAAACTTTGTCTCATCCCCGAAGTCAAGTTTGCGGGGGGATGTTGATAAGGTTGTTAGTAGTCATAAGCCGTCCTACCTACAAAGTACAAGCCGTCCTATAAGCCGTCCTACCTACAAAGTATAAGCCGTCCTACCCACAAAGTATAAGCCGTCCTATAAGCCGTCCTACCCACAAAGTATAAGCCGTCCTACCTACACACTTGTATCCCTTAATTTAGGGTGATTTGATCTTGATACTTGAAGTCATGTATATAAATCCTTGTAACCTTGTAGAGAATGATAATGAGAATCCAAAAGTTTACAGTTTCCATGTTATAAAGTTACCCATTTAAAGCCCACACCGTCTGATTATATATCGATATTGGTGGATTGGATTCTTAAGAGAAGAGGTGGTTTTAAAAAAACCTTTTGCTATGAAGAAGGTTGGGTCGTAAAGGAGGGTTGTGGGACTGCAGTTAAGCACGGGTGGGAGATGGAATTTCAAGGTTCACCTATGTTTTGTGTCGCGAAAAAAAGTACAGCAACACGTATTCAATTGGCTAACTGGGCTAAAGCCACGAAACATTCCATCCCAGGAGAAATTTCTGAGACGGAGGATAAATTGAATTCATTATTAGGTCAGCCATTCACGGAGACAACCATAGCCCAACACCATGAGCTCTATACCAAGTTGCATTCTCTTTTGGCACAAGAAGAAGCTTTCTGTCGTCAACGGTCCAAGGAAAATTGGTTACAACTTGGTGATCAAAATACTAAGTATTTCCATCAGAAGGAAAATCAGAGACAACGGAGAAACGGGTTAAGTGGCCTGTTTAATGAAGCTAGAGTATAGCATGAAGATAAGCTTGGTATGGAGAATGTTATTGTCGAGTATTTTACAAAATTATTCGACTTCAAGGTGAAGTAGATGCGACGAAAATCTTGAAGGTTGTCAATCCCAAGGTTTTGGCAGAGATGAACCAAGAACTTCTTTGGCAGGTTTCGAACGAGGAAATTAAGTCGGCACTTTTCCAAATGCATCCAACGAAGGCCCCAGAACCTGATGGTATGTCACCTAGGTTCTATCAGAAGCATTGGGAGATTGTCGGCCAAGATGTTTGTGAAAGGGGTTTAGTATCTTCTCTCCTTGGGGCTTATGCTTCGGAAAATTAATTATACGCATGTTACGTTGATTCTGAAGAAAATGGATCATACTTCAATGAGCCAGCTTCAACCGATTAGTCTTTGTAATGTGATCTATAAGATTTGTTCCAAGGTTCTGACTAATACGTTGAAAATTATATTGTTGGATGTTGTGTCGTTTTCTCAGAGTGCTTTTATTCCAGGCCGTTTGATCTCCGATAATTGTTTGGTAGCTTCACAGATCGCTCATTATGTGCATAGAAAGAACAATGGGTGGAATAGAGCAATGGCTTTGAAATTGGATATTAGTAAAGCGTATGATCGTATAGAATGAATTTTTTTTGGAGCAAATGATGAGGAGGTTAGAGTTTGTGGAAGAATGAATTCACTAGATAATGATGTGTGTTACTACTGTATCCTATTCTTTCAAGCTAAATAAAGAGCCTGTGGGTCTTGTTCATCCTAAACAGGGTATCCGTCAAGGTGATCCATTGTCTCCATTTTTGTTTGTATTATGTGCCGAGGGTCTATCGGCTTTATTTGAATCATGGGAAGCATAAGGTCGAATTCAAGGTGTAAGGTTTGTAATGGGGCCCCAAGTGTTAATCATCTCTTTTTTGCGGATGATTGTTTTATTTTTGCTAGGAGTTCACTCCAAGAATGCTTACAGGTGAAGGAGTTGTTACGAACTTATGAACGGGCGTCCGCATAGGCGGTGAATCTTGCCAAAAACAGTGTGGCTTTTAGTAGAAATCTTACGGTTATGGATGCGTAGTTACTGGCCGATTGCCTTGGAATGGAAAATGGTGGATTATCATGACCGTTATCTTGGTTTACCAGTTTTTGTGGGTCGGTCGAAGAATGAGACTTTTGCATATATTAAAGACCATCTTTGGAAGAAGCTGAATGGATGGCGGGGTTATTTGTTGAGTAGTGCGGGTAAAGATACTCATAAAAACAGCAGCTCAAGCAATATATACGATGCAGACATTCTTACTACCTAAGTCTTTTTGTGAAGAGTTGAACCAAATGGTAGCTTAGTTTTGGTGGGGGCAAAGAAGCAGGTAAGTGTCGCATTCATTGGGTGAAGTGGCAAAAATTGCGTAAACCAAAGAGTGAGGGTGGCCTAGTGTTCAAAGATTTATATGTTTTCAACATGGTGGTGTTGGCCAAGCAAGGGTGGAGATTGATTCAATATCCTCACTCTCTAGTTGCTCGTATTTTTAAAGCCCGGTATGATCCTGAAACAGATTTTCTGCAGGCTTTAACTTCCTCTAATTCTTCCTATTGCTGGAAAAGTGCGGCGGCTTCTAGGATCATTATACAAAGGGGTGCTCATTGGAGGGTTGGAGATGAATTATGTATAAAGATTTGGAGGGATAATTGGCTGCCAAAGGAGACATTTTATAAAGTACTTAGTCCTAGACCGACCGGGGTGCACCCTTCCTTTACCATGCATTCTCTTATGGTGGACAATGAAGGGATGCGTTGGAATACAAATTTAATTTGTAATTGGTTTATGGAGGAGGAAACAAATTTGATTTTGAGTATCCCTTTGAGTTTATTTAATCCAGTTGATTTTATGATTTGGACTAAAGAGCCTAAGGGTGTATTTACGACTAAGAGTGCTTACTTTGTGGCACGAACATGTCATGGTCTTGGTTGGGATAAACCGGTTGGATCTACACTAAATAAGGAGACAAAATTTCTTTGGAAAGCTCTGTGGCGTGCAAAGGTACTGGGGAAAGTCAAATTTTGTGTTTGATGTGGGTTTATGAATGCTTTGCCAACGAAAGTGAAGTTGAAGAATAGACGGGTTCTTACGGAGGATATATGTGGGTTCTGTGATAAAGAGGCAGAGACAGTTGAGCACGCTTTATTACAGTGCGCACGATCAACTGCAATTTGGTTTGGTAGTCCTTTGGGAATTCGTATGTTTCAAAGGATAGAGGAGGGCTTTGGTGGATGGTTAATCAATATGGCAAAATTAGTCACTAAAGATAGTTTTGAGTTGCTTCTTGTATTGGTGTGGAGCGTTTGGAAGGTACGTAATAGTTTTGAGTTGCTCCTTGTGTTGTTGTGAAGCATTTGGAAGGTACATAACGAGTTTATTTGGAAAGGTGTGGATGCATCACCATTGGATGTGCAACTTAAAACCCAATCGTGGTTGATGGAATTCAAGAAATGGAATGGGGTTCAACCACACTCACCAACGGTTCATGTTCAGAAGTGAAAACATCCGGACTTTGGTTGGATAAAGTGTAACTTTGATGCGGCTTGGGATGAGAATGGTTCGTATGGGGGTATAGAGATTGTTGTTTGAAACGTAAAAAGAGGTTTCGTGGCTGCAACGGTGCTGCGGGAGACTGGTATCAGCTCAGCGATGCATAAAAAGGTTGCTACTGCACAGGCAACATCTATGTTTGTTTGGCATTGGCGTGAGGAACAAGTGCAGGTGGAAGGCGATGCTCTTATGGTGGTTGCTGCTATTTAGAATGTGGGAACAACTTTAAATGGTCATTTTGGTCACTTGTTTGCTGATACACGACATATTATGCAAGGGTTCAAGCAATGGAAGATTTCCTTCGAACCACAAGAGACGAACATAGTGGCACATCGGCTTGCAAGGTTGAGTCTAATGCTTGACCATCCAATTTCTTGGTTTGAAGAACCTCCTGATATTATTATTGGAGGATAGTCTTTATAGTTAAATTGGTGCGGGACACTCTTTTTCCTTCAATCGGTTTGAAAGCCCTGGCATGGTTTTTATTGAGGCCCACTATTAGCACCCTATCCTTGATTTTGTACGTATTTCTACAATTCAATGAATATCGTACTTGCATTAAAAAAAAATTATTAAAGAGAATGATAGACACATAACAGTGATCCGGGATTAGAAAAGGTTTGGAAGACATAATGCTTCCTCTGCTCGACTGCAAGGTACATCTGGGTTTTTAGGGAATAATAATTGTGATCTAATATTGTTAGAGAATAGAGTTCCGAAGCGAAGCAGAAGATGGAGGTGAAACCAACAGCCTTTGAACATATGAAAGTCAACCTGAAGGCAAATATTAAATAACAAAACTTCCAGGTGATCAATGCTAGAGTGGAGGGCCATTGCGAGATCAATGCACTAAATAGGGAGATCAAGGAAGGGAGCAGTTCCTGCCTGGGAACGTTGCATGGCTCGCCGAGTATTTTTCAATCCCTTACTTATTTTATTTGGTTATATTTGTTGATTTTATTTAATTTATACAATTTGATAGTAAACAATAAATGAAAAATGTGTGAAAAGTAAAAAATAAAGTGGTTATAAAAAAAAGGGGCTTTTAGATCTAGGTCCAAAAACATAGATGGTTTTTAGGAGTGAGTCCAATTATCTAATTACATGTTTTTATTTCTTTTATACTCATTTTATAGTTTTTTAAATATTAAAAATCAATTAAAATCTTCTAATATTATGCATTTTTCAACTCCAAAAAATCTAATTAATATCTTAAAACAAAAAAAAAAAACCTAATATACTAACATAAATTATCTACAAAACATTGTACCTTAACTCAAGTAACAAATATATGAATATATATTATATCTGTAAGCGAGATATGAAACCGAACTAAAAGGTAGGAAAAAACATAATATACCTACAAGCAAGACACGTGAATTTGTGACACGTTGATTATAAAAAGAATTTGTCATATAGATTCATAAAAATAATTAACCTGTGATATAGGTTGATTATAAAAATTAAAAATAAAATCTATAAATGAGGTTTAAAGCAGGAGGAAGAACAAGAAATAACAAAAAATAAAAATAAAAAGAAATAATCAAAGAGATAATTAGGAAGAAATTTGATTTTTATAATAAATCTTATCATTGAATAGATAATTATTGATAATAAAATAATTAAATTTAAGGAATTGAACTTATTTTAATAAATTGAACTATTCCTACTATTGGTTAAAAAAATTGGACTTATATCAAGTTTTCCCTAAAAAAAAGGGGTGTAATAAGCTAAAACTAATATGTGAATATCAGCTACCGTTTATAAAATTGTCTCAATTAAATATATCTCCAATAAAAAAAAAAGCTAAACTATTCACATATCCTATTTTACTTCTCGCACACTCTTGATAATTTTTGTTCATTGATCTTCTTCATTTAAAGAGGAACTTCACCGGTATTTGTGGCAAAATCTGGCAACTTCACGTACCAATGAAGCGTTCCCTCCCCCTTCCTAAAAGCACACCCCTAGAAAATTTAATATATTTAAATTTGTAAGTTTTTGATTTTGCCATAATTTATGAATTATTACTATAATTCTTTTCTTTTTTTGTCTCTCTGGGAAAGGCCAACATTTTATGCTCAAGTGGAAAGTGGGTGGAGAGCCCTCCTGTTTCTCTCCTAAGTCAAACTTCTTAGGACATGAGCTGTTGATGCAGCAGACACCCTGTTGAATTTTACAACCACCACCCCAGAAGAGTAAAGTGGTGGCGGAGCAGCCGCTTCCTCCTCCTGATCGCCGCCCCAAGGTCTCAAAGTTTGCTCCTTTTTCCCTTCAATTTCGTTTCAACTTCTGGTAATGAAGTTTCCCTTTTGGGTTTTTTCTCAATTGAATTTCTTTGTTTGGTTTTTCGGTGTGGATTTTTTTCTTCTCTTCCTTCGGTTTTGCTCATTTGGCCGATACCAAACAGTTCCCAGCTGCCGTCAGAGGCTTGCAATCACAAAGGGGGTCAACCTTTTTGCTGGTTCTGTTCTGCATCAAGTGGTGGTATTGAGAAGTGGGTATAGAATCCGCCATGGCTGATGGCAGTCCTAGGACTGATATCTCTACAGATGTGGAGACAGATGATAAGAATCAAAGGGTACTCTCTCTATTTCTCTCTCTCTCTCTCTCTCTCTCTCTCTCTAAATTTGGGTCATACCAACTATTAAGAATCACTTGTTTTCTTCATTTCTGCTGTGTGGAACATTTTGTAGATGTTAACTCGTTTTTGTTGGCCATCTGACATTTTGATCACTCTCTGTATGGCAGTTTGATAGAGACCAATATGCCATTGCTCCTGTGGCTTCTGATTCCAGTGACAAATCGAAAGATCCAAAAGATCAGAAGGTGATGTATAGGAAATCGATTACACAGTTATGATATGTGAGTTGATCTAGCAGGGCCAAGATGCTCATTTGTTCGATTGCATTTTGCAGACTCTCCGTCGGCTGGCTCAAAATCGTGAGGCTGCTAGGAAAAGCCGGCTGAGGAAGAAAGTAAGGCCTTATTTTACTTTGTTTAAGTATGTTATCTTTATTCATTTGCTCAATTACATTTCTTTTGCAGTTTGCCTTGATATATATTTAGCTTTACTTTTGTAAGTTCTAAGGGAAGTGACGACTGCTCAAAAACATGGTTGTGATTTTAACGGAAATGGGATATTTAAAATATAGTTTTGATGGCAGCCCTCATTTCCACTCATTTAGTAAATTGATATCCTTAGTTGTTTGGGAAACAATAGGATAGACAATGAGTTACACACACATGTCAGGTCTAATACGATAAATCTATCAGTTACTCCTTGTCCTAGGTTTGTGGATAATAAAAGCCAGCTGACATTTAAAGTAAGGTCTGATGATTTATATCCTTAGTTGTTTGAGAAACAATAGGATAAACAATGAGTTACACAATAGCACGTGTCAGGTCTAATATGATAAATCTATCAGCTACTGCTTGTCCTAGCTTTGTGGATAATCAAAGCCTGTTGACGGTGAAAGAAAGGTTTAATGATTTATATCCTTAGTTGTTTGAGAAACAATAGTATAGACAATGAGTTAAACAATAGCACGTGTCAGGTCTAATATGATAAATCTATCAGCTACTCCTTGTCCTAGCTTTGTGGATAGCGGACGGTGAAAGAAAGGTCTGATAATTTTGATGCTCAAGTGGGTTTTCATTTTCCTACCTAATTGTCTGTGTTTGTTTGTTTCCTTATCTGGCATGATTTCTTAACATTTTAGCGTAACGGTTAAAATTCAAATTTTTTTCATTGTGAGCGCTGCTTGAGATTGTGGATTTCAACTTTCTAACACAACTGGTCACCATTTCTTCATTTGCCTTGTTTACCTTTCCTGGTTTCAAGTCTTTGGTACATGCATCTTATAAAGCTTTGCTTCCTTCTACTCGTTTTATATCAACAAGTAATCTTAGAATCAGGAGCTGAATGCAGAACTAAGTTCTGGAAAATGGGTCCTGGCCAACTTTATTGGTTATAAGTTATAGCTGCGAGCTGAGATAAGCTTAACATGTCCTAACCTATCTAATCTGTTGTAGTTCTGGTGACATTGATTCATCATGGCTTAACAGCATATCCGAAATTTAACCTCATCTGGGAAAAGCTTGGTTAGTTTAGAACTCAACTTCTAGTTTGCACATGTGCAACTTCAAAAATAGAATTCTAAGGGATCAAATAGGAAATGATACTCTAAATTACCGTTCTAAAAAGCAGCCTAGGCGCTAGGCAGAGGCCAGGGGCCCCGATTAGGGCCTAGGTGTTTAGAAAATAAGTGAAGGCTCTAGATGGCAATTAGGTGGCTGCCTAGGCTGTCTAGATGGCTCTAGGCGGTCCTAGGTGGTTAAATTTTTATTTTATTTTATTCTATTCTCTTTAGGTTAAAAGGTTTGAAGATAATTTTCTTGTAAAATAATTCTTGACTTTCTTTCATGTAAAATATCATTGAATACATATTTCATTTTATGTATTCAATCAATTGTAGTCACTTATTTATATGTTTTTATTGTTTATAATAAACTTAACTGAAAAAAAAAAAAAAAAAAAAAAAAACCCCACCTAGACCCCTAGGACTAGGTCCCTGCCTGCTGCAGGACTAGCGCCTAACGCTTTTTAGGACCTTGATGAAGCATATGATCAACCAACATTTTTCCAATTGCAGATTACACAAGGTTGGTTGGACAAAGCACATCTTTGTATGCATGTTACAGTTCATATAATTCAAATGCTTAATAATCATCATTTCCCATTTGAGTGTGGTTGGATCTGTAACTCGCATTTCACCTTGATATATTGTCACTTTAGCGTCTCTCTTGCCTTGTGAATGCCAAAAAGTCTTCTTTAAGTAGTACTATCAGCTTGATACTGCCACAGGTCGATCACCTTCATACTTTCATACTTGAGTCTGTCTCTTACAGCTAGATCCTAGATCTCTTGGTATATTTCAATTGTTAGCTTTTTTTTAGCTGGGATTCTAGATTTAGCGTGGAAACAGTAAGCCCAATGTCTGTCCTGCATTCCCTGCTAACAAAATCGTTTTATGGTTTGAGCTTGGATGCTAGATGAGCAATTATTGCTCGCTAGTAATTTGGTAGTCAATCTATAATGAGTGTGTGTCTGGCATTTTGCTTGTTATATTTTTGTTTTATGAGAGTGGAAGCTGAATTCACCGGGTCTCTTGTTTTATATTGCCTTGTCTGAATTTTTTTATTACTGAATCCTCTCGTAAGCATACTTTCTCTTGTTACATTAAAAACATAAATAGAAATGCATAGATCTGCATATTTATGTTTGAGCCCTTATGCTACGTTCATGCCTAGTTTTCTGGTAAGTCTTTAATGGGTTGTATCTGTGCTTGTCGATTATAGGCTTATGTTCAGCAGCTGGAGAGTAGTCGTCTAAAGCTGACTCAACTAGAGCAAGAGCTCCAGCGAGCCAGACAGCAGGTTAAAGCAATCAGTTTCTTTACTATTGTAAAACCTAATGTATTCAAAGCCATAGATTTTTGGTGGATGACCTCTTTGTGAGGTTTTCATCTTGCATCTCTCCTAAAGTTATATTGTTCTTTTGTTCAGGGAATCTTCATATCAAACTCAGGGGACGCTGCCCATTCAAATAGTGGAAATGGTATTTCTTCTTTCCTGAGTTTATTTTTGAAATTTTATCATTGAAGTAAGGGAGACTACCTCCTGATAATTGTGGGATAAACTTTCCATCAATTTATACTTGTAAGTCAAATTGAGATGATTCCATATCAATGGTTTACATGAGTAGTTCACACTATATGCATGAAACAATTATACTCAGGAGAAAGATTGTGTTGAAACACTATATGCCATGAGTAGTTCACACTTCACACACATGATAATGCTCTATTGGAAATAGGACAAGGAAAGTACTCTCTGTCGGTTGTAATTGTTCACAAACACAATCAGAAGATTTTAGTAGCAACTTTTAGGGGAATTCTTGAATGTTTGTGTAGGGTACAGAGGTCGAATTGGTTAAGGAATTGTTGAGGATGAAGAGTGGCATTTATGGGTGGTTCCTGATTTCCTTGCTGATAAGCTCTGGAATCTAATAACAATCAGATTTTCATTCTTGGCAGATCATATATATGTTGAACTTACCTGGAAAAGAACCAAACCGACAGCATTATATTGCTTAAAGAAACAAATGTTTTTTCAGGGTTATTCTTTATATTTTCTCCTTTAATGAAATTTGTCAGTTTACCAAACAATTTTTTTTTGTGGGGATATGGAAATGAAGTCAAATTTTGGGAAGGCATTTAGGAGAGTCAGCTCTTTCCAATCGTTTTATATTTTTTTGCCAGGTTTTTTTTTTTTTTTTCAACTGCAACATAGTTCTCTTCTTTGTCTTCGATCGTCATATTCTTTTGGAATTTAAAGTTCTGAAGAGTGAGAGGTCCACTAATGTACAGCATTATCTACGGTCTGTTACTCATTTGGTTGCTTTTCTTGTACATATTTGTTCTTTAAATTGGTACAATCAACCTGATCCTTCCTTTAAGCCATTTAAGTTGATTTGGAAGGCTGATGATCCAGCAAAGGTGCAAACTCTTGCATGGCTGCTGGAACATGAGCGATTAGATATTTATGCAGGATCCAAAGAAGGTCCTATGCATACTGATTGCCATACATATCGGATTGTGTTATACAAATGCAAGGGGAGAACGCTGTCTACATTTATGTTCACTTTCTTTTTACTAGGCATATCTGGCATCACTTGTTGGAACCATTGATAATGTTGTGTCTGAGAAGCTGTTTTAATTTTTGTCACGGGGTTTTTTAGTTGAGGGGCTAGCATGTTCACCTCTTGGAGATATGCTGTTTTGGCTCTCATGAGGAGCGTTTGGCTGGACGTAATAGGAGGTTCTTTGAGGACAGTAAGGTGGATGCAAATTGCAAAGTTACTCCGGGATTAAATTAGATATTAAGCTTCTGTGGCGTAGTTGAAAATGTATTTCAAAAGGCTTTCCTTGTACTGTATTATTTTTTATTGAGGCGCTTGATGTTTGATAGTTTTATGTGGTCATGTTTCGGATGGTTCAATAAGATGCTGACAGATTTCTTGTTTTTTTGATCTGAATTCAAACTCCCCCAGTACATATGTAAACTGCCTCTACCTTCTTCTCCTACAGTCCCTTCATCAGCATCCTTTAGTTTCTAAGATATAAAATCTCCACTTGCACGAGAGAAGCAATTTTAACATGCGTGAGAGGGCAGTATTCCAATTTATGAGCCTCTAGATATTTTGGTGATTTGGTTTTAAGAAAGTTAAGGATAATAATACTAATTTTATGTTTTAAGATACATTTGAAGTAGAATATGGAATTCCTTCAATTGCATCCAGCAGTGATAAAGTTGGTATGATTGACACATATTCTTTTAAATTTTTTAAAATAGGCATTTTAGGTGCACTCATATTTATTTGCATGCAGACAGGCTACGGAAAAAAATTAAAGTTTTATCTTGCTTTTTAAATTGGTCCTCTTCTCTTAATTTAGTTCCAGTGGATGAGGTGGGTTATCTTGTTCACTGTATCTCCTTGCAGGGGCCATGGCATTCGATGTAGAATATGGACGGTGGCAGGAAGAGCACAATCGGCAAATTAATGAACTAAGATCAGCAGTAAACTCTCATGCAAGTGATGCAGAGCTTCGTATTATTGTAGATGGAGTCTTGGCGCACTATGATGAGGTCTTTAGGCTGAAGGGCACAGCAGCTAAAGCCGATGTATTCCATTTGTTGTCTGGTATGTGGAAAACACCTGCTGAGAGGTGTTTCTTGTGGCTTGGAGGTTTTCGTTCATCTGAGCTCCTGAAGGTGAAGCTCTTTCTCACTTCTTGATGGCTTTGATGTCATAGGCAGATTGGTAATGTTGTCAAATTAAATGTTCCGCATAAGTACTCTACCATAGTTCAGTTTAGTCATTTTGACTGCTAAAATGTACAAAAATATAAATTCATGCAACTTCAAGTACAAATTTATGAAGTTATATGTGGTTCAACAGTCTTGTTTGTAGGTCAATCCAATCCCTAAGGTTCTGGTTAAAGACATTCATTTCTGCCCATTTTCGGGTTTCAAATTTCGTTCTTGAATACTAATCTGTCACTCATAGAGATGGAAATATCTCCTTGGGTTTTGTCTTTAACGTATCTTCTTTAAATATACTTTTTGTTGGATTCAGTCATATAGGCTAAATAGTCAGATATTTTTATCCCCACTTTACTGTGGAATGGATAAAGACTTGGCATAAAGAGGCATCTGATTTTCCAACTTCACTACTACGGAGGTTGATATTTATGTATATATGCATGTTCATGCACTTTTACGGATCTCTATGTGCTTGCTTTTTTCGTTTGCTAGAAGTTTCAACTCACGCTCTGCACATTTCCTTGAATTTTTTTTCTTTTATAGGTATGCATGAATTTGTTTTGTATGTGACTTTTTTAATATTGTGTTGGTCTTAATCCCTTCTATAAAATTTAAAATGAATGAGTATATGTGCAGCTTCTTGTTACTCAGTTGGAGCCTCTGACGGAGCAGCAGTTGGTTGGGATTAACAACTTGCAGCAGTCCTCCCAACAGGGAGAAGATGCATTATCTCAAGGGATGGAGGCATTGCAACAATCTCTAGCTGAAACTTTGTCCAGTGGATCTCTTGGCTCCTCAGGTAACTCAGGAAATGTAGCTAACTACATGGGTCAAATGGCCATGGCAATGGGAAAGCTAGGAACTCTTGAAGGGTTTATCCGCCAGGTAATTCATTATAGTTCTTTATCGTTTACCCGTTTGTGTAGTCAGTACTGTAGCATATCACACATATAGTAATCATCGATGTGAAACTGTTATGCGTAAATACAACAAAGAATAAGATTGGACAAAAACCAATTGCTCCATTGACCAGTCCCGCCTGTTAACCCCTGAAATGTGAGAATGCTAAAACAGATTGATATTTGGATGATCTCTGAAATATGTATCATTTGAAAGCTATATGGCTATCATTTTTATTCTACAAGCTAACGTGATTGGGGTTTATGAAGAATTAGTATAGATTACCCACCAACCTGTCAAAACCTCTTGTCCTTGTTTCGGATTGTGTTATGGATGTAAGACTAGGCATGAATTTGTTTTACGCGCCTAAAGGTTTATTTGGTAAGATATGTTGTTCATTTGCAAAATTCGATATTATCACGCGGCTGAAAGATAACAAAATGCTAGTATTCAGTTTCAGTTTCACTGTTTTTCGTGCGTGCACTCTTGTTTTGTTATAACTTTTTAAAGTGCCTAATCTGTTCATGGGCTTATAACATCAGGCTGACAATTTGCGGCAACAAACACTGCAACAAATGCACCGTATCTTGACAACCCGCCAGTCAGCTCGTGCACTTTTGGCTATACATGATTATTTCTCACGGCTGCGTGCTCTTAGTTCTCTCTGGCTTGCCCGCCCAAGAGAGTGAAATGCTCCCAAACTGATTGGTAAAGTTGTGGCCGGCAAGGCATCTGAGTAGCAATTGACTCTCTCTAGTACAGCACCGGGGTTACTTGGTTATCGTTACAAATTTTCTTTTATAGATTTTCTCTGATGCTGTAGCTGCAGAAATTGTATCGTTAGCGCTAATCCTGTAATTCTGTAATTTATTACCGTCATTTTAGTCATCGTAGGATCGAGTAATGCTTATTATTGTTAATAATTATAGTCTTATGATTTGTGTAATTGTAATTTGTGACTGAGTTTCGAAATGAATTTTGGATAAGGAAATGCAGGATGGTTTTGACTAGTATTTCACATCGAACACGACGTTACATTAGTTATGGCCCTGTGGCTATGTTATTCTTGTTTCGTAAGGGCGGAAAATTTTCGCGGTTATCCGTCAACTAGTTTCGGGTAACGATCCTAGAGAGGCGAGATTGTTGTTGAAACTAGTCCTTAATTTGCTAGATTGTTTGTTTCGATAAGACAATTTTATAAAGTACACAAATTTTTGAGAAGTAGATCAAACTTGGATGCAAGGAAATGAGCGCATGGCCTTGACTATTATATTCAATTGGAAAAGTCATGGCTTTTATTTTCTACAGAAAACTTGATTGTCATCCTCAGAAAGACAACATTGTATTCCTTGGTTTTTTGTACCGACGGTGGGAAAGAGGGTACCGAACTTAGAACCTCTGGAAGTGCAGGGGTTAATGCTCTTAGCCGCTCGACGCACAAGCTCCTTGTAAACCTAATGTTCAAGTTACTTGTTCATGAAATACTTGTAGTAGGTATACTGTTTAAGATTCCAAGTACATTGTATATACATTCAATCATGACAATGTACCTAACAAAAAGGATCACAGCCAAAATCTAATTTGACAATATGGGTATTGGTAGATATTTTATTTTCTTGAGGATGCAAATGTAAATCCTTCTTTGTTTTGTTTTTGCTAGGTACTCACGAGATTCGCACCCCGCGTGGGCCCACCCCCCCGGGGGGCAGGAGAATCCACCAAGAAAAAAAAAAGTGCTAGGGCTAGGAGGTACACGCTCGGGTATGTCGTGAGCCTAGTTGGTCAACAAGGGTAGTTATTAAGGGACTCAATGATGGTGATCCTCGTCGGTGTCTGTCCATTCCGGCGACGGACTAGCAACTCGAGATTCAGGGAGACGTTTTAAAATGGCGATTAAGTTGCACTCTATCATGATCAAGAGAAGTACCAATGTGTTGGACAAACCTGGGAGAAATCGATAGAGAATATTGAAGATCTTGTGGCGCAGTTCTTATTCATTGGAGAAGGAGAAAGAGAGAATTCGGCAGAGTTTCGCTTCAAAGAAGAGGAACAATGAAGATAAATTTCTGGAAAGTGGTTCATATATAGCCCCGAGAAACTGATCACATTTGTTGGAAAAAAAGGCGCTGAAACAGCAAGATCGTGACACGTGGCATTCCGGTTGATTAAGTTTTCGAAACAAAAGGGATGTGAAGAGATGTTGCAGTGCAAGAGGCCACACCTGCCTGTAATGCATTAAATCCAGAGGTGCCTCAATTATTCCGCCAATCTGCCACAAACACAGGCCTCGGGCACCTAAACGTCTCCCGACCATTGCTTTGGAAGGGTGACAGATGGGACGAGGCTGAGCGACTGACAATGATGAGTCAGGAACACCCGAGACGCTTCCTCTGGCCGAGCACCACTTGAAGAGCCGACCGATCGTTGCAACTCCATGCCTAAGAAAGAACCCTTGATCAAGGAGTTTGGGGACTTATTTATGTTGGGCAACTTTAGGCCCACATAATGGTGCTGGTCGGAAAAGAAGTCACGAAAACCCCAAGGGATATTGAGAAGTCCAAGGCCTAAAGGGATTAGAATAGGATACCCCCAAGCATAATAGCCGACTGCTTATTAGCTTAGCCCTACCGATATATGTAAAGAGCTTTCCGACCGCCAGGGGCATGTGAGCAGGTTGACATCTTTATGACACAAGTCTCATGGAATAGCTCTACTTGGATGTCAATCAGGCAACGTGGAAGCCCCCAGTCAGTGGTAGAGAGCTAGGATGGGACCTAAAGGTGGTTCGAACGAGGCTCAGAGAAGCAGGGTTGGATAAGCAAGGTTGAGCGGGACACTTTGCCCACATCACTTTCACCACCAAGTATTTGGTTGATAGGTGAAAATGTGTCAGTATGCTAGTCTAGGTGGCACATTAAATGCAAAGTTGGGAACCCAAGGCTGAGGGGTTCATTGGTGGCCTATATAAAGGGGTGAGAATCTCCTGTATTGGAGTTGGACTAACGAAAGGAAAGAAAGTTCATGTATTAGCTAGGTGCTATTTTTAGTCTTGAAACCAATATCATCCGAGCAAAATTGTGGGAGTAGCCTAGTTTTGAGAGGTGAACCACTTAAACCTTTGAGTTCATTTCATTTCAGTTCATATCCCAAGCACACTAAGAGTTTAGTTTTTAATTTATTAACTTGCAAATTTTGAGCGTTAAGGCATGTAATAGGTACATTGTACATTGTTTAAGACTTTAAGTACATTGTATATACATTTAGTCATGATAATGTACCTTAAAAAATGGATCACAGTCAAAATCTAATTTGACAATATGGGTAATGCCAAATATTTTATTTTGGATGCAAATGTGAATTTCTTTGTTTTGTTTTTGCTAGGCAATCATGTGTGATACAATTTCCTTTCTATTTTTCGTCCTTGATTCCAATACATTTATTAAGTGGTAAACAAATAAATTGGTATCAAACTCATCATCACGAGATTCAAGTATACCCTTTCATATTTACAAGTAAAAGAGAGATAGACCGTAGTACTAAATAATCATATCTTTTCATTGTTGAATATAATAATATTACTTACCATTATGTTAAAAGGAAAAAAAGAGTCCAGCTACAGTTTTACATCCCACTCAGAGGTACATGTTTTATACAAGATTTAGCCGTTGAAAAGACTCATTAGATTTCTATAACTAAGATTTAACCGTTTAATTTTTTAGACTACTCAATAGTATATACCATGAAAGGAAGTTTAGAAATGAATTTTTTTTATTTTTTTTTATTTTTTATTATGTTTAGTGTGAGTGTGACTGGGATCCAATTGAATACATAAATGGATCGGTGTTTGGCGCGAACTTCGGTATATAACTTGCCACCGATGTAACTTTCCCGAAGGTCAAGCCTAACCTGACTTTCCACAACGATTTCATTTCTTAAAGTCTAAATCAAGTGCACAATACAAAAGTTTATTTATTTATTGACAATCATATTTTACTCAAAGAAACGGAAATTAAGTTAAGTCACACAATGAAAGTCATTGATTAGATATCAAACTGTCACATTCCGGCTCGGGACAGATCACTTTCCGGGCTCGCTCCACCACTGTAGCACGATATTGTCCGCTTTGGGCTTACCATTCCCTCACGGTTTTGTTTTTGAGAACTCACGAGCAACTTTCCAGTGGGTCACCTATCATGGGATTGCTCTCGCGCGCTACTCGCTTAACTTCGGAGTTTTGATGGAACTCAAAGCCAGTGAGCTCCTAAAAGGCCTCGTGCTAGGTAGGGATGAGAATATACATTTAAGGATCACTCCCCTGGGCAATGTGGGATGTTACAATCCACCCCCCTTAGGGGCCCCACGTCCTCATTGGCACACCACGGCCAGGGTTAGGTTCTGATACCAAATTGTCACATCCCGGCCCGAGCGGGACCACTTCCCGGGCCCGACTCCACCGTAGCACGATATTATCCGCTTTGGGCTTACCATTCCCTCACGGTTTTGTTTTTGGGAACCCACGAGTAACTTCCCAATGGGTCACCCATCATGGGATTGCTCTAGCCCCCTTCTCGCTTAACTTCGGAGTTCCTACGGAACCCGAAGCCAGTGAGCTCCCAAAAGGCCTCGTGCTAGGTAGGGATGAAAATATACATATAAGGATCACACCCCTGGACGATGTGGGATGTCACAAAACTCAATGTAAAGTTTATACGTCCTCGTTATTCATTTGAGTGAAACTTAAGATTTGTCACTTACATGTACATAACACACTACTAATTAATAACAAAATAATAAATCATATACTAAAATTATTCACTAATCCATTTGAGATTCACTGGATTATTTTGTCGCAACATCTGCGTGAACACATGTTTTTGCTTAATATATAAAGGGACGAGACACCACTTTTTACACTTTTTTGTAAATTCACTCTGTTATGTATTTTAATGATCTAAACTGCCTATCTTTTAGAACATCATTTATAGATTATCTATGCAAAAAAAATAAAAATAAATAAATAAACAAATCTAAAACTATTAAGACATTTATTGTAGGGGTGTGACATCCACACACCCCTTTTTACTTCTCCCACACCTTTTTAGTTTTCGGCCGTTGGATCGGATGAATTGAAAAACATCAACATAAATAAATTAACAAGGGGTGTGTGAGAAGTAAAAAGGGGTGTGTGGATAACACATTCCTTTATTGTAATGAAAAAAAAAAATGGATGAATACAATTTTACAAAGAAACCCCAAACCCTTAATCCGACGGTCATATAATTTCAAATTTGAGTTATTTGTGGTGACATGATCTTTGAAGAAAAACCTAAAAAATAAACAATTTAAATAGTTAAAATACAAGTTGAATCCCCTAAAAACGTGTGTAAAAAATTATAGAAAAAGTGATGTGACGAATCTATTCACCATAGCTCCTCTCTTCTCGAGAATCCATACATCCCTTATTAGTATATGGACAACTATCTCTCGAGCACAAGTTTAGGTTCGGCCTCGATGGGAAAATAAGACAGAGCACCTAACAACGTATCTTCACAGACCAAGAACTATGAGATCGCCCCTTTCATTATGGGGTGACGGAGGGATCATACCATTCGAGCCTTTTTTTTCTTCATGTTTTTCTCAGATGTCTGGAGAAAGCTACAATCAACAACGTATGAAATGGCTCGACACTTGTATTGCTCTCTTACAACCCGGTTTTCATGGTTTAGGCTACTCCCATTTCGCTAGCCGCTACTACGGGAATTGCTTTTGCTTTCTTTTCCTCTAGCTAATAAGATGTTTTTGTTTGCCAAGTTGTCTCTTGCCTGCCCATGGATTAAGCAGCAGTTCAAAAGGTTAATCTATTCGGGAATCTTTAATCTACGCTGATTTTCAACTCCCCAAAGCATTTTGTCACTTACTACGCCCTTCCTCGTCTTTGGGTGCCTAGGTATCCACTATAACCCTTAACTTTATTTAAGGCTATGCCATCCTCTAAGGTGCTGCTAAATGAAAGGATCTTATCAACGTCCATGAATGATAAATCATAACATAGATCGAATTGCCAAATCGGAAAAATTGGGTGCTAATCCTACATAACCCAATCAATTCGATCAGGCACTCGTCATCTATTTTCATTGTTCAACTCTTTGACAACGCGAAAAATCATTGTTCCACTCCTTGGCAACATGACAAACCAAAAGCTCTGCCCTCCCCTACCCTCTATCTATCCAAGGGATGGAAGGGCAAAGGCCTTTGGTTTCCCCTCTAATCAAGAATTTGGGGGGATTAACCTCTAATAATAAGTCGGATCGTACCAATATCAATCCATTTGATTCTATTTATTCCAAGGCAAGGATTTAACAACCATTTAGCCATAGCCAAAATCAAGGAACTTTTCATCGGGTCGAGTTAGAGACCAAAGGTCTTGAATGGCCGATCCGGCAGAACAACTCCAAAGATAAAGAAGTATCGTTAATTTCTTCATGCTCGTTCCAAGTTCAAAGTACCATTTGTACAAATAAGAATCCCCTTCGTTGCATGATTTCTTCTTCATATAGATAGATATACGATCTATGGAGCAATTACTTAGAAGTACATTTTATGCAACAACCTTTCATATCTGATAGAAAAAGATCCCATGATCTTGAACCGATCTTACTTGGGATCACAAATCCCAAGATATGACATAAAAAAATAATAAAAAAGAAGCTCTAGTATAAAGATCCTCATTAGTATGTAAAATAAAATAACAAAATTGACCAGAATAGCTAATAGATAAATAACAAAAAGTTGAACAAGACCCAAAGGGGAAAATTTTCAATATATGAGAAGTTTGATAGGAAATTGTCATGCTCACTCTAAAATTTTTATCGAGACTTCAAAATTTTAATATTTAAAATATAGTTATATCCATGTGCGCTTGCTTTTTTTCTCAAATGGAGAAAGATTAAGCGAGATTAGCATTTCGGCAATGGTCGTGTATGAGGCACCTACCTTCCCCCGAATGAGTGAACCTAGAAACCATCGGCCCATTCCTTCTCCACCAATTTTATTAATAATAAATGAAAGTAAACAAAAAAGATAATGCAGAGGGGGGATTATGCCAAGGCCTGCAATTACAAAAAAGATCAACAAAAACGGTAATAAGGACAAAGACGAAAGGTCATGAGCATGAGCAGGGACTACAAATTTGAAATTGTGGACCACCTCTAGTAATAAAAAAAACTATCTGCCCCCAAAAAAATTAAAGCATCTGTAACTTGATTTCCTTCTTTATATTTGTGTACACATAAATCGTATTGACGAAGTCATCAGAAACAATTTTTCTAATCCATCATAAAAAATTATGGAACCGCATTAGGAGCCTTATAAACATAGTTAACAATCAACATGGTGTCTATTTCAATCCAAAAATCTTTCTCTCTCATCTTATCTTATGATGTAAGTATTTATTGTATATAATTTCACTTATGTTCTGGAAAGCTAATTTTGCGACGGAGACGTTTTCTATTAAAAATTATGAGTGATGAAGTTAGCTTGAAGCTTCCACTTGTCCTTTGTGGCCGAAAAATTGTGTTTTGTTGGATGAAGACATACGACTTGACATTAAGGTGTCCCCATAGTAATGTCCTTAGTTACCACGTACTAGAGCCAATAAATAGAGTTATCAAAATTTTTGTGAAAATCCTTTTTTTTTTTTTTTTTTTTTTGTTGTAATGATTATTAGTTCTAATATTTAAACGATATATAGCATGTAATATGTGAGTCAATATACGAATTTTTCCAACCAAGTAAAAATAATAATAATTAATTTTTCATTGTATACAAACGATATTTATATTAAATTATCTAAATTGAAAATACGGAAACTCGAACTTAAATCTAAAAGAGAGAACAAACTACCATAGTCAACCTCGCTAAATTGAAAATCTGCATAATTACCTGTTGTTGGTTATATACGATGCATATATATCATCTATATTATATAAGAGGTCGAATTGGTGACACCACTTTTTTTACACAATTTTTTACATAAGTTTTTGTAGGCTCATTCTATAGTGTATTTTAATGATTTGAACATTCTATCTTTTAAGTATTCTCTTAAATATCATATCTACAAAAAATTACTCAAATAACCATATGACCAATGGATAAAAGTTTATGGTTTCTTTGTAAGACCGTATTCTTCCATTTCTTTCAGTGCAAATGAATGATTTAATGGTTTTGGATTTGTCTTTTTTTTTGTTTTTTTTGCAAGGATGATTTGTGAATGATGTTCTAAAAGATAGATGATTCGATCGTTAAAAAACATCACGGAATGGGTCTATAGAATCTAGTGTAACAAATTATGTAAAAAAATAATGTCACAGATCTGTTTCAATAAACAAAAGAACATAATTATCCTTGTTAAATGTTTTTTTTTTTTATTGATGATAATCACTTGTCATCTTTAATAATGATTAGAAGGAAACCACACCCCATCATCAGTTTTCAACATCATGTGATAGATAATTAGTCAAAAACAAACCAATAAAGAACAAAAAGGAGAGGGATAAATCCAAATGTTAGTCGGTCAAGTCTTAACCCACCACATTTCCACAAGCCGACCCTACTCTCTTTACCAATCCCTTCCACCCACATCTTCAAATTTCAAGCTCCACGAAACCAAATATTGAATTCAGGTCATAGGAGGCTGCGCACGTGACTGTTATCGAAGTCTTGCTGCGTTACTTTGCTACATTGAATCTCAGCCTTAATAAATCAAATCCTTCATCATTTTTTCAATACAATTAGATAAGGGATAATATTTGAACTTGGAACGCAAGAAGAAAACGACCCTAATCATCAGGCCAATTAAAGCCTTTTATCAAGCACGCTAATTTGGTTTCTCACATATATGGAGTTATTTTTCCTTAATTATATGACAACATAATGTTGTTTAACGGTACAAACATTATAATTTGGTCCATTCATTCTCCTTATCAGCTTCTATAATATCATCTATAAAGAAATTCAATTGAGGTACCGTTTAGTCATCTATATGAATCAAACAAGTTGACAGTTAATTATGAGGATATTACTTGTTAACATAATTGTTGATTTATTCAACACTTACGAATCTCTAATGATCTTTAGACGAGAATAAAAACAAGGAACAAGACAAATTATTATAGTAGAACATCTCCAAGCATCTTCTCTAGTTTGGGGTGTCATAACAACTGTGGGCCAATAGAAAAAGATTAAAATATTGGAAATTAGTAATAAGAGCTCCTTTTTCCCTAGATTTAGAAGCTCATAGGAGAATTCGTATCCTTTTTTAAAATCATCTCTAAAATTTAGCTAGGATCTCATTTAGCGAGCACATTTAAGATGCTCTTAGTATAGTAAGTTGATGTCATGTCGTTATGTAAACAAAAATAACTCATTACATGTAAGAGCCACATATTACATATCCTTGTATTATATTTAATATAATTTATCCATTCATATATTATAAGATCATTATTTTATTATAAGATGAATGTGAAAAGGGTTTAGATTTAGACTATGCTATGAACAAATATATGTACATTCTAATACGTGAGTGAATTGATGACATCACGCATCACCATCTTAAATATTGATAAGCATGCGGGCCATGTAAGTACAAGAATCTTTTATGCTTTGCCTTCCATTTTCTGCCATTCTCCTTCCTAGAAGCTTACCCATGAGACCCCAAAAAAAGCCCAAAATGTCTCTGTCCTTACCTTATATATATATATATATATATATATATGTAACCGCAGGGCAAAACTAGGTTATCAAAACTCACCCTCATTTCTCATCACTTGTTGTACGCAGTTTCCTTTGAACTTCAAACTTCAAACTCTTTGATATATATAACATTTCGAAATCCGCAGAGGATCTTCTCTGTAAATTGTTTTAAGTTTCAAAAAACTTCTGGCAATGGACGTGCTCGGTGTGAACGTGAAGAGCCCGAAGCAAAGCAAGAGAAGCAGATCAAAGGGTGGTGTCAAAGTCGTCTACATATCAAGCCCCATGAAAGTTCAGACCAGTGCCTCTGAGTTTAGGGCACTTGTCCAGGAGCTCACCGGAAGAGACTCCGACGCGGAGCGTTTTATGGAGACAAATAACGGTGGCCAACAGCAACAGAAAAATGTTCATGAGGATTCTCATGAGCAGCAGTTGAACGTTGTGGACGAGTATGTGCAGATGCCTCGGCTTCCTTTCCAGAATTCCTCTTACGAGTATCTGAATTGCGCGTCGGATTCTTTGTTTGAATCATTTTTCTGGGGAGTTTGAGCTGGATATGCTCACAAGCTATGATCAACTTTAAATTTTATAGTTAGTAATAGATCTCTCTGTAAACACTATTTTTGATCGATTAGTGATAATATGGTTTATTCAAGCCTGCTGGAGTTGTGGTGTGGTTCAAAACAGTACTTCAAGCAATCCACGAATACAAGGAAGAAAATAATTATAATTGCTATGTATCATGTTGTGGTTGTGCTCTTAAAAGAATGGTTAGTTGCAACTGACAAATGCAATGTTTTTATTGGAGCCATTGTTTTAGGCTTCTTGATAAGAAGTGTACACATTCAAGCATATCAAATGCGTCATTATGATGGTATCTCAAATAAAAAAAAATGTATAATATAGTTTGAGATACGGTAGAGTGACGTACCTGATATAACTATATTGTCATTTGAGGGATGGTTGTGATAAACTCAATCGCTTTATATGTCTGTTACAACAAATGTTGGTCAAATGAGTCGCATTTCTTATCAAGGAGCCTAAAATATTGCCTAGCGACCATACTATTCAATTGTTTGAAAATGGGAGAAAATCTTCAATTATAGGACCGTTCCATGGTCAGATTTATAAAGTCATTTAATAAGAAGTTGTCACGTTGCCATAAGTGAACAAACAGGACAGAATTAACCAAAAAAAAAACAAACCAACGAGTACGTGTGTTTTTGAGGGAGATTGGGGTCGGAGAAAAAAAGGTTGATGGCCTACTCAAGTTTTTCCCCGCCAAATAGTGCAGCTGGAGTTGGATTTATTACGTTTTAAACAAAATTATTCACTTTTGACGAAGGAAGATTTAGTGTCTAGGAGGACAATTATCTGAGATTAACATGATTTAAGCATACAACTCATCTCTAATCCATTGCTTAAGATTGATAAGCTTGGAAACCGATGCGCAAATATACGTACATACGTCTTCATACATGTACTAGGATTTCCAGTATATACAAGACAGGTTGAACAGGCTCATCCACGCATCCAACAATCAACGTAAAACAAAACAAACACAACAGCCTAAATCGGAATTCAGTTCCTGTGCTGCTCACCGATGTTCACAAATATTCGGGCTGGTGATGATGTGCACGATAACCTGGATTATTTCAACGCTAAACCATCGTTAAAGAAAGAGAAATGTCTCTCCAGACGTTTGCACTGCGAAAATGCAGAAGGGAAATAACAGTAACTAAGAAGTAATAAGAAAAGCAAATCATGGCATTGCATCCTTGTTCAGACAAACTCTGTAATATTCAGCAATTGGACACCACCACATAAGATTGCCATTGCAAATTCGACATTTAAAAACACCAAATACAACGGTCAAAAAATTATAAATCTCTTATTGTGTCTACTTAGGATGTCATATGCTTTTGACTTATCTCTATACATATGCAAGTGTTAAGCTGGACGCCTAGTGCAGAGGATAGTACATCTCCCTAGACAAGCAAGCGGGATGCAGCCACCCTTCCAAAAGCGATCAGAGACCTTCCCTGCCCAACCCAACTCTGTCGTCCTCTTTCGTGAAGACAGTTCCAGTTACCTGAATCCATATACATGTCGAAGGTGACAGTACCTTAACGCTCCATTTCAGCATCTTAAGGATGAACCTTCATCCTCACCTGGCATGTATGCTAACCTCGTGATAAGGATGAACCTTCATCCTCTCCATGCACAAAAATTCCCCAAATGCATTCATGCCAAACTACTAAAAGGGCTAAATGACACGAATGTGGTCTATCGGTTCACATCCCCAATAATACTTGAAGAAGGCGACATTCAGAGAGGGACATAAAAATGGATGCACATCCGATTGATGATACTCAAATGAAGAATACTTGCAAAGAAACAATCATTATTATGAAAAATTAGCAGTTGAAATGAATCTGCAATTCATCATAGCAATAGTCAAAATATTTCAAATTAAGTATCAACATATGGATATAACGACCATGACAATGTGACGCCTAATGCAAGAAAGATTACAAGGTGATTCCCACCATTTGAAATTTAATTAAGAGGTGCATATCTAATTGCTGTTATATATCTCATATATTTGCAAAGTGAAGTTATTATTTGCGTCTAAAGATATATGAACTTTGCAAAAACAAAGAAAAGATCATCGCAATGAGACTCGACCTGGTTGCCTATTGTGAGAATCAGAGGCAAAAACATTTTAAGTCAGTTTTTCATTTTCTTGGCTGTTTCACTGGACATGTTTAGACTTTCTGTCACAAGCCTGTAATAACTAGTAACATCAGGAAAATCACATTGAAGCACCTATATTCTCATGTTTTGGAGCAATAAATGGCATGCCTGATAAGATAGGTCCAAGAGAAAAAGTGAAGCCATACCAGAAAACTAACATCCAACCAACGAACAAGAAAGTTTTCTTTTTCTAATTTTTGGGAGAGAAAAATTTATCCTCTACCACTCTTTTGACATCAGCTAATGTCCAGAGGCATATTGAATAGATTCATCATCAAATATACGAATGGCCAAATAACGCTTCATTACACATCCCGTCAAAGTGGGATTTTTTGAACCCAAAACCCCCAATCAACCTCCAACTGCATGTATTGTGTTCCTCACCATTAAGCTCTCATTATAAAGGCTAGCACACCCACGGCATCGATTCCATATTGACCTGGCTCCCTACAAATCAACCATGTGAAGGACAATAACAGGGCAAGAAAAAAGGACTGACAGCCTTTGATATACTATGATATAAAAAATGGACAAAACCTAGTTGTTTTCATTCCTCTCAGAAATTATATTAGGGTTGAATTTCCAACTTACTTTCGAGGCTAACCTAACTCAGGAACAAAAGATGCGACTGGCAGTGACACAGTGGGCATGCCAGCTCAAGAAGGTCTTGCAATAAGAAATTACGTACATACAAATAAATAAAAGCAGCTAGACAGTGGAGCATAAGAGCAAGCAAATTAATTTACCAATTGTGCCAAACAAGCTCATACATGTTAGTGACGCAGCATCAATGCACCAAGATTACACATCCTCAATTCCAACTTTCCCTTGATACACATTCCACAACTGAGGCACCTCAATTTGAAATTTGGTCACGAACCTCTCCAGGAGGAGCCTGTCCTGAGGGTGCATCACATGACCCAAACTCAAATTTTCATCTATCAATCCTTTCAACCGGAAAACCTTAACAACCAAACTTCGTGGCCTTATTCTCTTCTCCAAACTGTGACGCATAACCCGCGGATACCTTGCAATCATTCCGGATGGCCATCCCATCTTGTTCACTAGAAAGTCCATCACCTGCACTAGTGTCTTCTCTGACACAATCGTAAACTCTGGATTCTTCCTGAAAGCGGAGAGAAAATCATCCTCAGACCAACCCCAACTCATAAAAATCTTGCAACTACGTTTCCATATCAACTTACTACTCTTACCACACAATGTATGCAGTGCAGACACAAAAGTAGAAGTTCGGAGACTAAATCCCATTTCCTTAACCTCACCCACAATTTTTCCGAACCTTTTATGCTTGTTCATCGTAACATGAGTGTAATGAGCTAGCAACAGAGAAATGGATGGTTGAGGCATATCTAGTTCTCTTAAAAGCCCAATATTTGGCACCACATCCTTGCAGTGATCAACCAAGAATATCCACGACCGGCGCTTGAAAACACCAATAACATTCTTCTCAGAAAGCAAACTCCTGAGGAAATTGTAAGTGGGCACAATCCGCTTCTCCAAGCTCACTGCCAAAAGACAGGGATTGGCGGCCGCAGTTCTTGCAAGGTCCTCCCTTGAGACTCCAACCGAGGCGAAAAACTTGAGCTTTGTCAAAAGGGTTTTCTCTGTACAGGATAAAAGAGTCTTTGGACAGGACCTAACGAACTTCGAGATCTGGAGTTGGGAGAATCCATGGCTTCTCAGAAGGGCCAAAACGGAGTCTGCTTTTTCTGGGGTTTGCAAATTGAGCAGCTTGGAGGCTGAAATTGCATTTCCTAGGACAACCCACATGAGTTTACAAGGTAATTGAGGGTGAAATTGTGTTGATTTTCTGAGATTTCAGAGGTGAAGTTCTGCAGAGTATGTGATTTGGAAGAGTAAAATCAAAATGTGAGGGTTTTAGATTTTCAACCACAACGCTTTTCGTTATTGAAGCAAATGAACAATATAACGAGGAAATCCGTACTCTGAGATTCTTCAAATTGTGGAGTAGTACCATGATCGATCCGGTGATTTCAAATCTCCCCTCCTTCAACGATAAACTACCATTGTTCTGGGGCCACTACTAACCTTGGTGGTGGATGGTCACATTCCCCCTTCAATAAGAGAGATTTTCAATGCGACCAAAACACGCAGTGATCCGGTTATTACGCAAAATACTGAAATATGTGTGTTAAAAAATTAATAGTTTAAAATATAAAATTCTCAACTATTTATATAAAAATAAATAATGTATTATCTGTGTTTCAGTTATAATGAAAATTTTCACCTCCAATCTCTCATAGTAGTTTGCCACGTTTCTCATTACCAAATTATTGTAGTTAATTTTTTGATATTTTTTTTTAACAAACGATATCTATATGATGAGGATGGGTATACTAAATCCCACAATAAGAACACAAACATGTTAATTAACAATTTTTTTTAGTACATTGATGTGCATGGACAACCTAATTTGATATCTAGTTGGCCATTCACGAGACTTGGACCTATGACCTCTCATTTTTAAGTGAAAATGAATATCATCAAACCGTAGTATATAACGAATTCGAGATCAAAATCGGGTTGGGTATGAGCAGGTTCCAGTTGACCCAACCCCAGTTTCATCCCTAGGAAGAATGCATCATGACATTTTGGGGTAATTGGGAGATGAGACTGAAAATAAGATAAGAACACATGACACAACAATAGCAAAATAAGATAAGAACACATGACAGAACGAGAGCAACCGAAATTTAGTTGAAAATTTGAACAAGATTTTTTATAAATATGGGTAAAGATTAAATGAGCACATGTGGCAAATATCAACATAAATTTTTATAAGTACGTACACACGACATAGTTAGTCACATATTTTAAAGTGATCTCATCCGTTCAATAATATTAAATAATCGAACTATACATTAAAAATAATATGCTGTGCATAAGAATTGCCATAAATCTAGTCCTAGATCCAAAGCCACCAAAATGGGTGGAAATGCTCTAATGTATTATTGGGTGATAATGTTCGTCTCTTTATCACATACTATTAATTGTACACATGTTACACATGTGCTTATTAAAATATTGAGAATAAAATTTCAACTAATGTACAACTTCTGTTTGTACAACATTGTTGGTCCATGAAAAATGACTTCCGGAAGGGATTAAGGTACTTCACACTCGACAATTGAGGTACTTCGATATCTGATCACATATCTCTCCGACATGTGCTTCTCCTTAGACATCCGAAAAATAACTCAAACTCAAGTTTCCATCAACCAATCCTTTCAACAACTGACCACCACCTTCGGGTTGTTGACGGATATGTACACATCAGCAAGGTTGTAACAGAAGCAAGATTCTGTATCACGGAGTTCTACAGAAGCCGAGTATAAAGCATTGGCACACACTGCAGCTGATGTTGCTTGGATTAGAAATGTTCTTCGGGATATGGCAGTTGTCTTACCCTTTCCTCCAGGGACATACTGCGACAACAAATCTGCAATTGCATTAAGTGCAAATCCTGTTTTTCACTCAAGGATAAAACACTTAGATACAGATTATCATTTCGTACGGGAGAGGGTTCAAAAGGGAGATTTGCAAGTTCAATACTCACCTACTGAAGATCAAACCGCAGACATACTAAGGGTCTGCACGGTCCTTCGTTCCTCAATCATTCATTCAATCTCAAGCTTGGAAACCCAGCTGAGATTGAGGGGGGATGTTGACGGATATGTACACATCAGCAAGGTTGTAACAGATAGTTGGAATTGTAGAAAGATAAGGGTGAGAATACTTGCGATTGAAGGAAAGAATGCATGTATAAATAGAGGATATCCCTCTGTATCTTGTATTGATTCATTCTCGGCAATACACCAATAGTATTCAGCTTCTTTCTTTCTTCCAAAAGCTCTCTGTAACATTTCTGCATGTCTTCTTCTTCTTCGACTAGTGTTA
Organism: Pyrus communis; assembly: GCF_963583255.1. Classification (NCBI taxonomy): domain Eukaryota; kingdom Viridiplantae; phylum Streptophyta; class Magnoliopsida; order Rosales; family Rosaceae; genus Pyrus; species Pyrus communis. The sequence goes on from NC_084812.1 coordinate 24,401,119, forward strand.
ATACGGGTAATTCTCTTCTCCAAATTGCACTGCACAAACTCAAGTTTTCAGCTACCAATCCTGTCAATCTCAAGCTTCCAATATTTTCTTGTCCGACACAATCATACACTGCAGACGGTAAAAGTAGAGACAAGATCATCCTTGGACCAGCCCTTCCTCCTTAAAACATCGAGATTTCAATTCCGTCTTAACTTAGTCTTTGACACAACGCATGTAGTGGATTCACAGAGGAGTTTTCAAGATTGAATTCCATGATTCTCCACCGAAACGGTGGTGCAATGAGTGAACAATAGAGAAATGCATGAATAGGGCATAACCAATCTCAAAGACCAAATATTTGGCATCACATTCACTGAGAGACTTTTTGGGTTTGATCTGTCTCTCCAAGCATCTTATCAAAAGCTCCGAACTAAAAGCCAGAATTCTCGCAAGGTCCTCCCTTGAAACTCCAAGCAACCTGAAATACTTAAGCTTTAGCAAAAGAGTTTTCTCAGGATCAAATAGAAGAACTTCCAGAGCATGACCGGACAACCTTTAACATCTAGGTTCGATGGAATCCATGGTTTCTCAGAATCACCAGAACGCTGCAAATACTGCATATTAGGCATCATATTCTCCTTAACATGAAAAACAAGCTTACACAGTGTTCTAAACTTCACTCGGTAACTAATGGGGCTTCACAACATATACACAGTATATAAACTCTGAACAAAAGGTTTAAACTACTCACTTCCGTTTGTGGTGCCTTCATTTACTTCATTTTCTTGTCAGTTTCACAATAAGTTCAAACTCCCGTTTCAGCCATACGCTTGCAAAAACTATTAACAGCAGGAAAACCATATGGATAAGTTCTCCTGATCTGTAGCACTGAAAGCATGCTAACTGAAGATTCAGTAGCGATTAGAAGCATTAATAGAGAACTATCATCCATGTAAAGAATAAAAAAGTGTACTGAAGAAAGAAATAGTCTGTTGACCGGAAAATTATCTGAAAGGAGAAATTATAAGAAAGTAACCAATCCACAACGTACATCTCTCTTGATATCAGAAGATCTCCAGAAGCTTTCAATTGCCAAATGACTATTCGTTAAGGTTAGAACAAAAGGTTAACACATGAGAAACAACAAAGCAATGATGCTCACCCACTTTATTCATGCCATGTTAACCTAGTTTCCGACAAACCAACCATAACCACTGAAGTTTGTTCCTATGAATAAAACATGGCCACATGAAGTAGGCTAGTTGCTTATGGACGATTAATAACATAAATAAAGTACAGAGAGCCATAGATATCATATAATTTGTAAAATGGACTTGACTGACCCCAACGAAAGCAATATACGTGCATATTCTCTAAAAACTGTTTTCAAAGCTAACCAAATTCAGGAACTATAAACTGCATGAGATTGGTGACACTGCCAGAAGCAGGCAAACTTAAGCAGCAAGAAAACATGTAAGATTGACTAAAAGTGTCTACGCGATGAAGTCAAATAACAAACAAATGAATTTACTTCCAATGAAATTAATAACATGTTGGGAACAACAGAAACATTACTTCAGGACCATGTCTATGGTACAACAACATTGTGCTAAATGCAACAAATACTTCTGGGGGCTAAAGCAATTTACAAGCTCACCCATTTCAAGGTATCAAGATCGTACATCCTCGACATCCACTTTCCCTTGATACATACTAAGCAACTGAGGTACTTGTTTGAGATATTTAGTTACAAACCTCTCTATGAACTGCTTCTCTGGAGGAAGCAACACCGAACCCATATTCAAGTTTTCGTTTATCAATCCTTTCGACAACAGAACCTTAACAACCAAACACCTCGGAATAAGTCTCCTCTCCAAGCTGAGACTCAAGACCACTGGATACTTGGCAATCATTTCTGAAGGCCATCCCATCTCATTCACTAGAAGTTCCATTGCTTGCAGCAGTTTCTTCTCTGACACAATCATAAACTGCGGGTTCTTCCTGAAAGCAGAAAGAACATCGTCCTCAGACCAACCCCACCTCCTAAAAACTTCTCGACTCCGATTCCATATCAGCTTATTCTTCCCACACAATGCACGCAGTGCATTCACAGAAGTCGATTTTTCGAGATTAAACCCCATTTCCTTAACCTCACTCACAAGCAAACCAAATTTTTCAGGGCTCACCATCAAAACAGTAGTGAAGTGAGCCAGCAACATAGAAATGCACGATTGGGGCATACCCAGTTCTCTCAAAAACCCAATGTTCTCCACCACATTGCAGTTACTTTCAACGAAAATACACGAGTTGTGCTTGAAAATAGCAACAAGCTTCTTCTCAGACACAATACTCCTCAGAAAGTCGTAAGTGGGAATAATCTGTTTCTTCAAACTTCTCGAAAGAAGCTTCGGATTGAAAGCCAGAGTTTGCGCAAGGTCCTGCCTCGAAACTCCGAGAGACCGGAAAAACTCGAGCTTCGGCAAAAGGGTCTTCTCCGGATTGGCTAAAAGAAGCTGCGGACGCGACCTGACGAGCTTTGAGATTTGGGTTTCAGAGAATCCATGGCTTCTGAGAAGGGCCAAAACAGAGTCGGCTCTTTCAGGGGAATGCAATTCGACCCACTTGGATGCTGAAATCGCGCCTTCTGGCGACAACCCACATGAGTTTATGAGGTAATTGACGGTGAAATTGTGTTGGTTTTCTGAGATTTCTGTGCCAATGGGTCTGTAGAGTAACTGGTTTTGAAGAGAAATGCGTGAGGGTTTTAGATCTCCGACGATAAATCTTTTAGTTTTGGAACCGAATGTAGTGGCAAATGTTGAATGACCAAATCCAAGGCTCTTCAGACTGTAGAGCGTTACCATGTTAGATGTTGATGGCGCTCAGTTTCGACTGGAAGTGGAGGTCTTCAGAAAACGGAACTGAAAACGTGAGCTCAAATGGCGACTGGAAGAAGGCAGTACTAGCGCAGACGAAAGTTGCAGGCGGGCGCGGTTCGGGTTAATCGGTTCTATCTTGAAATTGTGGCTTTGAACCAATTATAAAATGAAACATTTTTCTATTTATTTATTTGGTTTTAGTTCGATTCAGTTTCAACGGTTCTAATTTTGGTTAGTCTCTCACTTGTAGGTCCGTAAAAAATTGACATTAATACAAGTATTCACATTCAAACAAACTCAAAAGTTCAAAACCTAGCCATTTGCAAACTAAATGCTTTATGTCGTTTAAAAGAAAGTTAAGATGATCACCATACTAAAATTCAACTAACAATGTTCAACATCAAGCTGCCTTATGACATTACTTTATACAATCTAATTGAAAAAGTTTAGTTTACCATACTAAAATTAAAGTTCAAACAAAGTTCAACGTCAAAATGCCTAATGACATCAGTACAACATGAACAAATAAATTGTTCATGCAATTCAACAAAAAAAAAATTGATGTTTAAAATCACTACTTTGAAATTTTGATTAGTTCAAAACTTTCCCGCTCACTTTTCATTTGAACACTTACTATTCAGACCGCTCACTTTTCTTTTGAACACTTACTATTCACTTTTCTTGTGAAAGTGAAACCGATAAATAAAAAGTCATTGAACCTTGTGAATTAGAAACTTGAGATTGCTTTGGAGTTTATTGTGGTTGTGTATTAAGAGTACGAGAGACAATGCTTGTGCATTAACATTCATTAGAGTGGCTATGTATTTGTATTTCACAATGTACGAGAGATCTACAGAATACAATGAAGATGGCTAGAGCTTTACAATCAAAGTAAATGGATGATGAAAGAGGAGTGGTCTGAGAAGGAAAGAACTTCTTGCTGGTGTGTTCTCTCTCTTTTCCGTGTCCTTCCCCCGGTTCTTGCTCCTTCCTTTATCGCGAATGATTAGAATTGTTTCTTCTCTGGCCCATGACCCTCTGTGCCTACAAGATTAGCAATTACACCAATATTTGACGAGCATGATTCCAGAATACAGTTCATCGCATATATTTCGATTAGTTTAGATCGCCAGAGCTCAGAAATAAACACATTCATGACGTACGTATTCATAAATATTAACATGTGCATATTCATATGTATATTTGAATCTCTATTACCCGTGAGTTTGTGCCAGGTTGAACAGTCCATCTCGAAGGAAACAAACTAAAGCAAAGCTAAACTAACGAACTCTACTCCTCAGCAAATATTCAATTTTTGCATTTTCTTTGCAATACGACTATACAAGTTTAGAATCTCATAAGCCTGCAATAACTAACATCAGTAAAATCGTATTCAGACATATTTATTGGATAAAGGAAAATTCATCCATTACCTCTCTTTTGAGATCAACAAGTCTTCGGAGGCTTTCTAAATAGATTCATTCCCAATGATAACAAACTTACCAGATCACAAACACTGCATGTATTTTGTTCCTCATCTCAGCAAAATCTTGGAACTTCAAAAATGGCCAAGATTGAACCGTCATAAAATCAATATAGGTGCATAATCTACAAAAACAATATTCAAGGAAGACGAAAATTCAGGAACCATGAACTGCACAGGATTGATTACACCACAAAGAGCATGCCAACCAAAGCAGGTATTTTAATACGAAAGGACACACATACACACACATTCATTTGAAGAAACGAACTAAAAGCCGAGAATTTTTTATAACAGGTTTGCTTCAACCTAAACCTTACTTAAGGATAAACTTTCTGGGATACACACACACACACACACACACATTTGAAGAAACGAACTAAAAGCCGATAATTTTTTATAACAGGTTTGCTTCAACCTAAACCTTACTTACGGATAAACTTTCTGGGATACAGGATGCTAAAACTATCTGCAGTAATATCACTAGCTTCAACGTATCAAGGCTGTATATCCTGGCTTCAATTTTTCCTTTATACGCACTCAATAATGCAGGCAACTCATTTATATAGCTGCTACCAATGACAATGAGCAGTGCTAAATCTGCATCTATGCATCTAAAATTGTTGCAATATCTATCCTCTTTTAACCTACAAACATCATACTTCCTGGACTTCAACCTTTCCTTGATACACACTCAATAATTGAGGTACTTCATTTATATATCTGCCCACAAAAATCTCCAAGAAGCACTTTTCCGACGGCACTAATACAGAACCCAAACGCACGTTTTCAATCTCCATCAATCCTTTCAGCAACAAAACTTTAACAACAGAACAGCGGGGGATAAATCTCTTCTCCACACTGTAACACATGACCGCTGGGGTTTTGGCAATCATTCTCGACGGCCATCCCATTTTTTTCACTAAAAGTTCCATTGCTAGCATTATTTTCTTCTCCGACACAATCATACACAGCGGGTACCTCCTGAAAGCAGAGAGAACATCATCCTCAGACTATCCCCACCTCCTATACACTTCCCGACTTCGAATACATGTTGACTTACAACACAATGCTCTTAATGCCAACAGAGAATTTGGTTTTGTTCAGATTAAAACCCATTTGCTTAACCTCATCCACGAGTTGACCAAGCTCTTTAGGCTTTCGCATAAAACGACGGGGTGATGAGCAAGCAGCATATAAATGCGTGATTGGGGCATACCTGATTCTCTCAAAACCTCAATATTTGGCGCCAGCTTCTTGGAATGGCCTTCCACGAAAATCCACGAACCCTGCTTCAAAATAGAAACAACATTTGAAATTATTTTATTCCTTCTACTTGTATGATGACATAGTGCACCACTGCATGTTCTGAACATATTAAAAAATCTTTCATCAATGACAAGTCATTCTTTAGTGTAGTCAAAATACGATTATATGACGTTAAAGTTCTACTCAAATTGTAATACATTTTTTTTTTTATTATGGTCAATATATCGTGGTAAATTAACACAATAACCGAAGAATCGATCCGATTTGTATCAAAACTGAACCAAAATATGTCGACCCAAAAACAGTAAAAAATTCAACTATCGAAACCGAATCGAGACCAAATAGTTCAGCACAAGTATCAATATCACACTAAATTATATATATAAAATATTTTAAATTGTTATAGCCGTAGAATTTGATATGTTTTAATCTCAACCATTGAATTGAATGCAAGAAATAAAAATTTAATCGAAACAATTGATAATCAATGATTGATAAATCGAACTGTACATTTGAATCTGAATTGTTATCCTTGGCCACGTGGGCCTCCTAACACGCCTGGCCTAGATGTTGACCATCACATCCAAAGTAGTGTGTGTTCTTCTCTTTAAAAAAGGCAGGTCTCCCCTTTCGAGTCGGCTGAATATAAACCCAAATTTTTTGGGTTTATGTCTTGTTGTTGGGGGGTAATTTTTGAGTTTAAACCCAAATATTTGGGTTTGGGCCTCTTGTTGGAGTTGGTCTTTAGGTATTCATTCGGTTGGCCATCAGTTGGTCTTGCACTCTTGCATTGTTGTCCCTATGTTCCGATGGAATTCCAAGAAAAGGGAATATCAATTGTTCTGGCAAAGGAGGAAATTCTTCATTTCCACTCAAACGTGATTATTTCACCATACAACCGTCATAATCGTAACTCTTTATGTTTTTTGTTACTATATAAAGATAATCTCTTGAAAAATTCATTCGACTTAAAGATCATTTAACCATTCAAGTACGTCAAACAAATCGATGATTATGATAACAAATAACATCCTCACAATGAATAATCAAATTCCTTAGATTCATATGGAAAGGTACACAAAAGAAAATTAAAACCAAAAACTATTTCAAGTTGTTTTTACTTTCAAGGTTTTGTTTTCATTTACTCTTCTTGTTTCTTTTCCTACCTCTCACCCAGTGGCAGAGCCACTTGAGGACTAGGAGGGCTTGGGCCTATCATGAAGTTTCTTCACTTTTAGTTTCTGTTTATGATTTTGATTGGATAGTTTGTATTCCTTGACTTATATATACTTTTCCTCCTAGATAGCTTTATTATATTTCTCTAATTGACAAAAAAAAAACGTTTATGATTTTGATTGGATAGTTTGTATTCCTTGACTTATATATACTTTTCCTCCTAGATAGCTTTATTATATTTCTCTAATTGACAAAAAAAAAAACGTGTTTTTACAGTAGTATTGTTATGAAACCAAATACTTATATCAACTAGCCTTCTTTAGTTAGTCACCCCTTTATATGATTTGTTGACCAATGAAACCACACATATATGGCATAGAGGAATAATTTTTTTATCAGTTCGGTGCAATAATTTTTGTTCAATTTCAATGTAGGAACTTGGTGCTTGTGATATAATTATCTCAATCTTATTTATTTATTTTTTTCACGACTTCATTCCTCTCTTATGATAAAAATTTCCCATTTCACTACAAAAATGAACTTTTCTCACATTAGTTATATTATTTTTTGTCCAACTTCTTTCATACGGCTTAGAGACCCCTACTAGCGTCGATTTCTAGCACCGCCACTGCTCTTACGACCCTTGTTTCTCCCCACCTTCCCTTTATACTTTCTCCATATCTAAAGCACAAAAAAGGTGAAAACTAAAAACATAAAACCAAACGGCCATTAAACGTACCATAACTGCGTGTTTAAACCCATCAATATCCCTCCCTCCGACAACCCTTCCTCCAATGATACACCATGAAAGCACAATGACCAGCTTCAGTTTCGATCACATATGATTTAGTATCGGATAATTGCAGATAGAAATTGGATTCATTTATCCACACAAATTGAGATATCAATTCCAAAAGGCAGTTCCCAGACGAACAATTAATCTTAAGCTGATATACAACTCAAGTAGCTAGAGAAATATAAAACACTAGCTAAGGACACAAACTTACAATGCTGAACCAAAAGTTAGCTGCTACCAAAGGAAATAAACAGCACTGCATCTACGGTACTACATCAAGGCGTCCCAAATTATAACGAATATCAAACCTCTTTTGACCTACGAACGTCATACATCCTGGACTTCAACTCTTCTGTGATACGCACTCAATAACTGAGGTACTTCGTTTATATATCTCGCCACAAACCTCTCCAAGAACAACTTCTCCACAGGCACCAACACAGAACACAAACTCACAGTTTGAATCCCGTTTATCAATCCTTTCAACAACTGAACACCGGGGTGTAAATCCCTTCTCCAAACTGTAACACATGACCACTGGTGATCTGGCAATCATTTCCGACGGCCATCCCATCTTGTTCACTAAAAATTCCAGTGTTATCGTTAGTTTCTTCTCGGACACATTCATACAGACCTAAAATTTGATAAGACAAGTGCTGAAAATACAGCACAAGGGAATCATAAGGGCACAATGATACTTACCTAGGCCATGGCCACTGAGAAAAGGCTAGCTTCCATAGGCAATTACTAACAGGCAATTACTCTGCATTACAAATCTTATCAAAGCCTGATCTTTTGTCCCTTGAAAAACGCAAAAATCAGCGACAAGAGTTGCATTTTCCTTTTTTTAATAACGCAAGCGTTGCATAATTCTTACAAGCGCAAGTGATGCACAATGATACAGTGATACTTTACCCAGCCATTGCCACCAAAAACAAGGATAACTGCTTGTGGAGGAATATCATTATACACTAGCAGAGGATAACACAGACAACTCGCAGAATCAACGATATCCAACACAACTTATAATGTGAAAATTCAGACAAGTTACTTTTGTACTTTTCATCTCTAGAATAAGATTATAATGTGTACAATCTACCGAAGGCAGTTCCCAGATGAACAAACTCAAGAACCATCTACAGTTGAAGGCACCACAATCACAGAGAGCAGCACCTGTCATCATCAAGCTGCTTTCAGATACGTTAACAAGATATGCATTTCCTGAATTAAGATTAGAACTTGCCGCTTGAAAGGTTTTCGCTGTTCTTGGCTGTTTCAATCTTTCTTTTTCGGTCGAGCCAACAAACTCCCTTTCATAACCTTACTTCCCTGGCTTTCTGCTTAGGATTTCTCTTCCTTAGACTTCACATTAAACCAAAAAACAAAGCAGTAGTTTTCGCACGGTTTGCTCAGCTTCGGATCCGATACTGCACTAGATATGATCCTCCATCCCGGCCCTCACTAGCTCTTTGCTTGGTTATGCAAACAACTTGCCCGAGGGAGATTAGTGTACATAACTAAAGGAGGTACTAGCAATGAGCAGTGCTGCATTGTTGGGTACAAATAAAACAGCAGTTACAATACTGAGCGAAAAGCTAGATGCTACCAATGAAATCTAACTCTTCCACATTCCACTTATTTTCCTCCAAAGTACAAAGAATGTACACACCCACACACACACACACACACATATTGCACGGAGTGGCAGGTTTTTTCATTCCTTCGTTGCCACAATAGATTAGATTGAACCCCAATAAAGCAACATATGGGTACATTCTATCGAATGCAGTTCCCATACGAACAAAGTCAAGAACAAAGCATCACAATCATGTCAAATCTCAAGTTAATTTCAAATACAACAACAACAACAAAGCCTTTTCCCACTAAGTTAATTTCAAATAAGAAAGTAAATATATAACTAAAGTAGCTAGACAGTGGAACACTAAGACAAAAAAATAATTAACAAATGAATTCATTTCGAGAAAAATATAAAACAGTACTTAAGTTCACAAACTTACAATGCTGAGCCCAAAAGTTAGCTCCTACCAATGGAAATGAACAGCGCTGCATCTACTACCACCATCATACCTCCTGGACTTCAACTCTTTTGACCTACCACCATCATACATCCTGGACTTCAACTCTTCCTTGATACACACTCAATAACTGAGGCACTTCATTTGGCTACAAACCTCTCCAAGAAGCACATTTCCACAGGCTCCAACAAAGAACTCAAATTCACATTTTCAATCCCCTTTATCAATCCTTTCAACAACAAAACTTTAGCAACCGAACACCTTGGAACCAATCTCTTCTCCAAACTGTAATGGAGGACCAGTGGCCGTTTTGCAATCATTTTTGAAGACCACCCCATCTCGTTCACTAAAAAATCCATTGCTAGCATTAGTTTCTTCTCCGACATAGTTATTCAACAACGTACTATCTCCCAAAGTTTATAAAACTCAATAGTGTAGTATGTAATAGGTTTTCCGAAAACCTTATCATGCCATAAAACCTCATAAACCAAATATCATATATAGTGTGCTTAATAGTAGTAGCACAAAGGTGTGTCTATATATATATATATATATATATATATATATATATATATATAAATCTTCATTTGCCCGAAGGCACTATATCTCCCGCCCGTAGGAAATATATAAATATCTTCTGGCCGAAACCACTAACCCATGCCCGACCGAAGCCATTATAAATATCTTCTGCTCGTAGGCACTACATCTCCTACTCGAAGGCATATAGAACTCTTCCTGCCAAAGCCACCTACACATGCCCGACCGAAGCCAAAATAAGTATCATTCGCCCATAAAGCAGTATCATTCGCTTGTAGGCAGAATGTATGAAAAACCTTTAAATAAGCATACAAAAATATTAACATAATATTTCTAATATATATATATATATATATATATATATATATATATATATATCTCCAACTAAGCTCAGTAGCTAAAACGTCAAATCGTAAATCATGTTCAAAGTATATAATCATAAATCATATATACTTCGAAGAACGTAAAGTTGATAAAGCATGATAAATCATAAAGTGTAAATCCAATTTACTCATAAATGTTTCATAAAACGTAACCCACAAATCATGTTTTTCATGTATGCATTTCTAATAGTAAAAATATGCATTTTAGAAGGGGTCCACTCACAGGTACTTTGCCGTCGAAGAACCCTACAAACTAGAGAGGACAGAAACTCCATAAACACTTGCACCTAAGCACAAAAAGGTACCAATTAATAAAACTCTATCATAACGATTGAATTTGAGGAAACGGACGTTGGAAACGGGTTCAGGACGTCGAAAAATATAAGGCGGAACCTCGGGTACCTCCACGCGCCGCTGTATATGCCGATTTAGGTCATCGGAAAGTTGGCCGGAAAAGTCACCAGCGCCACAATGGTCGCCGCAGTGGACGGTGGCGGAGCATAGTACCTCCGGTGAAAGCGCGTGGACACGTGCCGGCCAAGGCAGACATCCACGCGCGCCTATGTGCGACCCTTGTGCCGACTGGTTTTGGGTTTGGGACGGTTCAGTTGGGTTGGCCCGCAAGGTTGGGCCTGGGCAATTGGGTCTAGGCCTAGATTCTGGGTTGGGTTCAGTGGGTCATAAATTAGGATTTGGGTTTGGTAGCCTAGCCCAAGAATCAGGGTTTGGCTTGAGGGTTTGGGCTTGGCCTAGTGGGCTGAAACTCTAGGTTGGGTCGGGTAGCTTAGCCCAAAGATTGGGCCAGGTTAGTGTTTCCGAGTCGGGCTTGACCTGATTCCAGGCCGGGTTAGCCGTTTCGAGGAAGAAGAAGGCCGGAGCTATCCTAGCTCCGTTCAACCCAAAAATCTAACTAAAACCCATCATACAATATACCAAATTGAAGCCCAAAGAACAAGGAAGAGATTCGTACCAATTTCAAGATTTAAGGTGGCCGAAGTTAGCCGAAATCTAAGGAAGTTTCCCTGAGTCGGTTTCTTGATGTTTTAACATCCACAATACACCAAAAACGATCAGAAATGAAATTTGAGGATGAAAATAGGAAGGTTTAGGGTGTTTTTCATAGCTCACCTATGTTGGAGGTGTTGGAAACTCGCCGAGTTTCCTTTGTGAATAATGGTATCTGCCACGGTCGAGTTCCTAGGTTCCTGGTCTGGGGTTAATGGTGACGAGGTCTAGGTGGTGGTGAGTTAGGGGCCTCACGAAGGCTGTGGTGATCTTCCCATGGCACCATCTCAGTGCTTGCTGAGGAAGAAGGGAGAGAAGTGAGAAAGAGAACTTTACAGGGGGAGAAGAGAGAAGAGAAAAGAGATAAAGAGAACTGTGAGGGAAGAAAGATGAGGGATTTGGGTCGGGGGACAAAATCAAGGGTCAGCCTCCTTGGGCACACTAATTAAGACCAAAAGCATAATTTCAAAAATAAACATCCCAAAAGCAACAAAACAAAATACCTTTCCTTCGTGAAATGACCAAATTGCCCTTATTCCAAAATCCGTAACTAAATTCGGGACGAGTTGTTACAATTCAAACCCAATTTCTCTTGTTGGAGTTATAATCCTATAAAATTGGAATCAAACTCAACTTTTTGGCCAATAATGGATTGCTTAAGGATTTCATGACTGTCCACTGTTAGACTTGATTTCAATGGTACAAATTAAATAACACGAAAAGCACATCCATTTCTTCACCTTTGATATCAAATCCAAAGGCGATGGCTCATTCATTAACGCTTCAAACACAATTTTTCATCTTGCAGATACAAAAACGTGTAAAAAAATGTTTGACATACTGTTTTGTAAAAATTAACTCAAAACAATATTTAGCCTAAGTTCTGTATAACATTAACTTGGTGTTTTGTCTGTCTTTCAAGAATAATTTTCAAAATAATAGAACATAAAATATTCATTATAAAACAAAGTTAGAGTTTAATAAACAAATAAAATTATGTATGCCACCACTACCGCCACTACACAACCTTTTCCACCATCCCACAATCATCACCACCACCATGACCATCTTCACCACCATTATTGCCACCACCACATCCTCCACTGCCATGACCATGCCACAACAACCTCCACCGTCTCACCATCACCACAATAAAAAATAACACCATTGTATTGCCATGACCATCGCCACCATCACTGCCACCACTACCATATTTTACATTGCCATCACTAACCACCATGCTCTTCAGACTGAAGAGCGTTACCATGTTAGATTTTGATGGCACTCAGTTTCGACTGGAAATGGAGGTTTTCAAAAAACAGAATTGAAAACGTGAGCTCAAATGGCGACTGGAAGAAGGTAGTACTAGCGCCGATGAAAGTTGCAAGCGGGCATGCAGGTGCGATTCGGATTAATCGGTTTTATCTTGAAATTACGGCTTTGAACCAATCATAAAATGAAACATTTTTCTATTTATTTATTTGGTTTTAGTTCGGTTTAGTTTCAACGGTTTTAATTTCAGTTAGTCTCTCACTTGTAGGTCTGTAAAGTCACTACTTTGAAATTTTGATTTGTTCAAAACTTTCCCACTCCCTTTTTCTTTTAAACACTTACCATTCAACGGTTTATGAGGCCTTTGAGCTTGTAAACGGGCTCAAGATTCATTTAAGCTTAAGAATACGATACTTGAGAAAACCTTGGACCTTGTGAAAGTGAAATCGATAAATGAAAAGTCATTAAACCTTGTGAATTAGAAGCTTGAGTTTGCTTTGGAGTTTGTTGTGGTTGTGTATTAAGAGTAAGAGAGATGATGCTTGTGCATTAACATTAATTAGAGTGGCTATGATAGGAATTTGATAGGCATCTTAGTAGTTAAGGGTTGTTATATAGCAATTGTGATTGTGCCAAATGTCATCATCTGAATGATTGAGTTGTAATACTTGTAATAAGGTTGTTAGTGATAGTTGTAATTGGATAAAAGTAGTTAGAAAAGTTGTTGTATAGCTTGGTTTGTAAGTAACAAAAAGGTTGTTATGAAAATAGTATTGAAATTCATTTGTCATTCTCTCTCTACAAGTTCTCTCATGGCTTTTCTGAGTTAAGGTTTGATCGAGGATCTATCATTGGTATCAAGCCAGTTTGGATCTCTTAATCCCTTTTCTGTCGCCGTATGACTCATGCATCGACGAAGAAAGCCATGGAATCACAGAATCATCTTGTTGCGATAAACAATACACTTGACACACTACTCCAAAGGTTTGACGCCATGGAAGTGCGTCAAGATTCATCAGACACCCGAAATGAGAAACTTCATCGCAATTTTGTGGATAAATGTGAAATGGGTTTTTCAGGCGATTCATCGGATGCAACTCAATTTGCGTGAAGATTCAAGACCCCAGTAATTCAACCGCCGTGATTTAGGGTTTCAACCAAGATCAGGAATAGGATGATCCTCTCGGGTGAATTTACAAGCAAAGCATTATTTTGATATTCCGGCCGACAAAAAAGTTCGTATGACTTCCTTTTATATGTAGAATAAGGCACTTCAATGTTTACAATGGGTTAATTGCATCATGAATTATCCTAAATGGGAAGATTTTACAAAGATTTTTTTGTTAGGAATTTGGTTCATCTGACCTTATGGACTGCATTGAAAATTTGGTGAAACTTCGCCAATTTGGGTTGCTCAAAGATTATATCATGGAATTCCAACGATTAGCAAATCGTACTGTAGAGATCACCCCTGGACTTTTGAAAAGTTGTTTCATCGGAGGATTGAAACCATAAATTCGCCATGATGTCAAGAGTTTGAGACCATTCAATGTTCATGAAGCCATTGCTTATTCTCAATAGGTGGATGCCAAACTGGCAGAATTAAAGGTCCGAACTTTTTCAAGAAACCCTCATTCTGCTTCTCAGTTCAAGCCTACACAATTATCTGATGTCACCAACACGCCAAAGACTGAGCATTCTTCAAGAAATGAGAGTTTTAGGCACTTAACAGTAGCAGAAATTGAGTTTTGAAGGAAAAACATGCTATGTTTTAACTGTGATGAAATTTTTTCGAGAGAACATGTTTATGCTGGTCCAAAATGACAAGTGTTGCTCATGGATGTGTACGACAATTGAGACCTTATTGAACATTATTCTGATGACAATGAAGAGCTTAAGGTAACTGCTTGTGCAATTTATGGGATGTCTGCTCCAAAATCCATCAAAACAATGAAAGTCAATAGGTTAATACTCAATTGTCCTGCTGTTTTTCTGGTAGATTAAAAAAGCTCACATAATTTCATTGATATTTCACTAGTCAAACAATTAAAAGCTCATCTGGATGCCACACACCCATTCACTGTTAAGATTGCAAATGGGGGATCTCTCACTAGTACTGGATGTTTAGCTCAAGTTTCTAATAGAATACATAATTATGCAACTGTTCTTGATTTCTATGGTCTTCCCTTGGGTGGATGTGATATTGTTTTAGGCATACAATGGTTAAGAACATTGGGACCAGTGATATGAGACTTTGACAAAATGATTATGAAGTTTGTAGTTGGCAATACCACATTTTCCATATCAAGTCCTCAGTCTTAAGAATCTCAATCTATTTCTTCCTTGCAAATGGATAAGTTACTCAACCATGAACACTGCCCAGGAGTTGCTTTATTTGTTTTCAAGTTGGTGCAGAAAACAAAACTCCATCCACTCATTCTCAGTTGAATTCTCACCAAGACAATGATCTGCAAATCCTGTTAGCAAATTATCAACCTATTTTTCAAACCCTATCTAGATTACCTTCATCCAGATCCCATAATCACAGGATACCAGTGCTGGAATGATGTAAACCTCTTAGTGCTAGACCTTATAAGTATGGTCCGTTTTAGAAAACATAAATAGAGAATTGTGTCAAGGAGCTACTGGAATCAGGTTTCATCAGGCCAAGCCATAGCCCTTTCTCATATCCAGTGCTCTTAGTAAAGAAAAAAGAGGGTACTTTGAAGATTTGCATGGGTTATAGGGCACTCAATCTACTCACAATCAAAGATAAGTACCCTATACCATTGATTGATAAGTTATTAGATGAGCTTTTTGGTGCAAAATATTTTTCAAAATTGGATCTTAGGTCTGGTTATCATCAAATTCGTATGTACCCCAAAGATATTGAAAAAACTGCCTTTAGAACTCATGAGAGGCATTATGAGTTCCTAGTTATGCCTTTGGCCTAACAAATGCCCCTGCATCTTTCCAGAGCCTAATGAATGAGATATTTAGGCCTTATTTGAGGAAATTCATCTTAGTTTTCTTTGATGATATTCTAATATATAGTGCCTTTTGGGAATTGCACTTGCAACATTTAAGTACTGCCCTCAGTTTACTCCAAGATCATCATTTGTTTGTGAAATTGTCTAAGTGTGCTTTTGGGAAAACACAAATTAAATACTTAGGCCATATTGTTTCACAAAATAGAGTAGCTAATGACTCTTCAAAACTGAAAGCTATTGCATATCGGTCTCTACCTACTTCTGTGAAAGCTTTAAGGGCGTTTTTAGGCTTAACTGGATATTATAGGAAATTCATTCCTCAATTTGGAAGAATCAGTGGGCCTTTGACTCAACTCACTAAGAAGGATGGATTTAAATGGAGTTATGCAACCATTGATGCATTTCAAGAATTGAAAAATGCAATGTTGTCTCCTTAGGTTTTAGCACTACTAGATTTTTCAAAACCATTTGTTATTCAAAGTGATGTTTCAGGAACTAAGATAGGGGCAGTTCTGCAGCAAGGGGGTATACCTATTGCATTCACCAATTAGGCTCTAGGACCAAAGAATCAAGCACTATCTATATATGAAAGAAAAATGTTGGATGTGATTCATGCAGTTAAAAAGTGGCAGTCTTATTTACTCGGGAACCATTTCATTATAAGGACAGACCACCACAGCCTCAAATATTTTCTTCAAAATCAAGCCAATTCTTATTTCTAGCAAAAATAGGTTTCCAAGTTACTTGGATTTGATTATGAAATCCAGTACAAAAAATGCAGTGACAATAAAGCAGCTGATGCATTATCTAGAATGTTCAATTCTCAGGTTACTTCAACTATTGGTTCAAGTAATGAAATTGGTATGGCTCAAGCATGGTTGTTTGTATTGATCAAGGTAATGTTGATGTAGTTTCATTGGAATGCACAGATATGGACAGTGAATTACTTGCATTATCATACCCTTATGTGTCTTGGCTTGATGATCTATAGAGGCATGTAGAAAAAGATGATTGGATTTTAGAAAAGTCTCAGGCTATTTTACAAACACCCTCTGATTCTGCTCCACTAAATTTGCTTAAAAATAAGATTGATAATGGTTTTTTGAAGTATAAGAATAGGATTGTTATCAGTCTTACAAGTCAGTGAAGAACAAAGACATTCGAAGAACACCATTGTACACCATCTACAGGCCATAAAGGTTTCCTTAAGACTTATAAAAGGATATCTAAATCCTTTAATTGGGAAGGTATGAAGAACAATATCAAAGAAATGGTTGCTGGATCTGATATTTGTCAGAAGAATAAGTATGAAACACTTGCCCCTGCTGGACTTCTAAATCCACTACCTATTCCTCAAAGAATTTGGTTTGATATAGCTATGGATTTTATCACTAGACTTCCTCCCTGCAAGGGTAAATCAGTCATATTTGTCATTATTGACATATTCTTAAAAGCTACACATTTTTTGCCCTTATCTCATCCATATACAGCACATTCAACGACCCAAGTCTTTACTAACCAAGTGTTTGAATCACATGGAATGCCCACTTCCATTGTATCTGATAGGGATCCAATCTTCATTAGCTCAGTTTGGAAGGAATTCTTTAAACTCCAGGGTTCCAAGCTACGTCTCAGTGCAGGTTTCCATTCCCAAACTGATGGACAAACAGAAGTTCTAAATAGATGTCTGGAAACGTATTTAAGGTGTTTTTGTAGCTTGCAACCTAAGCAATTAAAATGGCTCCTTTGGGCCGAATGGAGCTACAACACCTCATACCATTCAGCAGCTAAAATGACACCTTATGAAGTGGTGTATGGACAGTTACCACCACATGTCCCACTCTATGAAATTGGCACAACAAAGGTTGATATGGTGGATTAGTGTTTGAAAGACAAGACTAGAATTTTCTCTCTCTTAAAGACCAACTTAGCAGCTGCTCAAGAAAGGATGACAACTCAAGCAAACAAGCATAGAACTGAGAGATCATTTACAGTTGGTGATTTTGTTTATCTCATATTGGTTCCCTACCAATAGAAGTCATTAGCTTTGCATCCTTTCCATAAATTGCATCCTCGATTCTATGGTCCCTTTGAGATTCTTGCTCGAGTTGGACATGTGGCATACAAATTGAAGCTACCAAGTCACTCCAAGATCCATCTAGTTTTTCATGTTTCATGTCTAAAAAAGAAGTTGGGAACTTCAATCACTACTACTATTCCCTTACCAATAGTTCGAGATGTTGGCTTAATTCAAGATGAAGCAAAACCATCAGCTATTTTGGATCAAAGAGTGATTCAGAACAGGTCAACTTCAGTTACAGAAGTATTGGTGCATTGGAAAAATCATCATTCTACAGATGCATCTTAGGAAAATCTGGATACCCTACGGTTGAAATTTCCTGATTTAGCAATTGTGATTGTGCCAAATGTCATCATCTGAATGATTGAGTAGTAATACTTGTAATAAGGTTGTTAGTGGTAGTTGTAATTGGATAAAGAAAAGTTGCTATATAGCTTGGTTTGTAAGTAACAGAAAGGTTGTTATGAAAATATTATTGAAATTCATTTGTCATTCTCTCTCTACAAGTTCTCTCATAGCTTCTTTGAGTTAAGGTTTGACCTAGGATCTATCAAGCTATGTATTTGTATTTCAATGTATTTGTATTTCACAATGTACAAGAGATTTACAGAATACAATAAAGATGTCTAGAGTTTTAGAATCAAAGTAAATGGATGATGAAAGAGGAGTGGTCTTGCAATTACACCGATCTTTGACGAACATGATTCCAGAATACAGTTCATCACATATATTTCAATTAGTTTAGATCGTCAAAGCTCAGAAACAAACATATAAACATATGCGTATTCATATATTTGAACAGGCTCCGCCGAGCATCCACGCCTCCATCTCTAAGGGAACAAACTAAAGTAACACACTCTACTCCTCAGGAAATATTCAATTTTTGCATTTTCTTAGCAATACGATTGTACAAGAAAGTCTTGATTGGTGGAGTATCAATCGTTCTCGCGGAGGAGGAAAGTCTTCATTGTCACCTAAACATGACGTTATTTCACCATGCAACTGTCATAATCGTAACTCTCTATGTTCTTTGTCATTGTCTAAAGATAATCTCGAGAAAAATTCATTAGACTTGAAGACCATTTAACCATTCAAGAGCATCGAACAAATCGACAATTATGACATCCTCACGGAGAAAATTAAAAACAAAAACTATTATAAGTTGTTTTTATTTTCAAGATTTTGTTTTCATTCACTCTTCTTATTTCTGTTCCTCCCTCACCACCCTTGTTTTCCCTGTCTTCTCCTTCTAAAGCACAAAAAGGTGAAAACTAAAAACATAAAACCAAATGGTTATCAAACGTACCCTAGGTCCCTAACTGCGTGTTTAAACCTACCAATGTCCCTCCCTCCCACCACACCATGAAAGCACAATGATCAGCTTCAGTTTCGATCACATACGATTTAGTATCGGATAATTGCAGACAGAAATTGGATTCATTTATCCACACAGATTGAGATATCAATTCCAAAAGGCAGTTCCCAGACGAAAACAATCAATCTTGAGTTGATATACAACTCAAGTAGCTAGAGAAATATAAAACACTAGCTAAGGACACAAACTTACAATGCTGAACCAAAAGTTAGCTGCTACCAATGGAAATAAACAGCACGGCATCCACGGTCCTACATCAAGGCGTCCCAAATTATAACGAATATCAAACCTCTTTTGAGCTACGAACATCATACATCCTGGACTTCAACTCTTCCGTGATACACACTCGATAACTGAGGTACTTCATATATATATCTCGCCACAAACCTCTCCAAGAACAACTTCTCCACAGGCACCAACACAGAACACAAGCTCACAGTTTTATTCCCGTTTATCAATCCTTTCAACAACTGAACACCGGGGTACAAATCTCTTCACCAAACTGTAACACATGACCACTGGTGATCTGGCAATCATTTCCGACAGCCATCACATCCTTTGCACTAAAAATTCCAGTGTTATCTTTAGTTTCTTCTCGGACACATTCATACAGACCTATAATTTGATAGGAAGTGCCGAAAATACAGCACAAGGGAAAAATGATACTTACCTGGGCCATGGCCACTGAGAAAAGGCTAGCTTCCGGAGGCAATAACTAACAGGCAATTACTCTGCATTACATATCTTATCAAAGCCCGATCTTTTTGTCCTCTGAAAAAAGCAAAAATCGGTGACAAGAGCTGCATTTTCCTTTTTTTAATAACGCAAGCGTTGCATAAATTCTTACAAACGCAAGGGAGGCACATTGGTACAGTGATACTTTACCCAGCCATTGCCACCAAAAACAAGGATAACTGCTTGTGGAGGAATATCATAGACACTAGCAGAGCATAACACAGACAACTCGCAGACAATCAACGATATCCAACACAACTTTTAATGTGAAAATTCAGACAAGTTACTTTGTATTTTTCATCTCCAGAATAAGATTATAATGTGTACATGTACAATCTACAGAAGGGAGTTCCCAAACGAACAAACTCAAGAACCATCTACAGTTGAAGGCACCACAACCACTGACAGCAGCGCCTGTCATCATCAAGCTGTTTTCAGATAAGTTAACAAGATATGCATTTCCTACATTGCCACTTGAAAGGTTTTCGCTGTTCTTGGCTGTTTCAATCTTTCTTTTTCAGTCGAGCAAACAAACTACCTTTCATAACCTTACTTCACCGGCTTTCTGGTTAGGATTTATCTTCCTTAGACTTCACATTAAACCGAAAAACAAAGCAGTAGTTTTCGCACAGTTTGCTCAGCTTCGGATCCAATACTGCACTAGATATGATCTTGCATCCCGGCCCTCACTAGCTCTTCGCATGGTTATGCAAACAACACGCCCGAGGGAGATTAGTGTACATAACTAAAGGAGGTACTAGCAATGAGCAGTGCTGAATTGTTGGGTACAAATAAAACAGCAGTTACAATACTGAGCGAAAAGGTAGATGCTACCAATGAAATCTAACTCTTCCACATTACACTTATTTTCCTCCAAAGTACAAAGAACGTACACACCCACACACACACACACACATATTGCACGGAGTGGCAGGTTTTTTTCATTCCTTCGTTGCCACAATAGATTAGATTGAACCCCAATAAAGCAACATATGTGTATATAATCTATCAAATGCAGTTCCCATACGAACAAAGTCAAGAACATCAATCTTAAGTTGAAAGCACCACAATCAGGTCAAATCTCAAGTTAATTTCAAATACAACAACTACAAAGCCTTTTCCCACTAAGTTAATTCCAAATAAGAAAGTAAAAATATAACTAAAGTAGCTAGACAGTGGAACACTAAGACAAATGAATTCATTTCGAGAAAAATATAAAACAGTAGTTAAGTTCACAAACTTACAATGCTGAGCCAAAAGTTAGCTCCTGCCAATGGAAATGAACAGCACTGCATCTACGATACTACCACCATCAGACATCCTGGACTTCAACTCTTCCTTGATACACACTCAATAACTGAGGTACTTCATTTATATTTCTGGCCACAAACCTCTCCAAGAAACACTTCTCCGCAGGCACCAACAAAGAATACAAACTCACATTTTCAATCCCCTTTATCAATCCTTTCAACAATAAAACTTTAACAACTGAACATCTTGGAACCAATCTCTTCTCCAAACTTAAACAGAGGACCAGCGGGCTTTTTGCAATCATTTTTGAAGACCACCCCATCTCGTTCACTAAAAATTCCAGTGCTCGTATTAATTTCTTCTCCGAGACAATCATACAATGAGGCTGACTCCTGAAGGCAGCGAGAACATCATCCTCAGACCACCCCCATCTCTTATAAATTTTGCGACTTCGATTCCATAAAGACCTATTGCTACCACACAATACGTTCATTGCTAACACCGAAGCTGATTTTTGCAGATCAAAACCCATTTCATTAAGCTCATCCACAAGTTGACCAAGATCTTTAGGCTTTAGCTTTAAAGTGTTGGGTTGGTAAGTAAGCAACAAAGAAATGCAGGATTGGGGTATACCTGAATTTTTCAAAACCTCAATATTTGGCGCTACCTTCTTGGAGTGGCCCTCAACGAAAATCCAGGAGCCGCGCTTTAAAACTGTAACGACATTTTTCTGAGGAAGCAGACTCCTAAGGAAATCATAAGTGGGTGCAATCCGTTTCTCCAAGCTCGCACACAAAAGCTCCGGTCTATATGCCACAGTTTTTGCAAGGTCCCCCTTTGAAACTCCTAGAGAAGCGAAAAACTCAAGCTTTGGCAAAAGGGTTTTCTCCGGATTGGAGTTAAGAACTGGAGAGTGATTCCTGACGATACTGGAGATCTGGGTCTCAGAGAATCCATGGTTTCTGAGAAAGGACAAAACGAAGTCTGCTCTTTTGGGGGATCGCAACTTGACCCACTTAGACGCTGAGATCGCACCTTCCGGGGACAGCCCACATGAGTTTATGAGGTAATTGACTGTGAAATCGTGGTGGGTTTCTGAGATTTCTGAGGTGAAGTGTCTGCAAAGTAGCAGATTTTGAAGAGGAAAATGTGAGGGTTTTACATCTCCAACGACAAATCGTTTAAATGTGGAAGTAACTATGCAGGAAGATGGAGAATAACAAAATCTGAGGGTAACGACTTTCAATTTGGAAAGCAATACCATCGTTTCAGTCAATCAAATTTCAAATTTGGAACTGGAAATGACCCCAAAAAACCCTAGCAGGTCTTCCGCTCACTGGGTTTTTGGTTTTAGCATATTTCAATTTCATTTCTTTTCCTTTGGAGTTTAATAGAGGTTAGTTTTTAGTTGTGGAATTTATTTAATTATTGATTCTAACTATTTGTTATTCTATATTTTTTTTTTATCATTGGTAGATGGCGCATTTTCGCAATAATTGAAAAAAGTTGTGCTTATGTCTCTTTATGTGGGTACGATCTACATTGATTCGTTTTTTTTTCTAATAATTAAATATTTAGCTTACTAACACTATCATTCTAATAATAAAATAGTTGGTCATGTATTGCATACGATTCAAACCCAATTTCTCTTGTTAGAGTTATAATCCTATAAAATTGGAATCAAGCTAAATTGTTCGGCCATGTCTTTCAACTTAACAGAGAGCAAGACTGTTACGTCGTATATTTAAACAGAAAAAAGAACAATCCCGTAAAGTTGTAACAACCCGTCCCGATTAATATTACGGATTTAGGAACGGAAGGGTATTTTGGTAACTTCATAGGGATTGGGCTAGATATTTTAAATTGTTACTTTTGGGTCTTAATTGGTGAGCCACGTGGGGCCCACCCTTACAAATTTGTCCCCCGGCCCACTATTCCATCTCCCTCTCTTCCTTCCCTCTCCTGTGACAAACCACACAACTCTCTCTCTTCAGTCTCTCTCTCCCTTGTTGCATCTTTCTTCACCCGAGCACCCCACACACATGCATACACACATTCCCTCCGACGAACCATCACCCACCACCATCGTTCGACCTTTCTCTATCTCTCTCTCTCTCTCTCTCTTTCTCCTTCTCTGTGAAGCATAGAGACCACCCAAAGTTGCTTAGCACACCCACACGCCGGCAAGTTTCACTGTTCCAGAATAGGTAAGGCTCAAAATGC
Source organism: Pyrus communis (assembly GCF_963583255.1). NCBI lineage: Eukaryota > Viridiplantae > Streptophyta > Magnoliopsida > Rosales > Rosaceae > Pyrus > Pyrus communis. The sequence continues at coordinate 24,424,588 of NC_084812.1, forward strand.
CATCGCTCATTCTTCCTTTTCAACGTTCTGGGTTATTTTAAGGAATATAAGTATGTTTTGGGGATGTTTGACACAAAAAAACCAGCTTGGGGATACTTCACCAGATTCCGGCAAAAAACCGAACCTTGCAGGCCATTTTACGGCCGACTCCGGCCATGACTAGCCACGAGATAGGTACGTTATTCTTCCTTGTTCCTTGGGCTTTATGTTGGTATATTGTAGGACTAGTTTTAGTTGAGTTTTTAGGTTGAACGGAGCTCGGAAAGCTTCGGCTTTCTTCTTCCTCGAAAATCGGCCAACCCAGCTTGAAATGGGTCAAACCCAATCCAAACCCTAGGCCAGCCCAAACCTTTGGGCCATGGAATCCGGCCCAAACTCTTGGCCTAAACTCTGTTGCCGAGGCCCAACCTTGTTGCCCAAAACCCCCCAGCCCAACCCAGAACCCTGGCCAATGCGTGGGTCCGCACGTGGGCGCCTGTCTTGGCCGGCGCGTGGAACACACGCCCCTCCACCGGAGGTACTATGGATGGTGACGTCGGCGACTTTTCCGGCCAACTTTCCGGAGACCTAAATCAGCGCGTAGCAATCCGGGCCGCTGCCCCATGGCAGTGCGTGAGGGCGCGTGGGGGTACCCGAGGTCCCCCGCTACGTTTTTAGACGTCCTGAATCTCTTTATGACGTCCGTTTTCTGAAATTCAATCGTTATGATAGAGTTTTATTAATTCGTACCTTTATGTGCTTAGGTGCAATTATTTATGGCGTTTCCATCTTCTCTAGTTTGCACGGTTCTTCGACAGCGAAGTGTCTGTGAGTGGACCCCTTCTAAAATGCATATTTTACTATTAGAAATGCATACATAAAAAGCATGATTTTATGACTACATTTTATGAAACGTTTATGAGTAAATTGGTTTCACGCTTTATGAATTATCATGCTTTATCGACTTTATGTTCTTTGTGGTATATATGATTGATGACTATATACAACGGAGCTCAGTAACTAAAACGTCATATCGTAAAAACACATTCATAAGTAGGTATATAGTCATCAATCATATATATTAGAAATATAATGTTAATGTTTTTATGTGTTTATTTAGTAGTTATTCATACGATCTGCCTATAGGCGAATGATACTTATATATTGGCTTCAGTCGAGTGATGTAGGAGCTTACTGGCGAATGATACTGCCTATGGGCAAATGATACTTATATATTGGCTTCGGTTGGGTGATGTAGGAGCCTACGAGCGAATGATACTACCTACAGGCGAATGAAGTGTTCTATATGCCTATGGGGAATGAAGTGTTCTATATGCCTTCGAGTGGGAGATAATACCACTACTTAGCCCACTATATATAATATATGTTTTTGCGAAGGTTTTATGGCATGCTAGGGTTTTTGGAAAACCTATTACATATTATGTTATTGAGTTTTCAAAAACTTTGGGGGGTTAGTACGTTGTTGATTAACTATTTTAGTATTACTTATATATCAACTTGGTCCACTCATGTTTTGTTTTGTGCCCCTTCAGGACTTAGAATCGAGGAGTACAATCCTGGCGTCAAGGCACTCCCACATCGGCATTTTCGAATCCTCTCGGGTGTAGGACCCATCCTTTTGTTCATTCAATTTTATATTATTCATTTTTAATGTCTTGGATTAGTTGTATGCTCTGAACACGTTCCACAATTGCATATTCATTATAATTAAATTTACAAGTTTTATTTATGTCGGTTAACTGTTTTTAGTTCTCATGCATCCTAGTATGGCTTTGTCACATTCGAGTGTCGGCCAACACATGCCTAACATGGTGTTTGGAGAATATCAGGGTCGGGTGTGTCAAAAGTCATCTCACCTTTTAAGCCCATCTCAACGAGCAATCTCCTCCGTCATGTCTTTCCAGTTTGCCACCACCTCCACTACCGTATCACAAAAAAAACCTCCTTTTCATGTCTCACTACATAGCCTAGAAAGCTAATCAAGATTGATTTGGCGACGTCATAAAGCCAGCTATTGCCCAAATTCTCTTTATCTTTGGTCACCATTTGTCTGAAAGGCCAAAACAAAGAGATTTCTTGACAAGTGCTTGGATTCGATCAAAAATTAATGCTCTTGTGGGTGTAAAGACACATGTTATAAAATTAGGTTGGAGACACGGAAGGAAGGAGATGGCCACTTGGGACAGCAGATCCGTGCCTGGGTTTTTTATTCCTTATTTTTCTATTTTGCTTTAATACTAGGGGTAGGTTCCAAATGGTTACCGAACCAAAACCCTCGTACTAATTACCGTACCAAACTTTTGGTTTGACAAAATCTATTACCATTACTATACCAAACTTTTAGTATACCAAAGTTCGGTATTGCCAAATAGTTCGGTTGGCATGGTATGACAATGGTAATTGCCAATTTATTTTGAGACAAAATCTATTTCTGTTTTTTTAACCCAATTCAAGGGCATATTTTTTTTTTTTTTTTTGCACGTTTATCTCATACATTGTAGTTTAAATTCATCTATTATTCATCATTCACAATTCACACATACAATAATTCAATTTAATCCATCAAGATTCATGATGAAAATTAAGCTTACATTCCAAATAGAAGTTACATACCAAAACAAATAGAAGTTAATAATCCAAATAGAAGTTAAAGTTTCAAACCAAATGAAAATTGGAACTAAACTTCAAAAAGTAAAATTTATTGATCAATTCTTCAAGCTTGAGATGTCGAAGCTTTTGGAGAAGGCATTGAATTTGTAGAAGATTGAGCTTGTGTCAAGTCTACATTACAAGTAAAGAAAACATATTAGTAGCAAGACGAATTTAAGTTGAAAACCATTTAAAAATTAAAGCATATCTTACTTGTTTCCATTTCTTTCATTTTCTTGTAAAATTGAAGCATATCTTTCTGTGGTTCCGTATAAAAGTTTACTTCATCCGCCCTAAGCCAATCACTAGTACACACTGGTGCCTCTACCATTTTAGGAGTCAAGAATGCCTTAAAAGGGTCCACAACCCTAATCTCTAGGCTAAATGCATTTTCACTAGCAACGGTAGAAGTGGGGTTTGCAAAGATATCCTTAACTACTTGTGAAAGAATTGAGAACCCTTTTGTGTTTGAATTCCACCACATCAAGAGATCAAAGTCACCAACAACAATATAAGTAGAGTTTTATTATCAAATTATTGGAATTTTATAAATATATAAATATATATATATATAATATATTATAAATATGCATTATAAAATTATATATTATATAATTTTATAAATGATATATTATATTATATTTTTGGTACGGTATGGTAATACCATGATAATGGTATCCATTACCAATACCGTACCATGAAATTTCAGTACAGTTCAATACTGTACCATTACCGATTGGCACAAAATCGGTATGGCACGATTGACAATTCAGCAAAAAAATCCACCCCTATTTAATTCTACTTAGTATTGCAGAGATTTGTCCGTGTATCTGAAACACCGGATGATAAATCACATGTCATTATACAAGTGAAATTCTATAATATTCTTTAAAATCAGTTTCGCCCCAACTTTGTCCACTCAAATGGTCATTTTCCATTCCATTTAGTTTTAATTAGTTTTTAAAAAAAAACTTGCCCCAAAGCGCCCCTAGGTGGTTTTGGAGACGTCAGTAAAATCACCTCTATTTTGTGGTAGTAATTAGGCTTCATTGAGGCGCACCTGGGTGGCTGAGGTTGTGAAATCCCGTCCCCAGAATTTCAGTATTCATTATGTATCTCGTAATTTAAATTCGTATTTCACGTTTTTGTTAATTTTATTATTTAATTTTAATTCCGTAAATTTTGGGAATTAAATCGAATAGTTATCGGGTTTGAATTTTCATAATTAATCCTTAAGATTCATTGACCTTTCGAGGTCACAAGTAACGTTTTCGAATAGATCTTGAAACCACGAGCACTTAGGCAGAAACCTTTTGGGAGTCCGGGTTTTAACGGTATAGTTACGGACATTTGAAGTTGTTACTAAATTATAGATTTTAAGTTTATTTTGAAACTCCCACCTTGTGGGAAAGGGAGCAATGAGATAAGAGAGTGAATGACCAATTAGAAATGGGAGAGAAAAGAAGAATGAATCAAGAAGGAAAAAAAAAAGGGAATGGTTGCTGCCAGGTGGCAGCGGGAGAGAAAAGGAAGGGAAGAGTGACTAGTGTGAAGGGAGAGGAAGGAGAGGAAAGGAGAGACCCAAAAATGGGTCATTTTTCACCCCCAAACCACCATTTTTGACCCGGCCATATCTTCTTCATCCAACTTCCGTTTTGGGTAATCTTGGTGTCCATGGAAAGCTCTTAATGAGTCTTACATCCCTACATTGTTAGATTTCCATTTTTCCTTTCCATTTTTCTAGGTCGAAGCCACAAAGTGTCGAGGGTTTTCTAGCGATTTTTCTCATTTTACGGTGATTTTGACAATGATTACCGTCGATCATCACTACTAATAGACTCCCCTCAACCCCTGGAGCAAGGCTCAAGCATTGGATGAGGCGTCGGAGTTCGTTCTGGCGATGAATCGAGGAACACCTATTTCTAGGGTCTCTAGCGGGTTTGGATGAAATTGAGACACTTCCCGGCTGAATTGGACTTGGTCACAGGTATGAAAATTGCTTCCCTAACTGAGATATACTTGCTTGTAAAATTTGATAATTTTTGGAAATTGTTGAATTTTCTGACAAGTCGGGGTGCCTGACCGCCACCAGCGGCAGCGCGTAACCAGTGGGCCGACGATGTATTTCTAAGTCCAATTAGATGCCATAAATTCATAATTGGTATCCGTATGAATTGGTTTGATTGTTTGAACTTAGTTTCATTATGATAATCACTTGATCAAAATTTGAATTGACGATCCGACTGTTGGATCGTCACCAAACTTTAATGCGTTATAGAACGTAATATTTGAGGATAGATGGAATTGATGGATCCGGAATCCAACATACGGATCTTCCTGAATTAGATTTCTAAGTTAGTAAAAGTAAGTGTTAACCGCGACCTAATTCTAGCAATTGGCGGAGATCCGACCGTCGGATTGCGATGAGATTTTAGTATGTTGTTCTTTGAGCATAATTTGAACCTTAGGAAGTTACAGATCTAGATTATGATGTGTGGATCTTACGGATTAAATTGCTACGTTGTGGACCCCACCGTTGATGGTTGGTCAACAAGTCTTGAACCATTTGAATTACTAAAATTAGTATAACTAGAGACTCAGTAAAGCTTTGTGGATTTGTCTCGGTGAGTGACTTTAATATATGTGATATGGTGATTACCCGATTCCTTATATTAATATCCTTTGTGGCTATGACACGGTTTTATAAATGTGTTTTCTGTTACAATGTGATTCTTTTATAATTGACCATCGATCTATTTTTATTAAATGTGATTTGATTCATGGATTGGTAATATTTGTGAAAAAGTGATTCGAATTGCATATTGAATTGTTTTGTAAATTGAAGGCTAGTAGGGGACTATGACCCTACTTGGTTAATCCGCGTTAGGGAGTCACTAGTGGTCCTGCTTCGTTAATCCGCGTTAGGGAGTCACTAGTGGTCCTGCTTGGTTAATCCGCATTGGGGGACAATACTACATATGGATCACGCTTGGTTAATCCGCATTGGGCGATCCTTATGGCCATTTATACTTAAGGGGTGATCATGCTTGGTTAATCCGCGTTGGGTGATCACTGCCTAACAGTTCTGTAGGTGTGACTCTACTTGGTTAATCTATGTTGAGGGGTCACTACCTACCTGATTATCTTGACCCTGCTTGGTTAATCCGCATTGGGGGGTCACTAGTGGTCCTGCTTGGTTAATCCGCATTGGGAGACCATACTATATATGGATCGCGCTTGGTTAATCCGCGTTGGGCAATCCTTGTGGCCATATATGCTTAGGAGTGATCATGCTTGGTTAATCCGCATTGGGTGATCACTTCCTAACAGCTGTATGAGTGACTCTGCATGGTTAATCTGCATTGGGAGGTCACTGCCTACTTGGTTACTTTCTTAGGGGTTGCCGGTTTTTTCATTCCTTCATTGCCACAATAGATTAGATTGAACCCCAATGAAGCAACATGTGTGTATAATCTATCAAATGCAGTTCCTGTACGAACAAAGTCAAGAACATCAATCTTAAATTGAAAGCACGACAATCAGGTCAAATCTCAAGTTAATTTCAAATACAACAACAACTACAAAGCCTTTTCCTACTAAGTTAATTCCAAATAAGAACGTAAATATATAACTAAAGTAGCTAGACAGTGGAACGCTAAGACAAACAAATAATTAACAAATGAATTCATTTCTAGAAATATATAAAACAGTAGTTAAGTTCACAAACATACATGCTGAGCCAAAAGTTAGCTCCTACCAATGGAAATGAACAGCGCTGCATCTACGATACTACCACCATCAGATATCCTGGACTTCAACTCTTTTGACCTACCACCATCATACATCCTGGACTTCAACTCTTCCTTGATACACACTCAATAACTGAGGTACTTCATTTATATTTCTGGCCACAAACCTCTCCAAGAAATACTTCTCCGCAGGCACCAACAAAGAATACAAACTCACATTTTCAATCCCCTTTATCAATCCTTTCAACAATAAAACTTTAACAACTGAACACCTTGGAACCAATCTCTTCTCCAAACTTAAACAGAGGACCAGCGGGCTTTTTGCAATCATTTTTGAAGACCACCCCATCTCGTTCACTAAAAATTCCAGTGCTCGTATTAATTTCTTCTCCGAGACAATCATACAATGAGGCTGACTCCTGAAGGCAGCGAGAACATCATCCTCAGACCACCCCCACCTCTTATAAATTTTGCGAATTCGATTCCATACAGACCTATTGCTACCACACAATGCGTTCATTGCTAACACCGAAGTTGATTTTTGCAGATCAAAACCCATTTCATTAAGCTCATCCACAAGTTCACTAAAATCTTTAGGCTTTAGCTTTAAAGTGTTGGGTTGACAAGTAAGCAACAGAGAAATGCAGGATTGGGGTATACCTGATTTTTTCAAAACCTCAATATTCGGCGCCACCTTCTTGGAGTGGCCTTCAGCGAAAATCCAGGAGCCGCGCTTTAAAACGGTAACGACATTTTTCTGAGGAAGCAGACTCCTAAGGAAATCATAAGTGGGTGCAATCCGTTTCTCCAAGCTCGTAGACAAAAGCTTCGGTCTATATGCCAGAGTTTTTGCCAGGTCCCCCTTTGAAACTCCTAGAGAAGCGAAAAACTCAAGCTTTGGCAAAAGGGTTTTCTCCGGATTGGAGTTAAGAACTGGAGAGTGATTCCTGACGATGCTGGAGATCTGGGTCTCAGAGAATCCATGGTTTCTGAGAAGGGACAAAACGAAGTCTGCTCTTTTGGGGGATCGCAAGTTGACCCACTTAGACGCTGAGATCGCACCTTCCGGGGACAGCCCACATGAGTTTATGAGGTAATTGACTGTCAAATCGTGGTGGGTTTCTGAGATTTCTGAGGTGAAGTGTCTGCAGAGTAGCAGATTTTGAAGAGGAAAACGTGAGGTTTTTACATCTCCAACGACAAATCGTTTAAATGTGGAAGTAACTATGCAGGAAGATGGAGAATAACAAAATCTGAGGGTAACGACTTTCAATTTGGAAAGCAATACCATCGTTTCAGTTAATCAAATTTCAAATTTGGAACTGGAAATGACCCCAAAAAACCCTAGCAGGTCTTCCGCTCACTGGGTTTTTGGTTTTAGCATATTTCAATTTCATTTCTTTTCCTTTGGAGTTTAATAGAGGTTAGTTTTTAGTTATGGAATTTATTTAATTATTATTTCTAACTATTTGTTATTCTATATTTTTTTTTATCATTGGTAGATGGCGCATTATCGTAATAATTGAAAAAAGTTGTGCTTATATCTCTTTATGTGGGTACGATCTACACCGATTTGTTTTTTCTCTAACAATTAAATATTTAGCCTACTAACATTATTATTCTAATAATAAAAAAATTGGTCATGTATTGCATACGATTGAAACCCAATTTCTCTTGTTGGAGTTATAATCCTATAAAATTGGAATCAAGCTAAACTGTTCGGCCATGTCCTTCCACTTAACAGAGAGCAAGGCTGTTACGTCGTATATTTGAACAGAAAAAAGAACAATCCCGTGAAGTTGTAACAACCCGTCCCGATTAATATTACGGATTTAGGAATGGAAGGGTATTTTGGTAATTTCATTGGGATTGGGCTAGATATTTTAAATTGTTACTTTTGGGTCTTAATTTGTGAGCCACGTGGGGCCAATCCTTACAAATTTGTCCCCCAGCCCACTATTCCATCTCCCTCTCTTCTTTTCCTCTCCTGTGACAAACCACACAACCCTCTCTCTTCAATCTCTCTCTCCCTTGTTGCATCTTTCTTCACCCGAACACCCCACACACATGCATACACACATTCCCTCCGACGAACCATCACCCACCACCATCGTTCGACCTTTCTCTCTCCCTCTCTCTCTCTCTCCTTCTCTGTGAAGCATAGAGACCACCCAAAGTTGCTTAGCACACCCACACGCCAGCAAGTTTCACTGTTCCCGACTAGGTAAGGCTCAAAATGCCATCGCTCATTCTTCCTTTTCAACGTTCTGGGTTATTTTAAGGAATATAAGTATTTTTTGGGGACGTTTGACATAGAAAAAACCAGCTTGGGGATACTTCACCAGATTCCAGCAAAAAACCGAACCTTGCAAGCCATTTTACGGCCGACTCCGGCCATGACTAGCCACGAGATAGATACGTTATTCTTCCTTGTCCCTTGGGCTTTATGTTGGTATATTGTAGGACTCGTTTTAGTTGAGTTTTGGGGTTGAACAGAGCTCGGGAAGCTTCGGCTTTCTTCTTCCTCGAAAATCGGCCAACCCAGCCTGAAATGGGTCAAACCTAATCCACAACCCTAGGCCAGCCCAAACCTTTGGGCCATGGAATCCGACCCAAACTCTTAGCCTAAACTCTGTTACCGAGGCCTAACCTTATTGCCCAAAACCCCCCAGCCCAACCTAGAACCCTGGCCAATGCATGGGTCCGCACATGGGCGCCTGTCTTGGCCGGCGCGCGGAACACACGCCCCTCCACCGGAGGTACTGTGGATGGCGGAGTCGGGGACTTATCTGGCCAACTTTCCGGAGACCTAAATCAGCGCGTGGCAGTCCGGGCCGCTGCCCTATGGCAGTGCGTGAGGGTGCGTGGGGGTACCCGAGGTCCCCCGCTATGTTTTTCGACGTCCTGAATCTCTTTATGACGTCCGTTTTCTGAAATTCAATCGTTATTATAGAGTTTTATTAATTTGTACCTTCATGTGCTTAGGTGCAATTGTTTATGGCGTTTCCATCTTCTCTAGTTTGCACGATTCTTCGACAGCAAAGTGTCTGTGAGTGGACCCCTTCTAAAATGCATATTTTACTATTAGAAATGCATACATAAAAAGCATGATTTTATGGCTACATTTTTTGAAACGTTTATGAGTAAATTGTTTTCACGCTTTATGAATTATCATGCTTTATTGACTTTATGTTCTTTGTGGTATATATGATTGATGACTATATACCTACTTATGAACATGTGTGTGTGTGTGTATTTCAAAATGGAGCTCAGTAACTAAAACGTCATATCGTAAAACCACGTTCATAAGTAGGTATATAGTCATCATATATATATATACACACATATATATACACACACACATTAGAAATATAATGTTAATGTTTTTATGTGTTTATTTAGTAGTTATTCATACGATCTGCCTACGGGCGAATGATACTTATATATTGGCTTCAGTCGGGTGATGTAAGAGCTTACTGGTGAATGATACTACCTACGGGCAAATGATACTTATATATTGGCTTCGGTTGGGTGATGTAGGAGCCTACGAGCGAATGATACTACCTATAGGCGAATGAAGTGTTCTATATGCCTTCGGGCGGGAGATAATACCACTACTTAGCCCACTATATATAATATATGTTTTTGCGAAGGTTTTATGACATGCTAGGGTTTTTGGAAAACCTATTACATATTATGTTATTGAGTTTTCATAAACTTTGGGGGTTAGTACGTTGTTGATTAACTATTTTAGTATTACTTATATATCAACTTGGTTCACTCATGTTTTGTTTTGTGCCCCTTCGGGACTTAGAATCGAGGAGTACAATCCCGGCGTCAAGGCACTCCCACATTGGCATCTTCGAATCCTCTCGGGTGTAGGACCCATCCTTTTGTTCATTCAGTTTTATATTATTCATTTTAATGTCTCGGATTAGTTGTATGCTCTAAACACATTCCACAATTGCATATTCATTATAATTAAATTTACAAGTTTTATTTATGTCGGTTAACTGTTTTTAGTTCTCATGCATCCTAATATGGCTTTGTCACATTCGAGTGTCGGCCAACACATGCCTAACATGGTGTTTGGAGAATATCAGGGTCGGGTGTGTCAAAAGTCATCTCACCTTTTAAGCCCATCTCAACGAGCAATCTCCTTCGTCATGTCTTTCCAGTTTGCCACCACCTCCACTACCGTATCACAAAAAAAACCTCATTTTCATGTCCCACTACATAGCCTAGAAAGCTAATCAAGATTGATTTAGTGACGTCATAAAGCTAGCTATGGCCCAAATTCTCTTTATCTTTGGTCACCATTTGTCTGAAAGGCCAAAACGAAGAGATTTCTTGACAAATGCTTGGATTTGATCAAAAATTAATGCTCTTGTGGGTGTAAAGACACATGTTATAAAATTAGGTTGGAGACATGGAAGGAAGGAGACGGCCACTTGGGACAGCAGATCCGTGCCTGGGTTTTTTATTCCTTATTTTTCTATTTTGCTTTAATACTAGGGGTAGGTTCCATATGGTTATCGAACCAAAACCCTCGTACTAATTACCGTACCAGACTTTTGGTTTGACAAAATCTATTACCATTACTATACCAAATTTTTAGTATACCAAAGTTCGGTATTGCCAAATAGTTCGGTTGGCATGTATGGCAATGGTAATTACCAATTTATTTTGGGACAAAATCTATTTCTATTTTTTTAACCCAATTCAAGGGCAAATTTTTTTTCTTTTTTTTTTTTTTTTTTTTTTTGTACCTTTATCTCATACATTGTAGTTTAAATTCATCTATTATTCATCATTCACAATTCACACATACAATAATTCAAATGATGCATCAAGATTCATGATGAAAATTAAGCTTACAATCCAAATAGAAGTTACGTACCAAAACAAATAGAAGTTAACAATCCAAATAGAAGTTAAAGTTTCAAACCAAATGAAAATTGGAACTAAACTTCAAAAAGTAAAATTCATTGATCAATTCTTCAAGCTTAAGATGTCAAAGCTTTTGGAGGAGGCATTGAATTTGTAGAAGATTGAGCTTGTGTCAAGTCTACATTACAAATAAAGAAAACATATTAGTAGCAAGAAGAATTTAAGTTGAAAACCATATAAAAATTAAAGCATATCTTACTTGTTTCTACTTCTTTCATTTTCTTGTAAAATTGAAGCATATCTTCCTGTGGTTCCGTACAAAAGTTTACTTCATCCATCCTAAACCAATCACTAATACACACTGGTGCCTCTACCATTTTAGGAGTCAAGAATGCCTTAAAAGGGTCCACAACCTTAATCTCTAGGCTAAAAGCATTTTCACTAGCAACGGTAAAAGTGGGGTTTGCAAAGATATCCTTAACTACTTGTGAAAGAATTGAGAACCCTTTTGTGTTTGAATTCCACCACATCAAGAGATCAAAGTCACCAACAACAATATAAGTAGGGTTTTATTTTCAAATTATTGGAATTTTATAAATATATATAAAATATATTATAAATATGCATTATAAAATTATATATTATATAATTTTATAAATGATATATTATATTATATTTTTGGTACGGTATGGTAATACCATGGTAATGGTATCCATTACCAATACCGTACCATGAAATTTCTGTACGGTACAATACTGTACCATTACCGATTGGCACAAAATCGGTATGGCATGGTTGGCAATTCGGCAAAAAAATCCACCCCTATTTAATTCTACTTAGTATTGCAGAGATTTATCCGTGTATCTGAAACACCGGATGATAAATCACATGCCATTATACAAGTGAAATTCTATAATATTCTTTAAAATCAGTTTCGCCCCAACTTTGTCCACTCAAATGGTCATTTTCCATTCCATTTAGTTTTAATTAGTTTTAAAAAAAAAAACTTGCCCCAAAGCGTCCCTAGGTGGTTTTGGAGACGTCAGTAAAATTGCCTCTATTTTGTGGGAGTAATTAGGCTCCATTAAGGCGCACCTGGGTGGCTGAGGTTGTGAAATCCCGTCCCCGGAATTTTAGTATTCATTATGTATCTCGTAATTTAAATTCGTATTTCACATTTATGTTAATTTTATTACTTAATTTTAATTCCGTAAATTTTGGGATTTAAATCGAATAGTTATCGGGTTTGAATTTTCGTAATTAATCTTTAAGATTCATTGACCTTTCGAGGTCACAAGTAACGTTTTCGAATAGATCTCGAAACCACGAGCACATAGGCAGAAACCTTTTGGGAGTCCAGGTTTTAACGGTGTAGTTATGGACATTTGAAGTTGTTACTAAATTATAGATTTTAAGTTTATTTTGAAACTCCCACCTTGTGGGAAAGGGACCAATGAGATAAGAGAGTGAAGGACCAACTAGAAATGGGAGAGAAAAGGAAAAAAAAAAAAAAAAGGGAATGGTTGCTGCCAGGTGGCAACGGGAGAGAAAAGGAAGGGAAGAGTGACCAGTGGGAAGGGAGAGGAAGGAAGGGAAAGGAGAGACCCAAAAATGGTTCATCTTTCACCCTCAAACCACCATTTTTGACTTGGCCATATCTTCTTCATCCAATTCCGTTTTGGGTAATCTTGGTGTCCATGGAAAGCTCTTAATGAGTCTTACATCCCTGCATTGTTAGATTTCCATTTTTCCTTTCCATTTTTCTAGGTCGAAGCCACAAAGTGCCGAGGGTTTTCCGGCGAGTTTTCTCATTTTATGGTGATTTCGACAATGATTACCATCGATCATCACTACTAATAGACTCCCCTCAACCCCTGGAGCAAGGCTCAAGCATTGGATGAGGCGTCGGAGTTCGTTCTGGCGATGAATCGAGGAACACCTATTTCTAGGGTCTCTTGTGGGTTTGGATGAAATTGAGACACTTCCTGGCTAAATTAGACTTGGCCACAGGTATGAAAATTGCTCCCCTAACTGAGATATACTTGCCTGTAAAATTTGGTAATTTTTGGAAATTGTTGAACTTTCCGACAAGTCGGGGTGGCCGACCGCATCCCGCGGCGGCGCGTGACCAGTGGGGCGACGATGTCTTTCCAAGTCCAATTAGATGCCCTGAATTCATAATTGGTATCTGTTTGAATTGGTTTGATTGTTTGAACTTAGTTTCATTATGATAATCACTTGATCAAAATTTGAATTGACGATCCGACCGTTGGATCGTCACCAAACTTTAATGCGTTATAGAATCATTATGATAATCACTTGATCAAAATTTGAATTGACGATCCGACCGTTGGATCGTCACCAAACTTTAATGTGTTATAGAACGTAATATTTGAGGATAGATGGAACTGACGGATTCGGAATCCGACGTACGGATCTTCCCGAATTAGATTTCTAAGTTAGTAAAAGTAAGTGTTAACCGCCGCCTAATTCTAGCAATTGGCTGAGATCCGACCATCGGATTGCGATGAGATTTTAGCATGTTGTTCTTAGAGCATAATTTGGACCTTAGGAAGTTACAGATCTAGATTATGATGTGTGAATCTTACGGATTAAATTGCTAGGGTGTGGACCACACCGTTGATGGTTGGTCAACAGGTTTTGAACCATTTGAATTACTAAAATTAGTATAACTAGAGACTCAGTAAAGCTTTGTGGATTTGTCTCGGTGAGTGACTTTAATATATGTGATATGGTGATTACCCGATTCATTATATTAATATCCTTTGTGGATATGACATGGCTTTATAAATGTGTTTTCTGTTAAAATGTGATTCTTTTATAATTGGCCATCGATCTATTTTTATTAAATGTGATTTGATTCATGGATTGGTAATATTTGTGAAAAAGTGATTTGAATTGCATATTGAATTGTTTTGTAAATTGAGGGCTAGTAGGGGACTATGACCCTGCTTGGTTAATCCACGTTAGGGAGTCACTAATGGTCCTGCTTGGTTAATCCGCATTGGGGGACCATACTACATATGGATCACGCTTGGTTAATCCGCGTTAGGTGATCCTTATGGCCATTTATACTTAAGGGTGATCATGATTGGTTAATCCGCGTTGGGTGATCACTGCCTAACAGTTCTGTAGGTGTGACTCTACTTGGTTAATCCGTGTTGAGGGGTCACTACCTACCTGATTATCTTGACCTTGCTTGGTTAATCTGCATTGGGGGGTCACTAGTGGTCCTGCTTGGTTAATCCGCATTGGGAGACTATACTATATATGGATCGTGTTTGGTTAATCCGCGTTGGGCAATCCTTGTGGCCATGTATGCTTAGGAGTAATCATGCTTGGTTAATCCGCATTGGGTGATCACTTCCTAACAGTTGTATGAGTGACTCTGCTTGGTTAATCTGCATTGGGGGGTCACTGCCTACTTGGTTACTTTCTTAGGGGTAGCTTTGCTTGGTTAATCCACTTTGGGGGGCCACTTCCTGTTTGGTTACTTATGTAGGCTTCGGCCAAACTATGTCCCTCTAACCCTAGTTTTTAATGTACATATGAACGATGGTTTTTTGAGAATCTTGACGGTTTGAATGGGAAAAGTTGTTGGATGTCTGGGTGACTCATTCGAAGTTGATAGAGACTTGACTATGTTTTCATATTTACAAACTTATATTTGAGGTTTATAAACTGTGATCGATGGTC
Organism: Pyrus communis; assembly: GCF_963583255.1. NCBI lineage: Eukaryota > Viridiplantae > Streptophyta > Magnoliopsida > Rosales > Rosaceae > Pyrus > Pyrus communis. Next base: position 24,439,593 of record NC_084812.1, read on the forward strand.
TTTCTTTTTATTGATTATCACATATTTGTATTATTGTCACTCACTCGAGCTCCACAGCTTACCCAAGTTCCGTTTGGCTGATGCACCATTTCCATGATGTAGGCACTGATTTTACATATGACAGGTCTGGATAGATTATGAGAAACTGCTTGATATTTTGGTTCCATTGAGTGGTCCGGAATCTAGGCTCTCGCTCATTCCTATAAGGTTAGTCTAAAACCCTAGATTCGAGTGAATGAGAATTACCCACAATAGACCTTGTTAATATAAAATAGATTTACCATGTTATTGATCATAATCCAAGTAGGAAATTATATAGAGTTCCTTGGTTAAATTTGTGAAATGATATGTTACTGCATTCATTGATTAACATAATTAAATGCTAAGATCATGTATCTTTGATTCATGAATTGATTGATGGGATTGTGGAATGACCTTGGTTATGGTTGTTATTATTCTGATTATTTTAGTTGATCAATGTGGCCTGAGAATAATATGTGCTTCATTGGTTATTTGATATGTTACATACTGTGGATGGAAGTATCGTGCTGAAAACATGGAATTTATATGATGGATGGAATGAGAATCTTGAACGGCATGTTGGTTAGTTTTGTAGCCCTGAACTTGGTAATGTCATGCATGTCAAGTTCTAATAATTGATTACAGAATGCTATGTATTCCAGTTAGAACGCACTAGAATAAATGTCTAAATTAGTGCACGACGAACTACAAATGGCTTGATCCCTAATGAGGGTACGTAAGCAGTCTAACGAGGAGTTTAGATGCAGTCATAAAGTATACAAAAAATTACTATGTGATTCGATTCTCGAGTTGTGATTTGCCATATCCCAGAGGCGAGGTATGTTAAGATACGAGTATTTGGTGATGTCACGTGTCGATCCTGGACGTATGTCGGGATCGGGGCGTGACAGAGGTGTGCCTCAAGGCATTTGATCGGTCATCCTTTTTGTCTAAAAGTTGTCGAAATCTGGAAAGAAAAAAAAAAAGAAATTGAAATCTGGGGTTTTAGTTGCATTCGGAGAAGATGAAGAAGAAGACAAAATTGTTGGCTGATATTTCTTTATTTTAATTTTTTGTTTCTCTAAACTGTCACTTCTGACCAATAGCTATTATCTAGCATATTTCTTTCTGTTTGGTTTTTATTTTTAATACTAGCATATGCTCACACACTTTATGTGTGTGAATGTTTTTTTTATTTTATTTTTGTCTTTAAGATAAGAAAAGGGGAGAAAGAGAGAATGTGAAAATGGGGGGGATGAGTTTTTGTTTTTTTTTTTTTTAAATTAAAGATTTGTTAGGATCACATGTACATTATGTTTTTCAAAAAAATTGTAAAATTTAGTTTGTGCAAAATTATTTTATCTATAATTTTAATTTGTATAGAAGAAAAAAATGCATTTTCATCCTTTTTTAGGTAACGAAAAATTTCATTAATATGTAATTTAGATTATTTTATAAATCTCAAATGACTAAAAGTTGTGCAGAAAGAAAAAAAAAAGACTTTTATACTTTTTAATATTATTTTATAAATACCAATAAACTCAAAAAACTTTTATACTTTTTAATATTATTTTATAGATCCAAAAATTGTGTGGCCAGTTGAAAAAATAAGGCTTGTTTTATTAACACTCCACATTTTGTTGGTTATACCCCACATACTTAATACACCCATATTTACTTTTTAAATTAAAATTTTCTTAACACATCCCACATATTTTCCAATACTAACCTCACACCTCACATCTCATACACCCCACACCTCACATCTCACACACCCCACAATCATCAACTAATTAACCACAATTCAAACTCTTCATCTCTTTCAAACAAAAGAATAATACACATTTAAAAGACAAGAAAGATGAATTAATTGTTGTATAAAATCTCCATCTTGCCGTTTGATTTATAAACCTGTCAAATTTTCTTGAATGATCACGTTGGATTCTAAGAAGCCCAATAGACAAATGATAGGAACTGTTCTTATAAAGTCATGTCAATTCCAACCAGCCAAAAAACATTGAATTTCTTCATTATCAAACAGCCACAAGAATATTACATTTAATTACATCTTAAAATTTTACAACATTCTCCAATTTTCTTCATATTTCTTGGATTCCAATTTGAGCAGGGCTTTACAAAAAGTCAATTTTTTTATTTCATTATTCAAATAATATTTTGAATGTGAAAATCAATTAATGAACAAGGAGCAAAACTTTATTTTTTTTGTTCCGTTCATCAAAAGATATTTTCTTCATCAACATGTGCGTTTTTAGGGGTTTGTTCTATAATGGAGAGTACGAGTAGCTATGAGGGCTCAAATAGTCATTTCATATTTGAGTTACAAGTTGTTTAACATAACATTTTTAAGTGGAATATATTCAAAAACATGTATAGTGTTAATAAATAAAAACCCAAAAAAATAGCATCATTTTGTTTTTATTATTCTTTTGTAACGTTATACATTGTTCTTGTTTTTCTCTTTTAAGACTCTACCTATACCACCAAAATATTATACATAATATATATGAAAAAATTTAGATTCTGTGAGGCTTCACCTCACGCTTCAAGGCTTTCGCCTAGGCCTAGCTATACATGAGACGCCTCGCCTACGCTTTCGCCTTTTAAAATTTTGGTCTCAATTCATTGAACATTTTGTCAAATAGACGTTAAAGTAAAAAGGTGCATGAACATTTCATCTTTGACACCACCTTTCACCCTCATCCTGCCTGTTTAAAAAATTCCAATTCCATTTTTTACAACTGTAGTTCAAACGCTCATTTATCTTCATGCGGAGCAGTTAATATCGGAATGTGAGACTAAATATGGATCATATATCAACGACACGATGGGGATAGACGAGTAATGTGGCTCAATGATGGGGATAGACACTCGGGTGCCAATGCCGACGAAACAAAGCGAGGTACATCACCTACATTTCCCGACACAGACCTCGCCAATACGTAGTTCTCCACATCTTCAATCTCCTTTATTAATCCTTCAACATCGAAACCTAAACAACAGAACACCTTCCGAATCAATCTCTTCACGAAACAGAAACAGAGGGCGGTTTTGGCGATCATTTCTGAAGGTCATCCCATCTTGTTCACTAAAAGATCCATTGCTAGCATTAGTTTCTTCTCGGACACAATCATACACCGTGGTGCCGCCTCAGAGCAGAGAGAACATCCTCGGACCAACCCCACCTCTTAGAAACCTGGCGACTTCGATTCCATACAGACCTATAATTTGATAAGGCAAGTGGTGAAAATACAGCACAAGGGAATCACAATGGCACAATGATGCTTACCCAGGCCATGGCCACTGAGAAAAGGCTAGCTTCCACAGGCACTTATTAACAGACTAAAAAAGAAGAAAGTATTTATATCATCAAGTTACTAGCCGCAGATAGCGATTGGATTCATTGGAGAGATTCCACCAAAAATCTTCCCCATCATTACTATCAGACTAATGCAGACAGCAATTGGAGTCGTTTATCCACACACAAAGCGATTTCCAATTACAAATCTTATCAAAGCCTGATCTTTTGTCCCTTGGAAAATGCAATAATCAGCGACAAGAGCTGCCTTTTCATGTTTAATAACGCAAGCTATGCATAAATTCTTACAAACACAAGGGAACCACAATGACAGTGATACTTTACCCAGCCATTGCCACTGAAAACTAGGATGCTGCTTGTGGAGGAATATCATTAGACATTAGTAGAGCATAACACAGACAACTCGCAGACAATCGATGATATCTGACACAACTGATAATGTGAAAATTCAGACAAGTTGCTTTTGTATTTTTCATCTCCAGAATAGATTATAATGTGTACAATCTACTGAAGGCAGTTCCCAGACGAACAAACTCAAGAACCATCTACAGTTGAAGGCACCACAACCACGGAGCAGCGCATGTCATCATCAAGCTGTTTTCAGATAAGTTAACAAGATAATGCACTGTTAATTTGTTACACCTGGACCTCTACTTTTCCTTGCAGACACTCCCTAATTGAGGTACTTTGTCTATACACTTGGAGTTTCCATCCAAATAGGCCTAGGGAATTGGACAAATTCAGCTGCACATCTCCTAGCTAGTTCCTTACCATGAAATCTAACCCTTGCACATGCCACTTATTTCCCTCCATAGCACAAAGAACTCGAGCGCGCGCGCTGCACACACACACACACACACAACCCTTCCACATGTCACTTATTTTCCTCCAAAACACAAAGAATGCGCGCGCCGCACACACAACCCTTCCGCACGCCACTTATTTTCTTCCAAAGCACAAAGAATGAACGCGCCCACACACACACACACACACTGCATGGAGTTGCAGGTTTTTTCATTCCTTCATTGCTACAATAGATTAGATTGAACCCCAATGAAGCAACATGTGTGTATAATCTATCAAATGCAGTTCCTGTACGAACAAAGTCAAGAACATCAATCTTAAGTTGAAAGCACCACAATCAGGTCAAATCTCAAGTTAATTTCAAATACAACAACAACTACAAAGCCTTTTCCCACTAAGTTAATTCCAAATAAGAAAGTAAATATATAACTAAAGTAGCTAGACAGTGGAACGCTAAGACAAACAAATAATTAACAAATGAATTCATTTCGAGAAAAATATAAAACAGTAGTTAAGTTCACAAACATACAATGCTGAGCCAAAAGTTAGCTCCTACCAATGGAAATGAACAGCGCTGCATCTACGATACTACCACCATCAGATATCCTGGACTTCAACTCTTTTGTCCTACCACCATCATACATCCTGGACTTCAACTCTTCCTTGATACACACTCAATAACTGAGGTACTTCATTTATATTTCTGGCCACAAACCTCTCCAAGAAATACTTCTCCGCAGGCACCAACAAAGAATACAAACTCACATTTTCAATCCCCTTTATCAATCCTTTCAACAATAAAACTTTAACAACTGAACACCTTGGAACCAATCTCTTCTCCAAACTTAAACAGAGGACCAGCGGGCTTTTTGCAATCATTTTTGAAGACCACCCCATCTCGTTCACTAAAAATTCCAGTGCTCGTATTAATTTCTTCTCCGAGACAATCATACAATTAGGCTGACTCCTGAAGGCAGCGAGAACATCATCCTCAGACCACCCCCACCTCTTATAAATTTTGCGACTTCGATTCCATACAGACCTATTCCTAACACACAATGCGTTCATTGCTAACACCGAAGTTGATTTTTGCAGATCAAAACCCATTTCACTAAGCTCATCCACAAGTTGACCAAGATCTTTAGGCTTTAGCTTTAAAGTGCTGGGATGATAAGTAAGCAACAGGGAAATACAGGATTGGGGCATACCTGATTTTTTCAAAACCTCAATATTTGGCGCTACCTTCTTGGAGTGGCCCTCAACGAAAATCCAGGAGCCGCGCTTTAAAACGGAAACGACATTTTTCTGAGAAAGCAGACTCCTAAGGAAATCATAAGTGGGTGCAATCCGTTTCTCCAAGCTCGTAGACAAAAGCTTCGGTCCATATGCCAGAGTTTTTGCAAGGTCCCCCCTTGAAACTCCTAGAGAAGCGAAAAACTCAAGCTTTGGCAAAAGGGTTTTCTCCGTATTGGAGTTAAGAACTGGAGAGTGATTCCTGACGATCCTGGAGATCTGGGTCTCAGATAATCCATGGTTTCTGAGAAAGGACAAAACGGAGTCTGCTCTTTTGGGGGATCGCAACTTGACCCACTTAGACGCTGAAATCGCACCTTCCGGGGACAGCCCACATGAGTTTATGAGGTAATTGACTGTGAAATCATGGTGGGTTTCTGAGATTTCTGAGGTGAAGTGACTGCAGAGTAGCAGATTTTGAAGAGGAAAATGTAAGGGTTTTACATCTCCAACGACAAATCGTTTAAATGTGGAAGCAACTATGCAGGAAGATGGAGAATAACAAAATCTGAGAGTAACGACTTTCAATTTGGAAAGCAATACCATCGTTTCAGTTAATAATAGATGATCAATTTCAAATTTGGAACTGGCAACGGCCCCAAAAACCCCTACCAGGTCTTCCGCTCACTGGGCTTTTGGTTTTAGCATATTTCAATTTCATTTCTTTTCCCTTGGAGTTTAATAGAGGTTAGGTTTTAGTTGTGGAATTTATTTAATTATTATTTCTAACTATTTGTTATTCTATATTTTTTTTATCATTGGTAGATGGCGCATTATCGCAATAATTGAAAAAAATTATGCTTATGTCTCTTTATGCGGGGACGATCCACACCGATTCGTTTTTTTTCTAACAATTAAATATTTAGCCTACTAACACTATCATTCTACTTACAAAAAAGTTGGTCATGTCTTGCATATGATTCAAACTCAATTTCTCTTGCTGGAGTTATACCATGCCGTGCCTATGCCTACATGCTTAGTGTAAAAGTTACTGGTAAATGGGTTCAATGCCGTGCCTATTGTTAAAACCCAAAGAACCACAAGAAACCTGAGCAAGGAGAAAAACTGATGCACACTATTTTCAGGAAGGATTTGCTTATTAATTCAAAGATGATAATGGCCTTTTAAAAGGCTTTACAAGATAAAGGAATGTAAATGCAACAGCCCACGATTTTACAGCTCCTAGAATCGTGGTATTTGACTAAGCTTGAAACTGAAAGTGCAACAAACCTGTTCCTAAGAATCAGGCATTTATTAACAGCTACAAAACCAACTACGTGAGTAGCCTTAGAAACAAAGAAACCTAAGCCAACAACTTTAACATCCTCCCTTAAACTGAATACCAAGTTATTCAGTTTACTGTTGGATAAGAACCAACACCCATCAAACTTCGCAATTTCACGAACACATCAAACTTCAAGGGCTTTGTAAAAATATCTGCAACTTGCTCCTGGGTTGAACACTGAACCAATTCCACAGTTCCCTCCTTCGTAAGATCACGAAGAAAATGAAAGCGAACATCAATGTGTTTGCTACGACCATGCAAGATTGGATTTCTTGAGAGTTTGATGGTTGATACGTTGTCACAGAATAACACCGTAGCCTTGCTTTGATCATAACCTAGTTCCCTTAGAACTCTTCTTAGCCAGATAGCTTGACAAGCACCGGACGCTGCAGCAATGAACTCAGCCTCAGTGGTGGAAAAAGTGACCACTGGCTGTTTCTTCGAGGACCAAGATACAGCACCTGAGCTCATTAAAAACACATACCCCGAAGTGCTCTTCCTGTCATCTTGATCACCTGCATAATCACTATCCATGTATCCCAGAAGCTCTTCATTTCCTCCCTTCTTATAGAACACCCCGAAACCAATAGTCCCTTTCACATATCTCAATACTCTTTTTGCTGCCTGTAAATGCATTTCAGTAGGCCTCTCCATGTACCTACTGATCAAACTCACTACATATGTCATATCCGGACGTGTAGCAGTCAGATACATAAGACTTCCAACAATTTGTTTGTAAAAAGTGCTGTCTACCCTAACTCCACCTTCGTCCTTCACCAGCTTGAATCCAGGAACTACTGGATTATTCACTGGATTGCATTGATCCATTCTGAACCTGTCGAGCACCTCCTGCGCATATTTTCGTTGCCCAATGAAGATACCATCAGATCTCTGCGATACCTCAATGCCAAGAAAGTACTTCATCTTTCCAAGATCCATCATATCAAATTCTATCATCATAGACTGTTTGAAATCTTTGAACATAACTTCATCATTTCCAGTAAATATGAGATCATCAACATATAGACAAATAATCAAAACTTTACCTCCCTCTGCTGTTTTGATGAACAAAGTATGTTCATATGGACACTTCTTGAAACCTTCATTAATAAAGTAAGTCTCTATACGGCTGTACCAAGCTCGTGGAGCTTGTTTAAGACCGTACAAGGCTTTCTTAAGCTTGTACACTTTGTGTTCTTGTCCCGTTTTTTCATAGCCAGGAGGCTGAGCAACAAAGACTTCCTCATTTATCTCTCCATGCAAAAATGCAGACTTGACGTCTAGTTGATAGATCTCCCATCCCTTTTGAGCAGCCATCGAAATCACAACTCGAATCGTGTCTAGTCTCGCTACAGGTGCAAATACCTCATCATAATCTATCCCATACTTTTGGCTGTACCCTTTTGCAACGAGTCGCGCCTTGTATTTGTCGACTTCTCCATTCTCATTGAGTTTCGTCTTGTAGACCCACTTCACCCCGATAACTTTACTGCCAGTTGGTAACTCTGTAAGTTCCCACGTATCGTTTCTTTCTATTGCCTCGATCTCCACGTTCATGGCTGCCCTCCATTTCTCATTTTTTACTGCATCTTCATAAAACATGGGATCACTGTTAATGAACAAAGCCAAGTTGACAAAGTCTTCTTCCTCAGAGAGGCCTTGCCCACTCTCATAATCATTCATCCATGTTGGCGGTCTTCGTGTCCGTGCCTCATGAGGTGAATCTTCTTGAGCACCATGATCCACCTCTTCGACATCTTCACTGTCTTCAGTTTCACCACTGTCCTCATATTCTTCAGTGCTACTGATTTCTGACTCCTCATTTGCATCAACTTCTGTCTCTACTTCTTCATCTGTTTCCCACTCAAGGTTAGCAACAATGGCTTCCTTGTAGCAAGCCTCCCAATCCCAGCTTTGATCTTCTTCGAAAACAACGTCTCGGCTTACAATTATTTTCTGAGAGATTGGATCAAATAATCTGTAAGCTTTTGACTCGTCACTTACCCCAAGAAATATGCATTTCTGACTCTTATAGTCAAGCTTTATCCTTCTATTGTCAGGCACATGAACGTGCGAGATACATCAAAAGATTCTGAAATAGTTCACTGATGGTTTGACTCCACTCCATGCTTCTTCTGGTGTCTTGCTTCTCACGGCAAATGTGGGACTTCTGTTGAGAATATGCACTGTCCAATTAACAGCTTCAGGCCAAAATGTTTTTGGGATATGCTTTCCAGAAAGCATACTGCGAACCATGTTCATAATCGTCCGATTCTTCCTCTCGGCAACTCCGTTTTGCTGGGGAGTATATGCAGCTGTCAGTTGTCTTCGAATTCCATTCACATCACAAAACGTTGTGAATTCTTGTGATGTGAACTCCCCCCCACGATTAGTGCGAAGAGTCCTTATGTATGCTCCTGTTTCCTTTTCAACTCTAGCTTTGTAATTCTTAAAGACAGCAAAAGCTTCAGATTTTTCAACCAAAAAATATACCCAAGTCTTTCGACTAAAGTCATCGATGAAAGTAATAAGATACCGTTTTTTACTGTTTGATGTTGGATTTATAGGCCCGCAAATATCAGCATGTACTAGCTGAAGGATTCCAGAAGCCCTCCATGCTCTTTCCTTTGGAAATGCGTCCCTTCGTTGTTTCCCCACCAAGCAATCTTCACAGACTTTAAAGGGAGTTTTGAATTCTGGCATACCCTCCACCATTTTCTTTTGTTGAAGAACTTTAAGACCACTCCAGCTTAAGTGCCCATATCGACAGTGCCATAGTTGGGATTGGTCTGTGATAAGAGAGACAAGACACCTTTGTTCCTTTATCTGACACCGAGCAATGATAATGAACATCCTGTTGTGTGACATTGACGTTTGAATAATTAAACCCCTCTCAGGATGAAAAATCTTGCAGGTTCCATGTTGCATGAGAACCGCAAGACCCTTCTCTTGGAGTTGCCCAATGCTCAGTAGGTTGTTCCTCAATTCTGGTACGTAAAACACCTCGGTGATCACGTGCATGATGCCATCAATCTCCATTCGAATGCTCCCCTTTCCTTGTACTTCCATGCGTGCATCATTTCCCAGTTTAACTGAGTCCTGGAGGTTTTTATTAAGATCACAGAAAAACTCTTCCCTCCCACACATATGATTACTACACCCTGAGTCCAAGAACCAAAAACAGTCACTTCTAGCCTTGTTGTCATTCACATATGCCATGAGTAGCATTTCTTCACTTGTCTCAGCAATGTTTGCCTGTTTTTCCTTTTTAGGGCACTCCCATTGAAAATGACCAAGCCCATGACAGTAGTAGCATTCAACCGTGGATTTGTCATACCCAGACCGGCCACGTCCTCTTCCTCTTCCTCGATAAGAACCACGACCCCCACTCCGTCCTCCTGGCTGAAATTCATTTGTGACTTGCAATGCTTGTTCATCCATGGTATGCCTACTCATTCGTTGTTCATGGACGAGTAAACTACTTTGAAGTTCGTCAATGGACAGAATGTCAATATCATTGGACTCCTCTATGGAGCACACAACATAATCAAATTTAGGCGTCATGGACCGTAAGATCTTCTCAATGACCACCACATCACCCATCTGTTCTCCATGAAATCTCATCTTGTTGGCAATGGTGAGTGTTCTTGCAAAATAGTCATTCACTGACTCTCCTGTCTTCATGTGAAGTACCTCAAACTCTTTACGAAGAGCTTGCAGTTGTGCACGTTTTACACGAGCCGTGCCTTGATATTTTTGCTTCAAGGAGTCCCAAATGTCCTTCGCTGTGTCCTTCTTCAAGATTGTCTCCAATATCGATCGATCGATAGCTTGAAACAGATAATTCTTCGCCTTTAGATCTTTAAGCCTGTGCTCCTCGATCGCCTTCTTCTGTGTCTCTGTAGGATCCACTCCTTCTGCTGCTGCAGGAATCCCAACTTCCACCAGACCCCAGTACTCTTTGGATCACAGAAAATTCTCCATGAGCATGCTCCAATGATCATAGTGCCCATCAAACTTAGGAATGGCTGGCTGCACGAAACTGCTTTCACCAGCCATATTGTTACTCCTTCTCACTGAACTCGTGTTTGATTTAAGACTTTGATCAGGCCCCGTGGTGGGGCTCTGATACCAGATGTTAAAACCCAAAGAACCACAAGAAACCTGAGCAAGGAGAAAAACTGATGCACACTATTTTCAGGAAGGATTTGCTTATTAATTCAAAGATGATAATGGCCTTTTAAAAGGCTTTACAAGATAAAGGAATGTAAATGCAACAGCCCACGATTTTACAGCTCCTAGAATCGTGGTATTTGACTAAGCTTGAAACTGAAAGTGCAACAAACCTGTTCCTAAGAATCAGGCATTTATTAACAGCTACAAAACCAACTACGTGAGTAGCCTTAGAAACAAAGAAACCTAAGCCAACAACTTTAACACCTATGCCTATGCCTATGCCCACATGCTTAGTGTAAAAGCAAACTCACATTTTCAATCTGCATCAGCCCTTTCAGCAACGAAACTTTAACAACGGAACACCATTGCCAATCATTGCCGACGGCCAAGCCATCCCATCTTTTTCACTAAAACGTCCGACAGTCATACAGCGTGGGTGCCGCCTGAGAGCAGAGAGAACATCGTCCTCAGACCAACCCCACCTCTTATAAACTTGGCGATTTCGATTACATATGGACCTATTGTTACCACACAACGCTCTTATTGTCTCTAACGACATTGATTTCAGCAGATTAAAACCGATTTGCTTAATCTCATCCGCAAGTTGACCAAGATCTTTACGCTTTAGCATAAAAACGCCGGGACTCTGAAGCATCAACGGAGAAACGCATGATTGGGGCATACGTGATTCTCTTAAAACCTCAATATTTGGCGCCACCTTCTTGGAGTGACCTTCCACGAAAATCCACGAGCCCGACTTGAAAACAGAAACGACATTTTTCTGAGAAAGCAGACTCCTAAGGAAATCATAAGCGGATGCAATCCGTTTCTCCAAGCTCCTCGTCAAAATCTGCGGATTATAGGACAGAGTTGCTGCAAGGCCCTTTCTTGAAATTTGCAAAAGACCTGAAAAATACTTGTCAAAAGGGTTTTCTCCGGATCAAATTGAAGTAGTTCTGAGCGATTCCCAACAAGCTTCGAGATCTGGTCTCGAAGAAAGTACAAAAGGAGTCCGCTCTCTTTGGGGACCGCAGCTTGACCCTCTTGAAGGCTAAAATCACATCTTCTTGAGACAGCGCACGCGAGTTTGTGAGGCAATTGACTGAAATCATGGTTGGTTTCTGAGATTTTTGAGGTGAAATGTCTGCAGCGTAGCAGATTTTCCTCTTCATAATCTGCTACTCTGCAATCTCAGAAACCAACCACGATTTCACAGCCAATTACCTCATAAACTCACGTGCGCTGTTCTGAGAAGGTTCGATTTCAGCCTCCAAGAGGATCAAGCAGACCTGCGGTCCTTGAAGCGCATCATTTTGGTTATAATTCTGACCATATTTGTTGCAAATAGACTTAAATACCCTCACAACAAAGTAGAGTGCAATTGTCAACTCAAACGCACAAGTTGCAAGGATTCAAATTTACATTTCTTTCCTTCATCATTTGTTTTCCCCATCATTTTTCTTCAATTTGCCCTTCATTTTTTTCTTGTACCAAACTACCCATTAATTTGGTTGATCAATTAAGTTACGCGAAATTAAATTCACTGATTGGTGCTAAAATGAGTGAAAAGTACATTCTTGCATTTTTGGTTGATGATTCTTTATTTTGGATTCAATACTTTACAACTCGTGTCCAACAATCAATTCAAAAAGGATGATGCCCGGCTAGGACCAGCGCTTGCTTCCCGACTATTGCATCAATTGTAGCGGCTCAAGCTTGTGTCCGACTATCACAACAATTAGTATCTTACTAGAAACTCAACTAGCACACAGTTCTGTCTCCACGCCTTTGCCATTCGATCTCCCTTGATCTCCATTCAGTCTTCAAGTGGAAGTGGCACAACACTTACGCGGCCATCAATCACCTTTTTAACCTTGCAATATACTAATGCGATAACGCATAATGTATGAAATGAAATGATTTTTTAAATCAATCAATTACGAAAACCACAAGGCACATCCATAAATGATTTCTACTTAAGCGTAGGAAAAACCAATGATCAAAAACTAATTTTTTCTCTAAAAACAAACGGCTACAAAACTGGTTTTTCTTCTCTTAAAATACTTTGGAAAATGCTCTCTGCTCAATGGCTGCTCTAAGCTATTATATATATCGGATTCAAAACTAACACATCCTTATCAACGTATTCCGTAGCTAGATGAAAGAACTGGTAATCATCGAAGATATGTTCACTAAAACACAACAGATTTAGAAGTCAAAATGGTTATAAGGAGCAATGCACTTGGAGTCTGGACTCCGGGTCATACAAGCGGCACGCCTGAGGCTACTTCATTTCTGTGCTAATCTAAACTACTCTTGCATTGCAGTCCTTATCTTCCTATGGAATTCCAAGGAAATATATAATTAGAACATGCATCAAATTTAACACAAGTTATCTAAACAGTGTGGCCCAAAACCTGTTTTTCCTTCCTCCAGTAATTTTAATTCAGGCATGGAAACACAATTTCGCCATTCAAACTAAACTATGGACGACTCAATGTTCAGTTTGATGAACTATCTCTAGCTTTAGAAGTCCTATTCCAACCAGTAATCCAGAAAATAAACATGAACTTTTAACAGAACTGCCCGCCATCTAGTTTCTTCCACTTGGTTCTAATGGTGTTTGCAAGGCAAAATCTCTTGCTCTCTTCCTCGTTCACTTTCCTGCAGCACCTTGGCCAGCCTATATGTAGATTGTGACAGCACCAGACAGATGGGGAAACACTTCAAAGTCAACTAGTGAAGCCATTCACAAGAACTGTGGCTTGAGGTCATTTTCCACGATATCATTTGTAGTCTTATTCATAATTTGAAAGGAAAATTAATGAAAAGGCTGGCTAAACCATTGAATCATTATCTCAAATCCAAACTCCTCCACTCAGCATTACAACTCTAACGAATCAGTATAACACATCTTGTCAAAGCTTCATTTTCGTTTTTCAATAAGCAAGCATTACATAAACTGAACGCTAACAAGGCTAACACAAAGACAATGAAAGTAATAGTTTAGGCAGCCATTGCCACTGAAACCAAGGCTGGCTAGCTGTTCTTGGAAGAAAATTACTAAGTTAGCAGAGCTAAACAGCTAAAGCAGCTATGCAGCAGAATGCAAACACAAAACAAACAAGTATTCGTTTTTCTTTGGCCAAGACTAACATCTGAACTTATTTCTACAGAAATATGAAGAGTGTGTTGGCATAAGTAAAACAGTAGTTAACGAACGAACTTACAAAACTGGGCCAAAAGCTAGCTGCTACCATTGACAATGACGAGCACTGCATCTCCTACCAACATCAAACATCCTGGGCTTCCACTTTCCCTTTATACACGCTTAACAATTGAGGTACTTCATCTATATATCTGAACACAAACTTATCCAAGAAGCACTTCTCCGTAGGTGCCAATAATGAACTCAAACTCACATTTTCAATTTCCTTTATCAATCCTTTCAACACCAAAACTTTCACGACCGAACACCTTGGTATAATTCTACTCTCCAAACTGAGACTCATGACAGTCGGGTATTTGACAATTGATCTCTGCGGCCATCCCATCTTGTTCACTAAAAAATCCATTACCGACGCTATTTTTGTCTCCGACTTATTCATACAGAACGGGTACCGTCTGAAAGCAGAGAGAACATCATCCTCAGACCAACCCCACCTCTTATAAACTTCGCAATTTCGATTCCATACCAAGTTACTATCGTTAAAGCGCAATAATAATACACACATTGCATGCACAAAAGTTGATGTTTGCATATTAAAACCCATTTGCTCAACCCTATCCACAACCTCACCAAGCAGTTTAGGCGTCAGCGCAAAAGCAGTGGGTTGACGAGCAAGCAACAGAGAAATGCAGGATGGGGGCATACCTGATTCTCTCAACATCTCAAGATTTGGCACCAAATTCTTGGAATAGATAAACCATGAGCCCCGGCTCAAAACCGAAACGGCATTTTTCTCAGAAATCATACTCCTAAGGAAGTTGTAAGTGGGTACAATCTGTTTCTCCAAGCTCACACTCAAAATCCGCGGATAATTTGCCAGAAGTTTTCCAAGGCCCTCCCTTGAAACTCCATTCGACCTGAAAAACTCAAGCTTTGGCAAAAGGGTTTTCTCCGGATTGGAGTTAAGAAGTTGTGTGCATGACCTGACGATCTTGGAGATCTGGGTTTCGGAGAATCCATGGCTTCTGAGGAGGGACAAGACGCAGTCTGCTCTTTCTGGGGATTGCAACTCGAACCACTTGGATGCTGAAATCGCACCTTTTGGGGACAACCCACATGAGTTTATGAGGTAATTGATTGTGAAATTAGGATGGATTTCTGAGATTTCCGAGCTCAAGTGTCTGCGGAGTATCGGATTTTGAACAAAGAATGTGATTCTGGAAGCAGCAACTATGCTGGAAGATTGCGAATAGCATAATCTGAGTGTTTGCAGCATACTAGCGGTGTTAGTAGAGTGGAAGCAACTGTGCCGATGACGATCAAATTCAATTGGAAAATCCCCAAAACCCTACCGGCTAATACTTCCCCTTTTTTTAAACAATCAGTACTACTACTATGGTTGGTGCTTTTCTCTTTCGCTTACAAGGGATGTTTTAGATTCAATTTTCGATAAAAATGAATTTAAACTACCTTATTTCTCTTTTGAGCAGTGTGAGGTCCTTGTTTATATAAGTTTTTAGATTAATGATGATAGAATAAAAAGAGTGTATTCAATTGGGAGTTTGAGATAATTTAATAGATTTATAAATTTATAGACTTCTAGGGAGTTCAATTGATTTTATGAGATTCCATGTAAGGGGGTGTATTCAAATGAGATTTTGAAGCATTTTAATTCTTTTAATGAATCTAGGGGTCTTTAATTAAGATTTTAAGTGATTATCTGAAATTCAAATCAGAATTTTAAGATAGTTAATTAAAATTCTTAGAAATCTGAATGTATTCAATTAGTATTTTAAAGCAGTTTATAATATTTCAGGTGTATTCAATTAAAAATTGATTTTCAAGAATTTGAAAAAGTCTAGGAATTCGAGGGAATTGAAGAGATTTCAAAGTGTATTTTAAGCATCCACAAATCTCATCCTCCCCATGAGATTTCGAGGGAATTGAATCAAAATTTTAAATGAAATCTCTACAAATCAATTAAACTCTATAATATTCTATGGATTTATAAATCCATTAAAATCTCTCAAATTCTCAATTGAATACAACATTTTGATTCAATTCTCTCAAAATGTCACATCCCGGCCCGGGGCGGACCACTTCCCGGGCCCGCTCCACCACCGTAGCACGATATTGTCCGCTTTGGGCCTCGACCACGCCCTCATGGTTTTGTTTCTGGAAACTCACACGAGAACTTCCCGATGGGTCACCCATCCTAGGAATGCTCTCACGCGCTACTCGCTTAACTTCGGAGTTCTCATGGAATCCGAAGCCAGTGAGCTCCCAAAAGGCCTCATGCTAGGTAGGGATGGGAATATACATATAAGGATCACTCCCTTGGGCGATGTGGGATGTCACAATCCACCCCCCTTAGGGGCCCTACGTCCTTGTCGGCACACCACGACCAAGGTTAGGCTCTGATACCAAATTGTCACATCCCGGCCCGGGGCAGACCACTTCCCGGGCCCGCTCCACCACCATAGCACGATATTGTCCGCTTTGAGCCCCGACCACGCCCTCATGTTTTGTTTCTGGGAACTCACACGAGAACTTCCCGATAGGTCACCCATCATGGGAATGCTCTCACGCGCTACTCGCTTAACTTCGGAATTCTCATGAAACCCGAAGCCAGTGAGCTCCCACAAGGCCTCGTGCTAGGTAGGGATGGGAATATACATATAAGGATCACTCTCCTGGGCGATGTGGGATGTCACACAAAATCTCATGGAAGATGTGAGATTTGTAAATGCTTAAAATACACTACGAAATCTCTCAAATTCCCTCGAATTCCTCAACTTCTTCGAATTCTTTAAAATCAATTTCAAATTGAATATACCTGGAATGTTATAAACTTCATTAAAATCCTAATTGAATACACCTAGATTTCTAAGGTTTTTAATAACCCGTCTTAAAGTCCCAATTGAATACACTTTGAATTTTAGAAAATCATTTAAAATTTTGATTGAATACCTCTAGATTCACACTATGTTTAAATGAGGAAAAAAAACATAGAATTTTGATTAAAGTTAGAATTTGCAAATTGACATGCACGAATTTCTTTGTTTGAATTCATAAACATAGAAATTTAGAATATCCACGTGGAAAAAAAAAACTTGGAATTTGAGACATCCAATTCTCAAGTTCAAATTCCATGTAAATAAGTATCATTTCTCAATTTATATTATAGAGAGTTTTAAAATAAATAAAAAATTCGTATTTAATTATATTGTTCTTTAACCAAATAAGAAAATTCACAAATTCTAGAAAATAAAATTTCGTCATTTCAATTTCTGTTATTTTAAAATTCCTTAGTAATTTTAAATTTCTTCATTCAAATACAGTATAAAAGAATTAAAATCCATCAAAATCGTTTTTTTTTTTCTCGAAATCAATAAGGAGTATGATTCTCTCTTCTCCGTTTTTCCTCTCATCTTCCCTCCATCCCTCTTTGAACGGGTTACGCTAACATCTTATATTAACTTTTTTTAAAAAAAAAGAGAAAGACAAAATAAAGAATGTGAGATGAGAAGACATAAGGAAATGGAAAAAGAAAGGGAAATAATCTTAATCCAATCAATAAACCACCTAACTAAAGTGACAATCCATTGGCTATTTTGTGGCTCCCTAATTCATCCTTAAGTCCTCATCCCATGGCCACCGGCTTCCAGCTAAGGCTGAGGGTCGGTGGCCGCCCCACCTCTCCTCCTCCTAGCCTCCCTTCCTTCTCCCCTTCCCCTTTTTCGTCTCCATCCCCCCTTCTCATCCTCCTAGCCCTTTCACCCCCCCTCTGTTTTCTTTCGTCATTTTCGCCTCCCTATCCCTACTATTCTCAGCCTTCCTCCCACCTCTACTCTCCCGTGCTTCCTCCATAGTTTTTCCTTTCATCTTCCCCCCCTCGGTGTTTTTCTCCTTCGTCCCTCTCTCCCCGCTTCCCCCTCCCCCGCACGCGTCTTTTTTCTCCTTCATCCATCCCTCCCTGCTCCCCCACCCCACAAGGTTTTCCATCGTCGTCCCAGGGGTTCTCTGGTTCCCTTGGATGGCTCTGCCATTTTGTGGCTTTGGAGGGTGTTGTTGGCTGCCGGGTTTGGCGTTGCGGCGACCCGGATCTGGGTTTCGTAGTGTCCCTCCTTCGCTGGGGTGTGATGGGCTTTCGAATATGTAGTGTTCTGTCCGCGGTGGACTTTTTTTTTTTTTTTTTGTGCTCCCGGTGACATGGTTGCTCACGGGTTGTTGTGCAATGCAGGTCTATTGCTCCGGGTGTTTTGGGCTCCCCGAGGGCTTTGCTCTTGGAACTATCATTTCTGTCTCATTTGGGTTCGTTTTTGGGGGGTGTGGTTGGTGGCTTGGAGACTTGGATGGGATAATGCCATCTGCCTTCCTTGTCGGTCGTCACTACCCTTCCCTCTGCTACAACCCACACCAGACGGCGGCTCCGACGGTCATCTCTGCACATGATCCTGCTCAGTCTTCTTCCAATGCTGCACATGTGACTCCACTGTGGACATGTTGGATTTATTTTATTCGTCCTATGCATGTGTTGGTCGCATGCTCTTTCGTTTTTTAGTCTAGCTTTTATGACTGTTCTGTGTTGCTTCAGCAATTGGTTTGTGTCGCGATTTTGTAGCCTCGCTGTTTAGCGTAGGTTTTGGTGAGGGTTCAGTGCTTGGTATGCCACTTATGGGTCTATCAATCTTGGGACTCCTCATTGTAATGATGAGTTTTGAGTGATTGTCGTTTAGGGGTTTTAAAGTTATTTGTAATTTGTGCTCATTACCTCCAGATCAAGAAATTGATCACTGAAGCTTATGTACCCATCTGGCATCCTTGTAAGTGGTTGGTTATTAATGAAATTCTCATTTCTTTCAAAAAAATAAAAAAAAAATCCTATACGAAGTTGTATTGAATATTGAAGCAAAATGGAAAATAAGGAGCCAAGAACCCATCGTTACTCGATCAAACAACCAATCCCAAATACCCCAATGTCCTCGGTTTCAGTTTCGAGAAGAGATTGGTTTGAAGGTGTTCAGTTGTTAAAGTTTTGTTGTTGAAAGGATTGATACACGGGATTGAACATTTGAGTTTGGGTTCTGTGTTGGTGCCTCCGGAGAAGTGCTTCTTGGAGAGGTTGTGGTCAGATATACAAATGAAGTTCCTTAATTATTGGGTGTGTATCAAGGAAGAGTTGAAGTTCACGATGTATGATGTTCGCTGGTCAAATGAGGTTAGATATTGTTATAGTTTTAGACGCCTTGGTGTAGTATCGTAGAAGCAGTGCTGTTCATTTCCATTGGTAGCAGCCAACTTTTGGCTCAGCATTGTAAGTTTGTGTCCTTAACATGTTTCTATAGAATTGAATTCAGCTGTTAATTATTGTTTGTCTTAGGATTTCACTGTCTAGCTACTTTAGTTATATATAGGGTTCCACTGTCTTATCTGAAATTCTTGCCAGTGGTCCTCCATTTCCGCTTCCGTTTCGAGAAGAGATTGATTCCAAAGTGTTCCGTTGTTTAGGTTTTGTTGTTGAAAGGATTGATGAATGAGATTGAAAATGTAGAGGACGTCTTGGCGAGGTTTGTGTCGGGATATGTAGGTGATGTACCTCAAATATATAGTGTATATATAAAGGAAAAGTTGAAGTGTTGGTAATATAACAATTTTAGCCCCCTTGATGTAGATGCAGCACTGCTTTTGGCTCACTATCTTTCATATTATAAGATGACTGGCATCCGCAGATCTTTATCACACTGGAAGCCATACAAACACGTCGTTTGTATTTTAAACTTTGTACCTTACTGCTCGAGTGCAGACTTCAGTGCTTCTTGGCGAGCATTCCTCTTATTTTGTTTGAGTTCATCCAAATTTTGTTCATTCTTTCAAATAGATGTTAAATTTAAGGAGCAAGTGCATTTCGTTTTTGACACAACTCGTTGTGTCATTCATATATGACAATATCTGCTCATCTATCCCCACAAATCATGAAATACGTCTGCAGCATATCCCCATCTATCACTATGGTATTGAGCCACATTACTCATCTATCCTCGTCATGTCGTTCATATGATCAATATCTAGTCGATGCTCCGACATTAACTGCTGTGTACCAATCCACAACAAAGACGGATGGGGATTTGAACTACAGTTGTCAAAAATAAACTTGGGATTGTTTTAGCAGAAAGATTGGGGGCAAAGAGTTGTGTCAAAAATGAAATGCCCATGCGCTCTTTTACTTAAACATCTGTTTGATGGAATGGACGAAAATGGTGCAAATTGAGTCTAAATAAGACGAAAATGCCATATTTAATCTAGGATTAAGCCTGGAAAGCAATGAAATTTGGAAGAAAATGCCATATCACATCTTCTCCAATTGTATCCTGAGAAAACCCTTTTGCCAAAGCTTGAGTTTTTTGCTTCGTTCGGAGTTTCAAAGAAGGACCTTGCAACAATACTGCAATATGAACCGAAGCTTTTGGCTATGAGCTTGGAGAAACGGATTATACCCACTTATGATTTCCTTAGGAGTATGCTTTCTCAGAAAAAGGTCGTTTCCGTTTAAGCCGTGGCTCCTAGATTTTCGCTGAAGGCCTCTCCAAGAAGGTGGCGCCAAATATTAGGCCTCGTTTGGTATATCGTATATAGAACCGGATAGTACTAATAATACGGAATCAGGTGTTTGATGCTCTAACGTATTAAATAGTACCCGGACTAGATATCCGACCCCACCACTTTGGTACTCCTCACACCCGGCTAATTATCCTCCCCAAAATCGATGTATTATTAGTCCGACTCTGCTTGGCCAAGTTCCTTTTCTGTCTCTCTTCTTCTCTCCGTCAGAGCAACTCCCCTTCCTCCCTTCCTGAGATCCGTTACGACCTGCAAGGTCGATCCATCTCAACCACAAACAATCCAAATACTACAAAAAGGTCTCTATATAACTCTCACACAAATCTGCAGAAAAAAATACCAGACTCTCTCTCTTGAAATGAAGGAAAGCAGAACGAGCTTCAACCTTTGAGCCTCTGAGTTTTCTGGATATTCATCCATGTCTTTTTTGAGTTTTAGGGTTGTTCTTCTTAGGATTTATTGGGTTATCAGGTATGCCCCAGCACTGCATTTCTGTGTTGCTTACTTGTCACCTCATCGCTTTAATACTAAAGCCTAAAGATCTTGGTCAACTTGTGGATGAGGTTAAGCAAATGTGTTTTAACCTGCAAAAATCAACTTCTGTGATGGCAATAAACGCATTGTGTGCTGCCATTAGGTCTAATTGGAGTCGAAGTTGCGAAGTTTATAAGAGATGGGGTTGGCTGAGGATGATGTTCTCTCTGCTTTCAAGCGATACCCCCATTGTATGATGGTGTCCGAGAAGAAACTAATTCTAACAATGGAGTTTTTAGTGAAAAAGATGGGATGGCCGTCAGTAATGATTGCGAAATCACCAGTGTCACGTGTTACAGTTTGGAGAAGAGATTTATACCCCGGTGTTCAGTTGTTAAAGTTTTGTTGCTGAAAGGATTGATAAACGGGATTGAAAATGTGAGTTTGTGTTCTGTATTGGTGCCTCCGGAGAAGTGCTTCTTGGAGAGGTTTGTGGTCAGATATATAGATGAAGTTGCTCAGTTACTGAGTGTGTATCATGGAAGAGTTGAAGTCCAGGATGTATGATGTTCGTAGGTCAAAAGAGGTTAGATATTCGTTATAACTTGAGACGCCTTGATGTAGTATCGTAGATGCAGTTCTGTTCAGTTCCATTGGTAGCAGCTAACTTTTGGCTCAGCATTGTAAGTTTGTGTTCTTAACTAGTGTTTTATATTTCTCTAGAAATGAATGGTTTTTTTTACTTTGTTCGTATGGGAATCGCCTTCGATAGAATGTACACATATGTTGCTTCCATTGGCGTTCAATCTTAATCTGTTGTGGCGATGAAGGAATGAAAAAACTTGCAACTCTGTGCAATATGTGTGTGTGTGTGTGTAAGGGGGTAGGGAACTAGCAGTGGCAGTGCAGCTGAAGTTGTCCAGTTTCCTGTGGCATATTTTGACGGAAACTCCAAGTACATAGAATGTACACATATTTTGACGTAATTTGTCCAGTTTCATGATTTGCCTTTGAAACTGTCATTTGGTCTTATTTTATTCTTTGAAACTGTCATTTTGGTCTTGTTCAGTCTTGATTCACACTATTTTCGTCCATTCCATCAAATAGACGTTAAATTAAGTAGCAAGTGCATTACATTTTTGACAAAGACGGACGGGGATTTGAACTACCGTTGTCAAAAATAGAATTGGGATTGTTTACAGATTGTGGGTAAAGAGTTGCGTTAAAAATAGTTCAAATTCATTTTTGGCGAGATTCGAAATTAAGATTTCTTACTTATAAGTGACCTAGCATCAAATGGCACAAAAATGACAAATTAGACAAAACCAACTTCAGAAAATAAATGTGATTAAAAGACAAGAGTGGAGGTGAGATAACAGGAGAGAGAAAGGAGAAGTGACCAATTTGTTCGGTCTGCTACGAAAAGTCTTAGGGAAAAATAGGACAGCCGTGGATTGGATTGAATGGCAATCCAACGGCTCTCAAGCCTCTTCAATTGCGTAGCATCCAATTCGGCGCAGTATTGAAGCAAAATGGAAAATAAGGAGCCGAAAACCCATCTTCCCCGATCAAACCACAAACCACCATCCCAATTAAAATTTGAAATTGGTCAGCTGTTGACATGGTGGGGCTCTATAAATTGAAGGCAGTCACCCTCCTCAGATTGGGTTACCCGCAATCTTCTTCTTCCAGCGTAGTTGCTTCCACATTTGAACGATTGGTTGTTGGAGATGCAAAACCCTCACATTTTCCTCTTCAAAATCTGCTACTCTGCAGACATTTCACCTCAGAAATCTCAGAAATCCACCACGATTTCACAGTCAATTACCTCATAAACTCATGTGGGCTGTCCCCAGAAGGTGCGATTTTATCATCTAAGTGGGTCAAGTTGCGATCCCTCAAAACGGCAGACTCCGTTTTGTCCTTTCTCAGAAATCATGGATTCTCTGAGACCCAGATCTCCAAGATGGTCAGGGCACGCCCAATACTTCTTAAGTCCAGTCCGGAGAAAACCCTTTTGCCAAAGCTCGAGTTTTTCGCTTCTATTGGAGTTTCAAAGGAGCACCTTGCAAAAACTTTGACATTTGAACCGAAGCTTTTGTCTCTGAGCTTGGATAACCGGATTGCACCCACTTATGATTTCCTTAGGAGTCTGCTTTCTCAGAAAAATGTCGTTTTCGTTTTAAGGCGCGGCTCCTGGATTTTCGCAGAAGGCCACTCCAAGAATGTTGCGCCCAAGATTGAGGTTTTGAAAAAATTAGGTATGCCCCAGTCCAGCATTTCTCTGTTGCTTACTTATCATCCCAACACATTACAATTGAAGCTTAAAGAGCTTGGTGAACTTGTGGATGAGGTTAAGCAAATGGGTTTTGATCTACAAAACTCCACTTCGGTGAAGGCAATACACGCATTGGGCGGTAGCAATAGGTCTGTATGGAATCGATGTCGCGAGGTTTATAAGAGGTGGGGTTGGTCTGAGGATGATGTTCTCTCTGCGTTCAAGAGGCAGCCGCAGTGTATGATTGTCTCAGAGAAGAAATTAATGCGAACACTGGAGTTTTTAGTGAAAGAAATGGGGTGGTCTTCGAAAACGATTGTGAAAACCCCACTGGTCCTTTGTTTCAGTTTCGAGAAGAGGTTGGTTCCAAGGTGTTCAGTTGTTAAAGCTTTGTTGCTGAAAGGACTGATAAACGGGATTGAAAATGTGGGTTTGCGTTCTTTGTTGGAGCCTGCGGATAAGTGCTTCTTGGAGAGGTTTGTGGCCAGATACATAGATGAAGTACCTCAGCTATTGAGTGTGTATCAAGGAAGAGTTGCAGTCCAGGATGTATGATGTATGTAGGTCAAACAAGGTTAGATATTGTTCTAATTTGAGAATCCTTGATGCAGTATCGGAGATGCAGTGCTCTTCATTTCCATTGGTAGCAGCTAACTTTTAACTAGTGTTTTATATTTCTCTAGAAATGAATTCAGCTGTTAATTATTTGTTTGTCTTAGCATTTCACTGCCTAGCTACTTTAGTTATATATCTACTTTCTTGTCTGAAATGAACCTGAGATTTGACCTGCTCCTCTCCCTGTGATTGTGGTGCTTTCAACTTAAGATTGATTGTTCGTGACTTTGTTCGTCTGGGAATTGTCTGTACGCATATGTTGCTTCTATTGGCATTCGATCTAATCTATTGTGGCGATGAAGGAATGAAAAAACTTGCAACTCTGTGCAATATACGTGTGGGCGCGCCCGTTCATTCTGTAATTTGTAATTTGGAGGAAAATAAGTAGCCATGTGGAAGGGTTAGATTTCCAGGTCAAGGATTGTTATTTCTGGCTGCAAATGATCTTACTATAAGAGCTTATTGTCATTTCTGGCAATCAAATGTTCTAGAAAAGAGAACAGAACAACCGGCGTTACCTATGTCAGCAGTCTATCCATGTCAAACCTTAATCCACATAAAATAGAGAACAAAACGACCATCATTCTCCTTAACATAATAAAGCAAGGGAACAATGTATGCTTACATGGTGCGACTAACGAGAGTTTGCAGCGTTTACAGGATAACAGCAGGAAAATCATATACAAGCAATTCTTCCCTCATCGCCTGCAGTACCGAATGCAATACATGGTGACATCCGTTTAAAAAGAACCACCAAGGGCTTTCACATGGATTCACTCATCCGCACAGATAACAGTAGCCAAGCGGCTCAACGTTACAAATCAGATCAGCTCAATCCTGTGTCCCCTGAAGAACCCAAACAGTAGCCACAACCACTGCATTGTTTTTTTAATAAGACAAGCGTTACTTAAATTGCCGCCCCCTTCCTTACCCCAAAGTCCGATGAAGGGGAATAATAATGACAGGATGATACTAACCCAGCCATAGCGACTGCAAAAGGCTAGCCGCCTGCGGAGGACACTATACTGCAGACCACCATTGATATCTTAGACACAGACACAATGAGATGTAAAACCAATGCACACAAGCACGCATACTGTTTGCTGTTGCCATTAACCGATCAAAAACTAAATGAAATTTTTAGTTTTATTCACTGCACTTCGTAATAGATTGAATTGAACCACACCACAATCAACGATGGTTGTCAAATGAGAGAAGCTGAATTGCACGTCACACTCATGTAATTAGAACATTGTTTAAGGGAATAGTTTTTAGTATACAAGACATACCCTTAAAATACAATGCCAAAGCTGCTACCAGTTGTAGTGCTGCATCAAGTGGCTGGAATTTGCAATCTCTCCAATTTTCATCTGTACTCATACATCCTGAATTGCAGCTTTCCCTTGGTACACACTCGACAGTTGAGGGACTTCAGTTTGATATCTGGTCACAAATCTCTCCAAAAATTGCTTCTCCGTAAAACACAACACCGAACCTAGATTCCCGTTTTCATCCATTAATCCCTTCAACATCAAAACTTTCACAACCGAAAACCTTGGGATAATTCTCTTCTCCAAACTGTAACCCATGGTCACAGGGGCTTTAAGAATCATTTGCGACGACAATTCCATCTTGTTCACTACAAATTCCATGACTTGCATTATTTTCTTCTCCGACTTGGTCATACAACATGGGTACCGCTTGAAAGCAGAGAGAACATCATCGTCAGACCAACCCCACCTCTTATAAACTTCGCAATTTCGAGTCCATATGGACTTACTATTGGCACTACTCAAAGCTTTTATAGCCATCACAGACATTGATTTTTCCATATCAAAACCCATTTGCTTAACCTCACCCACAACTTGAGCAAACTTTTTACGGTTTTGCATCAAAGCCTGGGTAAAATGAGCTACCAACAGAGAAATACATGATTGGGGCATACCTGATTCTCTTAAGATCCCAATATTTGGCTCAACATTCTTAGAGTGGCCTTCCAAGAAAACCCGCGAGCAGTTCCTGAAAACTGAAGTAATTTTTCCCCCAGAAATCATCCTCCTGAGGAAATTGTAAGTGGGTAGAATCTGTTTCTCCAAGCTTCTTGCCAAAAGCATCGGTTCATGCTCCACAGTTGTTGCAAGGTCCTCCTCTGAAACTCCAAGCGAAGTGAAAAACTCAAGCTTCGGCAAAAGGGTTTTCTCCGCATTGGAGTTAAGAAAGTGTGGGTACGTCCTCACCATCTTGGAGATCTGGGTCTTAGAAAATCCATGGTTTCTGAGAAAGGACAAAACGGAGTCTGCTCTTTTGGAAGATCGCAACTTGACCCACTTAGAAGCTAAAATCGCACCTTCTGGGGACAACCCACATGAGTTTATGAGGTAATTGACTGTGGAATTGTGGTGGGTTTCTGAGAGTTTTGAGGTGAAATGTCTGCACAGTAGCAGATTTTGAAGAGGAAAATGCGAGGGTTTTAGATCCCCAACCCTACCAACAAATCTTTTAGTTTTGGAAAAAAGTGAATAACCCAATCTGCCCGCCTTCAGGTTGAAGAGGGCTGCCATGTTAGACGCCGCCGGCACCGATCAATTTGAGGTGGAAAATCCAAAACCTCGCCGGCTCTTCCGTGCAAAGGGTTTTAGCATTTCATGTTTTTTTTTCCTTACGAGTGCCAAATTCTCTTTTATTCCTTGTGAAATATTTATTTTATTATTTTATTAGATGTTAATGAGACTCATATATTAAAAAATTTAATTAAATATATTTGACTCATTTTTTGTTTGTTGTAAAAAAGACAGTTAGAAAGTAAGGAGTCAAATGATTCACATGTCACATCATATATCGCATGTCTATTGAAGATTACCTAAATATCTTTTAATTCTATTTGACATATTTGACATCTCCATTAAAGATGGTCTTATGTTTTTAACAAGTTATCAATTTGATTCTTTAAGTTTCAAACTCATCAATTTTATCCTACAAAGACAGTCCTCCCTAATTTTCATGCCTTCCAACTTAATTTTCCTATGCCTTGCTGCATATCTATTTTTTGTCTTATTTTTTCTTTTTCGTTAATAAATGCCTTCTTGGTGAGATTATTTGTGAGTATTTCTTAATGAACATTTTAATTTTGAATCGGTGTGTTACTAGCTTCTCCTAGGTCTATTTTGTTGTAACAATATATTTGTTGCTGGAGTCGATATTACTTATTATCGATGAGTGTCATCCCGTTCGCTATATTCAAGATTGTGTACGTAGATTTTCACAAATGTCAATTTTCAAAGTGTTTGACTTTTTCATTACGAATGGAATTCCTTTGACTTTAGAATGTGAGTTTGAGTGTGAAAGATTTTAAGATTTTGATGCATTCCTTTGCTTATTCTCGAACTTGTCTCGTTCTCAAATCTACTATTACGATTATAACTAGTTTAGGCCAATGACCTCTTAGTTTTGTTAGAAACTTCTTTGAATTGAAGACCTCAATAATACAATAAAACCGGTATCATTTTATCCTAAAATGTTCTAGCTCACAAAAAGCGAAAACAAAATCATAAAACAAATAAAATTAAAATTAAAAATCGTAAGAAAAAAAATCACTTCACCAAAACAAACAATCAAAAGAGCAAAAATAAAAAACCTGTTGCAACTTGCAAGTTACACGACGACAAGACACAACCTCCTCTCTCTCTCTCTCTCTCTCTCTCTCTTTCTAGTTTATCATTTTATCCTAAAATGTTCTAGCTCACAAAAAGCGAAAACAAAATCATAAAACAAATAAAATTAAAATTAAAAATCGTAAGAAAAAAAATCACTTCACCAAAACAAACAATCAAAAGAGCAAAAATAAAAAACCTGTTGCAACTTGCAAGTTACATGATACGACAAGACACAACCTCCTCTCTCTCTCTCTAGTTTCTCTCTCTAAAAAGGCTAAAACCCTTTTTTCTTTGTTTGTGTTCTATAATGTGTTATATTCTGACTGATTTGTATATGTCACCGTGCATGTGTGTGTGGAAAGTAATTTAATTTCTTGGTTTGTGTGGTAATTCTGGATTGTTAGTTCATAAGGGTATTTTGCGAGTGTAGGAAACTCTTGTGGATGTCGATTTAGTAGGTAAAGTTATGTGCTTTATGATTCATTAAGTCAAGGATTATGATTTTGTTGAGTGGATGCATATTTTAACAAATGAGCATAGAAGCAGTCCTGCTCACAAGAGCGGAGTCAAGAATTTTCAATTGGGTAGGCTATCCATATTTTTCGTTCTTTTAGGATTGGACTTATACTCTTGAGAGGCTAGAGACTAAATGCACATGAGTTTAATGCTATTAGTTTTAGGTATGGTTTGGGGTTGAGGTAATTTAAAAAAAAGCTGGTATGAAAAAAGCTAGGAAAGTTTTTGGTGTTTGGTAAACTTCCAACTTTAGTTTTTTTTTTCCACAGTTTTGGGTGAAAAAAGCAAAAAAACAGAAGCAGCAAAAGGCATCTTTGAAAAACTAGCTTTTTAGCTTTTGCGCAAACCTAAACGCAGAAGATGATGATGATACTGAGTTGGGAGTCTTGGATTCGGGTCTTTCTCGAGATGTGAAAAGCATTGTCAACATCTTAAGTTTACAGAGCGAGTCGCTGGGCTCTGAGATGAAGAGGAAGCTCGATCAATGCGGCATAGCAGCCTCGTCAGAGCTGGTGGTAGCGGTTCTTTCATGTGTTCGCAATGATTGGGAAAGTTTGACACTATTCACACTCTCTTGATCATGATCAGGAGGTACTCTTGCGTTCATGATATTGGCAAGGCTATCAATACTTTCTATGCTTATAAACGCTTTCACTTTGATATATATAGGGAATTGCTATTAGCACTTCAAAAATCTCATTTAGCACTTCAAACTTTATATAATTAGAAAGAAAAATACACTTATGAGGAGTGTAGAATGAGATTTTTGGAGTGCTAATAACAATTCCCTATATATATATATAGGATGTTAGTTAATGTCTGTAATTTTGGTTAAAATATGTGTAATTTGTATTGGAATTCAAAATGTTAAAAAAAAAAAATTGTTAACGGGTGACTTATTTGATTAACGAGTTGGGTTTGGGTGACTCGTTAGCTTAACTGGTTGGGTTCGGGTGACCCATTAAATTAATGGGTCGGGTTCAACCTGACCCAAACCCATTAAACTCGACCCATTTACACGTCTAATGATAGGGTCCCAAGAGACATTCTTTGGAGGATTTTAGAGAAAAAAAAAGTACGAGTAACATATATCCAAGATATAAAAGATATGTATGATAAAATAAGGACTGTTGTAAGAACTCATGAAGGATAAACCGAAAGCTTCCCTATAAATGTAGGCTTACATCAAGACTCATCTTTAAGTCATTACCCTTTTGCATTGGTAATGGATGAGTTAATAGGACATATTCAAGATGATATTCCTTGGTGTATGCTTTTCGCAGATGATATAGTGTTGATAGATGAAACTTAAGAATGAGTGTTACATCCCAGTCCGCATAACAAGATATTATCTGCTTTGGGCCACGCCCTCACGAATTTGTTCTTGGGTTTTGGCACGAGAACTTCCTAAGGGGTCATCCATCATAGGACTACTCTTGCCCAAACTCACTTAACTTCGGAGTTCTTATGGGATCCGAAACTAGTGAGTTCCCAAAACGTGTCTTGCAATGGGAGCTGAGCATGTATATATAAGGCATAAAGGATTCTCTCCCGTGGGTGATGTTGGACACTACAGTCCACCCCCTTTAGGGGCCCGATGTTCTCATCGGCACACTTCCGGCCAAGGAGTGGCTACGATATCAAATTGTCACATCCCAATCCGCATAGTAAGATATTGTCCGCTTTATGCTATGCCCTTACGGATTTGTTCTTGGGTTTCAGCACGAAAACTTCTCAAGGGGTCACCTATCCTAGGACTGCTCTCGCCCAAACTCATTTAACTTCAGAGTTCTTATGGGATCCGAAGCCAGTGAGTTCCCAAAATGTGTCTTGCAATGAGAGGTGATCATGTACATATAAGGCATAGAGGATCCTTTCTCCTAGGTTATGTGGGACACTACAAGGAGTAAATACGAAGCTTAACCTTTGGAGAGAAGTATTGGAATCTAAAGGTTTTCTCCTAAATTGGTCAAAGATAGAGTATATGGAGTGTAAGTTCAATGCAAGCAGAAGCTCAAATGAGTTAGGAGTGAGGATTGGAGATCAGGAAGTACCAAAGAGCGATAGTTTTCGCTACCTAGGATTTATCTTATAAAAGAACGAAGAGTTAGATGAAGACCTCAGCCATAAAATACAAGCTGGATGGATGAAGTGAAAAGTGCATCCGGTGTGTTGTGTGACCGTCGTATGCCACTAAAGCTCAAGGGAAAATTTTATAGGACGACAATAAGGCCAGTAATTCTTTGTGGCACAGAATGTTGGGTGGTGAAGCATCAACACGTACGTAAAATGGGTGTAGTAGAGATGAGAATGCTTCGTTGGGTGCGCAGGCACACGAGAAAGGATAAGATTAGGAATGAGGATATCCAAGGTAAAGTAGGAGTAGCCGAAATTGAAGAAAATATGAGAGAAAATCGGTTACGGTGGTTTGGACATGTGAAACGAAGGCTTACTGACACTCCGGTTAGAAGATGCGATTACAGGATTGAGGTTTAGGGCCGAAGGAGTAAAGGAAGACCTAGGAAGACTTTGGAAGAGACTTTAATAAAAGACTTAGAATACTTGGACCTAACGGAAGACGTGACACATAACTGAGCGCAATTGGGTTCTAGGATTCATATAGCCGATCCCACTTAGTGGGAAAAGGCTTTATTGTTGTTGTATTTTCAGATGGTGCATTATTGCTATAATTGAAAAAAGTTGTGCTTATGTCTCTTTATGCGGGTAAGATCTACATTGATTCGCTTTTTCTCTAACATTTAACTATTTAGCCTACGAACACCATCATTCTACTAATAAAAAAGTTGGTCATGTATTGCATATGACTCAAGCCAAATTTCTCTTGTTAGAGTTATAATCTTATAAAAATGGAATCAAACTCAACTTTTCGGCCAGTAGTGAATTGCTTAAGGATTTCATGATCGTCCACTATTAAACTTGATATCAATGGTACAAATTAAATAACACGAAAATCACATCCATTTCTCCACCTTTGATATCAAACCCAAAAGTGATGGCTCGTTCATTAACGCTTTAAACACAATTTTTTGTTTTGCAGATACAAAAAACGTGTAAAAAAATATTTGACATATTGTTTTGTAAAAATGAACTCAAAACAATATTTAGCCTAAGTTCTGTATAACATTAAATTGATGTTTCCTCTGTCTTTCAAGAATAATTTTCAAAATAATAGAACATAAAACATACATTATAAAACAAAGTTAGAGTTTAGTAAATAAAATTATGTATACCACCACCACCGCCACCACACAACCTTCTCCACCATCCCACAATCATCATCACCACCACCATGACCATCTTTGACACCACCATCACTGACACCACCATATCCTCCACCGCCATCACCATGCCACAACAACATCCACCGTCTCACCATCACCACAATCAACAACACCACCACCACCGTCTTTCCATGACCGTCGCCACCATCACTGCCACCACTACCATATTTTACATCGTCATCACCACCTATATTGTCTCACCGCTACAACTGCCATTACCACCACCACCACCACAACCACCACCATCAATACATTCTTCAATCCATTACCTTCACCATTGCCACCACCACTCCACCATCTTCACCATCTCCACCCCATTACCCTCACCACTACCACCACTCCAACCACCATTGTTACCAACACCACTCTTTTCTCAACCACCATGACCACCATTACTATCACACAAATTTATATGTATTGACTTTTAGATATTACCAGACACATTTTCACTATTTTTCATTACCAAATTAACTGTCTAAAGCATTATCAAATCATAAAAATCGAAATTCCTATTTTTGGTTTTCATTTACGAAACAGATTTTCCAAAAATTGTTATGCAAGATGGTAATGGGCCTAAATGACCATACATTCTTTGATCAACTGTTAACCAACAAAATTATGATAATGATTTGGTTGGTCGCAGCTTGGTAGGATTTTTACCACCAATAAAAGTAGGGATAAAAACACTTAAAAATACTTGCAAAAGAACAAGGTAGTCGTAGTATAGTAGCTCAAACAAGGTTTTGAAAAAGGTTGATTTTATAACCTAAAATATTAAAAACGAAATTAATTAAAAAGATTAGAAAATATGCAATATCAAAGAAAAGGAAAAGATTTTTTTTTGAAAACCAAATTGTAAAAGCCTAGGGTTTCGCCGTCACCTTAACAATTCTATGTAGTTTTACGGATTACTTCTGAATTACATATGCAACTTTGAAGGTTAGGTTTTCCTAATGCATCTTCTCCTCATGATATTCAAGCAATAACTTATATCTAACATGCAATCCGTCTATGATATTCAGATCAAATATGAACATGCAAGACTCATTAAATTTTGTGAAAACCCTTTGAAAAACCACGCAACCCCTAAGAGCATGATATTCGCCTTAGGTGAAATTACAATTATTAACCACAAGAAGCAATACTCAATCCTACGGTGAAATTCTGATCGAATTGTATCCGATTACTTATCTAAACATCTTAATGATAGTTAAGCATTAAAACATAGGGACAGTTTAAACATAATAATTAATAATTCAAAGTATGCATGAATAATATCATAAGCAATTGAATAAAGACTACATATTCATGTTAAGGCTCATGGCCTCACCCTAGCAAACAAAGATTTAATTATGCGCAACCATAAAATAAAAGGAATTTTAAATTGAAAAAGGATAGAATACACCTTGAAAGAAAAAATACAAAAGTTCTCTAAATTGATGCGTCTCCCTTTTTTTAAAAGCCTAATGGCTAAATATCTTTATTTATACTACTTCAAAATAAAACCCTAAAAGGTCTTAGAATAAAACTATGAAACATAATAAAACAATAAACTAGCAAATAAAAGGTTTCCTATTTAAACTGAAATTCGAACTTCTCAAAAAATAAAACTTTTGACCAACCAAATCAACTACGATTTGGGCCTAAAAGGTCTCTTTTGAAAGCTGAAGACGCCCCTACAAATCCTTAGAAGGAATCTTCCTACAAGTATGCCATTTTGACCTCTAAAATATCTAAAACATCCAAAAAGGTCAATTTGGGAAAGCTACGTCTTGGGCCTTAATTTCATTGCCACGATCAAACGACTAAGTAGAAAAATCTGAAACTTTGATACAATCATCTTGAAGGCTCATGAACATCCTCCAATTGGAATCACTCCAAAATTCATCCATGTAATTACTTTATGCTCAAGAGAAAGTCGAATGTCCTATATTAGAAATATAATTTAAAGAATCAAAATCTCACCTAAATAACCAATAAATTACAACTAAGAATAGGGTCAAATATATAGCATAATATCGACTTATTACAACTCACAAGAAAAATGAAGGTCTATGTGAACGACATGATTGTCAAGTCTTGGGCTTATTCCTTTTTAGCGGCTTACAAATGAATGTAGCCTGTTCAAAATGGATTTGGATCTCAATCGGACTCTCTTCGTAAGAATCTTAGTGATCCTTACATCTTATCCATTACCGTACATTGTGCAGCCACAATCATTTTGAATTTTTTTTAATTTAAAATTAAATACAAACAATACCTAATTAAAATGACCGCACGATGTACGATGAACGGATAAGATGTGAGGATCTGAAGATCCTCACAAAGAAGATCCGAGGAGAATTCTCATATGTCCAAAATATCCTAGATTTCATTCTCCGTCTTCGGTACCGACATATGTTGATTATTTCTTTTCCTTCGCAATAAAAGAAAAGGAAAACTAATGAAAAGAAAGCCAAGAAAGCCACCTCCTAATCGATTCCCATATATCGGCGGACAGATTCTAACATGAAACGGTTGCATTATAGGTGCAGAACGCAATCGGATGCATTTTATCTACGCAAAAAGCAATTTCCAGACGAGTCTGCATCAAGCTCTAATGAATCTGCATTACAAATCTTATGAAAGACTCAGTTTTGTTTTTTCAAAATAACACAAGCGTTAAATAAATTGCACCCTCAATCCTTATGGTCTCACAAAGAAAGCTAACACAAGGGAATCACAATGACACAATGATACTTCACCCGGATACGTTATTAGCAGAGCAGAACAGGGACAAGAGAAGCAGCATACGCGCACATTCTACCGAAGAACGTACTTCATCCATATATCTGGCAACAAAGCTCACCGAGAAGCACTTCCACGCGGGCACCAAAATTTGCTTTTCATAAAAAAAATAACACTTACAACATTCAATGCATCGAAGCGAGCATAACAAGACCAGATCATATTGATGGAGTTGGACGTAATAAGAAAGGTATCAACAAACAACTTCTCCATATAATTCATCTATACAGAGCTGAAGGAATGACTGATACCCTCCCAAGCCATATAAAGGCGAGCAGCCCTCATAGCAATAGCAAACGGCCTACTTATAGCTCTCTTTTTTCCCCGGAAAATACAGTTTTTTCAGGTGTCTCAGAGCGCGATGAACACGGGTTTCTAGAAATGATACAAAATTGCAATTGCAACAAGTGAACAGCTCAAACCTGGTCATCTAAAAGGAAAAGGAAGACACAAAAACAGTAAAAAATGAACACCATTACTAAATCTCTCTTTCTGCAGAATGCATTGCACAGCATCCTGTCGTGTCCTTGGCCAGTGCTTTGTGCCGAAGCCTACCAGATCACGATTTACAACAATCTGAGACTTGCGTGATTCCAGAATGCAGCTCATATGAAATATCAGAATCAGTTTAGATCATCAAGCTTGAAAATCAATGAATATACATATATAGATTAATTCAACACTACGTCGTTGAAAGCAGAAACTTGTCCAGTAGCCATGACATAAGTCTGCATGGCAGAAGTTAGCAATATCGTGAATAAGTAAATACACGACTCTGTGGTATTCAATAATAGGATACCACCCTGTGCCTATGCCTTCGTGCTAAGTGTAAAAGTTACTGGTAAACGGGTATGCTGCAGTCCCTAGCAGTAAGGTATAGGAACGACATATGTGTAAGACCGATCTGCAGATGCCAATCATCCTATGCAAATTAATAAAGATGCGCACGTCCATTATTTCCATCTTAAAATACTAAGCAAAAAGCTATAGATGCCACCACTGACTGCATACACATCAATTGTTCTCTAACCCTTTTAAACTACGTACCAACATCATCATCCTGGACTTCAACTCTTCCTTGATACACACTCAATAACGGAGGTACCACTTCTATGAATCTGGCCACGAACCATTCCAAGAAGAACTTCTCCGACAGCACCAACACAGAAAGCAAACTCACATTTTCAATCTGCATCTGCCCTTTCAGCAACAAAACTTTAACAACGGAACACCATTGCCAATCATTACCGACGGCCAAGCCATCCCATCTTTTTCACTAAAACGTCCAACAGTCATACAGCGTGGGTGCCGCCTGAGAGCAGAGAGAACATCGTCCTCAGACCAACCCCACCTCTTATAAACTTGGCGATTTCGATTACATATGGACCTATTGTTACCACACAATGCTCTTATTGTCTCTACCGACATTGATTTCAGCAGATTAAAACCGATTTGCTTAATCTCATCCACAAGTTGACCAAGATCTTTAGGCTTTAGCATAAAAACGCCGGGACTCTGAAGCATCAACAGAGAAATGCATGATTGGGGCATACCTGATTCTTTTAAACCTCAATATTGGTTCTGAGCGACTCCCGACAAGCTTCGAGATCTGGCTTACAGAGAATGAATCCATGGTTTCTGATCAAGTACAAAAAGGAGTCTGCTCTCTCTGGGGACCTCAGCTTGACCCTCTTCGAGGCTGAAATCACACCTTCTCGGGGACAGCGCACGTGAGTTGATGAGGTAATTGACTGTGAAATCGTGGTTGGTTTCTGAGATTTCTGACTTTAAATATTTGCAGGCATTTTCGTCTTCATAATCTGCTACTCTGCAGATATTTCACCTCAGAAATCTCAGAAACCAACCACCATTTCACAGTCAATTACCTCATAAACTCAAGTACGCTGTCCCGAGAAGGTGCGATTTCAGCCTCCAAGAGGATCAAGCTGAGGACCTGCGGTCCTTGAAGCGCATCGTTGTGGTCATAATTCTAACCATATTTGTTGCGAATAGACTTAAATACCCTCACAACAAAATAGAGTGCAATTGCCTGTTCAAACGCAGAAGTTGCAAGCATTCAAATTTACACTTTTTTCCTTCATCATTTGTTTTCCCGATCATTTTTCTTCAATTTGCTCTTCATTTATTTTTGTACCAAACTACCCATTAATTTGGTTGATCAATTAAATTACGCGAAATTTAATTCACTGATTGGTGCTAAAATGAGTGAAAAGTACATTCTTGAATTTTTGGTTGATGATTCTTTATTTGAATAAATTACGTTTTACCTTTTTAAGTTTAGGATCAATTTCAATTCCTTATAACATCTTTAAATCATTTCAATTTCATATATTTACTTATCATTTTATTTCAATTTCATACATCCGTTAGAAAATCTATTAAGGTAACAGTTAAGTGATGACGTGACAAATATAGAATTCGCACTTGTGCTGACATGACTGCCACATTTATGCCACGTAGCTAAACACTTAATAAAATATTTAAAATATTAAAACAATAATAAAATAAAATAAAAAAACAGAAACCCAGAAATCCCCTTCCCCCTTCGTCTTCCCCACCCCACAGACGGCCTAGCCCAAACCCGCCGCCGTCATCCAACCAGATCGCCATGGCCTATAGCAATATCTCCCTTCTCACCTTCGTTCTTCACCTTCTCGACAACGGAAAGGATGAAGAACTTCCATCGCCATCGGATTTGATAGGAAGATGAACAGCCACAAAAATTTGTTGAAACTGAACTAGGTTAACGTAAAGCTTTTGTGAACACAAAGTGTATTGCACTGATAAAACTCGGGAGTATTCTTATTAAACTCAAAGACAACAACTAGCTATTATATAGCTTTACATCAACAGGAAAGTGAAATAACAACCCACGATAAACAAGCCCTAGAATCGTGGTGATCGACTAAGTCAAAACAGAAAACAAACAAACTTGTCCCTCAAGTGTAGGAGGGTTATTAGCACGTCCAGGAATAAACCCTAGAATAAAGGAACCCTATCATCAAGAATCTCGGATAACTTCAACATCCTCCCTTAAACTAAATATCATTGATATACAGTTTATTCTAGGGCATTTTGCAAACACCCATTAAATCTCGCAGCTTCTGAAATACTTCAAGTTTCAGCGGCTTCGTCATTATGTCTGCTATCTGCTCCTGCGTAGAACACTGCAGCAACTCCACCACCTCATCTTTGACAAGATCTCGAAGGAAATGAAACCGTATATCTATATGTTTACTGCGACCATGCATTACTGGATTCTTTGAAAGCTTAATGGTTGAGACATTATCACAATAAACCACTGTCGGACCAGTTTACCTCAAATTCAAACTACTCAAAATCCTTCTTAACCACACTACTTGACACGCACTTGAAGCTGCAGCAATGAATTCTGCTTCAGTGGTGGAAAAAGTGACCACTGGTTGCTTCTTCGAGGACCATGAGACTGCTCCTGAATTCATCATAAATACATAGCCTGACGTACTCCTTCTGTCATCTTGATCACCAGCATAGTCACTGTCTGTATAGCCGATAATCCCTTCATCTCCTCCCTTCTTGTAGAATACCCCAAACTCAACAGTGCCCTTTATGTACCTTAAAATCTGTTTGGCTGCCATCACATGAGTCTCAGTAGGATACTCCATATACCTGCTGATTAGGCTTACGGTGTACATAAGATCAGGTCGTGTAGCTGTTAAGTACATAAGACTTCCAACCATCTGCTTATAAAATGTGCTATCTACTCTTGCTCCTCCTTCATCACGAGAGCCTGCTTGAGCCTATACAGCGCCTTCTTGAGACGATATACCTTGGCTTCGCTTCCCTTCTGTTCATATCCAGGTGGTTGTTCAACAAAGACTTCTTCATTAATCTCTCCATGCAAGAAAGCTGATTTGACATCGAGTTGATAGATCTTCCAACTCCTTTGTGCAGCAAGGGAAATAACCACTCGAATTGTATCCAATCGTGCCACTGGTGCGAATACTTCAGAAAAATCTACTCCATACTGTTGGCTATACCCCTTGGCAACAAGCCGAGCTTTGTACTTGTCCACCTCTCCATTTTCATTTAGTTTTGTCTTGAAAACCCACTTTACTCCAATGATTTTTCCTCCTGATGGTAGGTCAGTCAACTCCCATGTATTATTCTTCTCTATTGCTTCTATTTCTCGATCCATTGCTTGTTTCCACTTCTCACTCTTCATGGCTTCGCAATAAGTAGTGGGATCGCCGTTAGTAAACAAGGCTAGATGAGCCAGGTTCATATTTTCTTCATCAGAGAAACCTTCACCAGTGTCATAGTCTCTCATCCAAATTGGTGGCCTTCGAGCTCGTCCCTCTTGAGGTGCACTGCCTTCATTTGTGACATCTTCTGATTCAAAGAAGCTATCAT
Source organism: Pyrus communis (assembly GCF_963583255.1). Lineage (NCBI taxonomy): Eukaryota > Viridiplantae > Streptophyta > Magnoliopsida > Rosales > Rosaceae > Pyrus > Pyrus communis. The sequence continues at coordinate 24,478,337 of NC_084812.1, forward strand.
CAGCCGACTCATGAGCTTCAGATTCTTCTTTATCTTCTTCTTCATTTCCTTCATCTTCTGTAATTGTTTCTTCATCAAGATCAGCTAATATAGCTTCCTCATGACTTTCATCCCAAATCCATTGTTGATCTTCCTCAAAAACCACATCTCTGCTTATAATAATTTTGTTTGAGACAGGGTTAAACAATCTATAAGCTTTAGACTCTTCACTTACCCCCAACAGTATGCATTTGATGCTTTTGTCATCAAGTTTCACTCTTTTACTATCAGGTACGTGCACATGAGAGATGCAACCAAGGACCCTAAAATGCTCCACCGAGGGTTTGCGCCCACTCCATGCTTCCTCAGGTGTCTTGCTTTTCACAGCAAGGGTTGGACTTCGATTCAACACATGTACTGCCCAGTTCACTGCTTCTGGCCAGAAAGTCTTCGGAATATGCTTCTCTGATAACATACATCGAACCATATTCATGATGGTTCGATTCTTTCGCTCAGCAATGCCGTTTTGTTGAGGCGTGTAGGCAGCTGTCAACTGTCTGTGAATGCCATTCTCATTGCAAAAATCTGTGAATTCATGTGATGTGAACTCACCTCCTCGATCCGTCCTCAAACTTTTTATGAATGCTCCTGTTTCCTTCTCCACTTTGGCTTTATACATCTTAAACACTGCAAAAGCTTCTGATTTCTCCACCAGAAAATAAACCCAAGTTCTTCTACTATAGTCATCAATAAAAGTTATGAGATATCTCTTCTTACTGTTTGAGATTGGGTTTATGGGACCACAAATGTCAGCATGTATCAATTGAAGGATCTTCAAGGCTCTCCACACACTTTCCCTAAGAAAAGAGTCACGATGCTGCTTCCCCACGAGACAGCCTTCACACACTTTCTGAGAAGCTTTGAACTTTGGCAGCCCCTCAACCATATTCTTCTGTTGTAGCACCTTCAATCCGCTCCAACTTAAATGTCCATATCGACAATGCCAGCGATCTGCCTGATCTGTAGTTGTCAAGGAGAGACAACTTTGTGTCTTTACTGGACAGCGAGCAACCAAGGCAAACATCCTATTGTATGTCATATCAGTTTCACGTATGAGACCTTTCTCAGGGTGGAAGATCTTACATTTGCCATGTTGCATTAGCACTGCAAGTCCCCTCTCTTGTAGTTGACCGATGCTCAACAAGTTATTATTTAATTCAGGTACAAAGAAGACTTCTGTAATCACATGCATGGTCCCATGCACTTCCATTCGCACTTTCTCTTTGCCTTGCACACTAGACTGAAGTTGTTTCCCAGCTTGACTGACTCTCGGAAATTGGCATCCATTTCAATAAATGCTTCCTTGATACCACACATATGGTTACTACACCCAGAATCAAGGAACCAAACATGCTCCATCTCAGCTTCCTTGATATCCACCTGCGACATTAGCAGCATTTCTTCCTTTGTTTCTGCAAAATTAGCCTTAGAGTCCTTAGCCTTCTTAGGGCATTCCCACTGAAAATGCCTTAGCTCGTGACAATTGTAGCATTCCAGGATAGACTTGTCGAACCCAAATCTACCTCTTCCTCTTCCTCTTCCACGATAGAAGCCACGACCACCACTTCGTTCTCCTTGTTGGACTCCAGTGGTTACTTGGAGAGCTTGTTCATCCACCACATGCCGACTCATCCTTTGTTCATGCACAAGAAGACTGCTCTGAAGTTCATCAATGGACAAAGTATCCAAGTCATTCGACTCCTCGATCGAACAAACAACATAGTCAAATTTTGAAGTCATAGACCTCAAAATTTTTTCAATGATCACTATATCTTCCATTCTTTCTCCATGCACCCTCATCTTATTAGCTATAATGAGTGTTCTTCCAAAGTAATCATTGACAGTTTCTCCAGTCTTCATATGTAATACTTCGAACTCCTTTCAAAGTGCCTGCAACTGAGCACGTTTCACACGCGCTGTCCCTTGATACTTCTACTTCAAGGAATCCCATATGTCATTCGCCGTGTCCTTCTTCAAGATCATTTCCAGGATTGAACGATCAATGGCCTGAAACAGGTAGTTCTTGGCCTTAAAGTCTTTCAACTTCAGTTCCTTCAGTGCCTTCTTCTGCAAATCACTAGAGTCAGCTCCTTCTGCGACTGTAGTAATTCCTGTCTCCACCAGATTCCAATACTCCTTGGAACGCAGAAAGTTTTCCATAAGCATACTCCAGTGATCATAGTGCCCATCGAGCCTCGGAATGGCAGGTTGCACAAAGCTATTTTCGGATGTCATGTTCTTGTTCTCTTATTCACACAACTGTGTTTGCAGATTTTTGGTCAGGCCCCGTGATGGGGCTCTGATACCAGATGTTGAAACTGAACTAGGTTAACGTAAAGCTTTTGTGAACACAAAGTGTATTGCACTGATAAAACTCGAGAGTATTCTTATTAAACTCAAAGACAACAACTAGCTATTATATAGCTTTACATCAACAGGAAAGTGAAATAACAACCCACGATAAACAAGCCCTAGAATCGTGGTGATCGACTAAGTCAAAACAGAAAACAAACAAACTTGTCCCTCAAGTGTAGGAGGGTTATTAGCACGTCCAGGAATAAACCCTAGAATAAAGGAACCCTATCATCAAGAATCTCGGATAACTTCAACAAAATTCAAATCACCAAATACAAATCAAGTCAAACCAAAATTTGATCAATACATCATCCCCAAATGGCTGGATTAGATGAACTTAGATAAAGCTCACTCCTTTATCAATGCCCAAAAGGGCTTCTCCGCCGACGACTCTTCCTTGGAGCTCGACCCTTGCGATTCCTGCACAGTAAGCACTTTTGGCTTCTTTTTTTTTTTGCAATTCGAATAATCAAATTTTGAATTTTGGGTTTCTGGAAATTGTGGAAATTTGATTTCTGGGTTTTGGGTTAAAGCTATCGATCGGTGGAACGGTGAACTTGCTGGGCAGATCGTTCATGTGAGAAGGTGAAGAAAGAAGGTGAGAAGGGATAGATTGCTGCAGGCCATGGCGACCCGACTGGACGTCAGCAGCGGGCTTGGGCTGGGCCTTCTAGGCCCGGGAATGGTGGCGAAAGGTGAGGTAGAGAGAGAGGAAGAAGAAGGTGATTAGAGAGAGAGAGTGTGTGTGTGTCTTTGGGGTGAGGAAGACGAAGTGGGAAGGGGATTTCTGGGTTCTTTGTTTTTTTTTTTTAGCACAAATGAGGATCTCATATTTGCCACATCATCACTTAACAGTTAACTTAACAGATTTTCTAACGGATGTATGAAATTGAAAAAAAATGATAAGTAAATGTTTGAAATTGAAATGTTTTAAAGATGTTGTAAGGAATTGAAATTGATCCCAAACCTGAGGGGATAAAATGTAATTTACCCTCTTTATTTTGGATTCAATATTTTACAACTTGTGTCCAACAATCAATTCAAAAAGTGCAGTTCTGTCTCCACGACTTTGCCATTTGATCTCCCTTCAATCTTCAAGTGGAAGTGACACAACACTTACGCGGTCATCAATCACCTTTTTAACTTTGCAAGATACTAATACAATCACGCATAATGTATGAAATGAAATGATTTTTTAAATCAATCAATTACGAAAATCACAAGGCACATCCATAAGTGTAGGAAAAACCAATGATCAAAAACTAAGTTTTTCTCTAAAAACAAACGGCTACAAAACAGGTTTTTCTTCTCTTAAAATACTTTGGAAAATGCTCTCTGCTCACTGGCTGCTCTAAGCTATTATATATATCGGATTCAAAACTAACACATCCTTATCAACGTGTTCCGCAGCTAGATGAAAGAACTGGTAATCATCGAAGACATGTTCACAAAACACAACAGATTTGGAAGTCAAAATGGTTATAAGGAGCAATGCACTTGGAGTCCGGACTCCGGGTCATACAAGTGGCACGCCTGAGGCTACTTCATCTCTCTGCTAATCTAAACTACTCTTGCATTGCAGTCCTTATCTTCCTATGGATATGGAATTCCAAGGAAATATATAATTCAAATATGCATCAGATTTAACACAAGTCAACTAAACGGTGTGGCCCAAAACCTGTTTTTCCTTCCCCCAGTAACTTTATTTCAGGCATGGAAACACAATTTCGCCATTCAAACTATGGACGACTCAATGTTTAGTTTGATGAACTATCTCTAGCTTTAGAAGTCCTATTCCAACCAGTAATCCAGAAAATAAACATGAACTTTTAATGGAACTGCCCGCCATCTACTTTCTTCTACTTGGTTTTAATGGTGTTTGTAAGGCAAAATCTCTTGCTCTCTTCCTCGTTCACTTTTCTGCAGCACCTTGGCCAGCCTATATGTAGATTGCGACAGCACCAGACAGATGGGGAATCACTTCAAAGTCAACTAGTGAAGCCAATCACAAGTATTATTTGTAGTCTTATTCATAATTTGAATCATTATCTCAAATCCAAACTCCTCCACTCTGCATTACAACTCTAACGAATCAGTATAACACATCTTGTCAAAGCTTCATTTTTGTTTTTGAATAAGCAAGCATTACATAAACTGAACGCTAACAAGGCTAACACAAAGATAATGACAATGATAGTTTACGCAGCCACTGCCCGCTGAAACCAAGGCTGGCTAGCTGTTCGTGGAAGAAAATTACTAGGTTAGCAGAGCTAAACAGCTAAAGCAGCTATGCAGCAGAATGCAAACACAAAACAAACAAGTATTTGTTTTTCTTTGGCCAAGACTAACAGCTGAATTTATTTCTACAGAAATATGAAGAGTGTGTTGGCATAAGTAAAACAGTAGTTAACGAACGAACTTACAACACTGGGCCAAAAGCTAGCTGCTACCAATGACAATGACCAGTACTGCAGCTCCTACCAACATCATACATCCTGGATTTCCACTTTTCCTTCATACACGCTTAACAATTGAGGTACTTCATCTATATATCTGAACACAAACTTATCCAAGAAACACTTCTCCGCAGGTGCCAACAACGAACTCAAACCCACATTTTCAATTTCCTTTATCAATCCTTTCAACACCAAAACTTTCACGACCAAACACCTTGGTATAATTCTACTCTCCATACTGAGACCCATGACAGTCGGGTATTTGACAATTGATCTCTGCGGCCATCCCATCTTGTTCACTAAAAAATCCATTACTGACGCTATTTTTGTCTCCGACTTATTCATACAGAACGGGTACCGTCTGAAAGCAAAGAGAACATCATCCTCAGACCAACCCCACCTCTTATAAACTTCGCAATTTCGATTCCATACCGAGTTACTATCGTTAAAGCGCACTAATAATACACACATTGCATGCACAGAAGTTGATGTTTGCATATTAAAACCCATTTGCTCAACCCTATCCACAACCTCAACAAGCAGTTTACGCTTCAGTGCAAAAGCAGTGGGTTGACGAGCAAGCAACAGAGAAATGCAGGGTAGGGGCATACCTGATTCTCTCAACATCTCAAGATTTGGCACCAAATTCTTGGAATAGATAAACCATGAGCCCCGGCTCAAAACCGAAACGGCATTTTTCTCAGAAATCATACTCCTAAGGAATTTATAAGTGGGTACAATCTGTTTCTCCAAGCTCACACTCAAAATCCGAGGATAATTTGCCAGAAGTTTTCCAAGGCCCTCCCTTGAAACTCCATTCGACCTGAAAAACTCAAGCTTTGGCAAAAGGGTTTTCTCCGGATTGGAGTTAAGAAGTTGTGTGCATGACCTGAGGATCTTCGAGATCTGGATTTCGGAGAATCCATGGGTTCTGAGGAAGGACAAGACGGAGTCTGCTCTTTCTGGGGATTGCAACTCGAACCACTTGGATGCTGAAATCGCACCTTTTGGGGACAACCCACATGAGTTTATGAGGTAATTGATTGTGAAATTGGGTTGGATTTCTGAGATTTCCGAGCTCAAGTGTCTGCGGAGTATCGGATGTTGAACAAAGAATGTGATTCTGGAAGCAGCAACTATGCTGGAAGATTGCGAATAGCATAATCTGAGTGTTCGCAGCATACTAGCGTGTTAGCAGAGTGGAAGCAACTAAGCCGATGACGATCAAATTCTATCGGGAAATCCCCAAAACCCTACCGGCTAATACTGCCCTTTTTTTTCAACAATCAGTGTATATTGGAAGTTGTCATTTATTACTATGATTTAATAGTTTTATATTCGTTTATATATAAGGGGTTTTAAGTTTCATTTTTATCAAAAACGAATTTAAACTACATTATTCCTCTTTTGAGCAATGTGAGATCTTTGTTTATATGAGTTTTCAAATTAATTTGATGATAGATTACGGAACATGTATTCAATTCGGAGTTTGAGAGAATTTAATGGATTTATAAATTCATGGATTTCTTGGGAGTTCAGTTGATTTTTTGAGATTTCATATAAGGGGGTGTATTCAAATGAGACTTTGAGATATTTTAATTCTTTTAATGAATCTAAGGGTATTCAATTAGGATTTTAAGCGATTCTCTAAAATTCAAAGTGTATCCCATTAGAATTTTAAGATAGTTAATTAAAATCTTTAGAAATCCGGATGTATTCAATTAGAATTTTAAAATAGTTTATAACATTTAAGGTGTATTCAATTAGAAATTGATTTTAAAGAAATTGAAAAAGTTCAGGAATTTGAGAGAATTGATGAGATTTTGAAGTGTATTTTAAGCAACTTTTTTAGAGTTTTTTTTTTTTTCAAGCCACATGGAGTTGCTCTGAGAAAGTCAGAGGTTTGGTTTGGCGATTCACGTTTGGAACCCTAGAGGTGTGATGGCGGCAAGGTGCATAGGAGTTTCGAGAGGTTCACGATCAGGGGCATTTGTAAAGGGTTCTGATAGTGCACAAAAGGGCTAGGTTTTGCTGCAAAGGAGATTCCCTCATGGTAATTATGTGCGTAGGGGGGCGAGTTTAGGAGGGAAGGACGTTGTGCAACATCGTGGTCCTGTTGCTAGCATGGCGTTGGATCGCGAAAGGCAAGAGGTAAAGCAGTTGGGATCCCGGTTTGGGGCTAACCTTCGTTTGACTGATAAGGAACAAAATGGAATTGCAATTGATAAGAAGGCTACTGATGGAGTGTTTTAGGGTTTCAGTATACCATGGTTACAAAGGTTCTGATGTCTAAGGATGTGAATGGTGAAGCCTTCATAGATTGTTTCACGTCGCTTTGGCACAAAAGAGAGGGTGTCTCTATCCGTGATAATGGTGACCGTAGATTTTTTACGAGGTTTGTCGGGCAACATGATTTGGAAAAAGTGGTGGATGCGGATCAGCCTTCGACCTTTAAGAATGACCTAGTGATGGTGGCTGATAGAACGGGAAATGGTCTTAATCGTTGGACTGCATTCTCTTGGGCTTTTTTTGGGTGCAAATTCACAATGTTCCCCCATTGAGTATGACTGTGGTGGTAGCGGAATGTGGGTACTGTCCGTAAGGTGGATACGTCGGTCAGTCGTGATTGCATTGGTTGATTCTTTCGTGTGAAAATTTGATTTAATGTAAGTGAACCTCTCATGCGTGGGATGTTTGTGCATTTTTCGGATGATGGAAGGATTTGGGTAGATTTGAAGTATGAACCACTACCGCGATATTGCCTTATTTGTGGCTTTATGGGGCATACAACGAGAGCTTGTCGGGATAATTTGGAGGACGATAGAGAGGCTGGGATGGATTCGGTGGTTCTGGATGAGACTTTCGAGTATCAGGCTTGGATGCAGAGGTGGACCTTCGTGGTAACTCATTGAGATTCAGTTTTCGAGGCGGTGGATCAGGTGTTTCAAATAGGGGGCGAGTTAGTTTGGCACAGATAAGGATAGTATGAAGTACTGATTGGGGTGGATCGAAAATGAATGGCGAGTCTTCCATAGTATCAGGGACTCCAGCTACTTCTGGGGATAGTGGGGTCCAACCTGGAGTTGCTAGTAGTAGGCGGATGGATGACAGAGTGGTTAACACGGGACGATCCTTAAGCAAGGTTGGAAGTGCTATGCACCATCATGCGCCAAAGGGTATTAACCTTGCTGCACAAATTCGTCGTCAACGAGTGAATGAGGAGGAAGCAAGGAAAAGTCGAGAAAAGGCTTATGATGCAAGATTAATCGGTTCGGGGGGTGTGATTACGGATGAATCAGTGGATGTGGTCTTTCACAGAATGCTGGAGGAGGATGGATGGATTAACTTTGTATGTGTATCGCAGGAGAACGGGAAGGAGATTGACTTAGATATTGCAGCACAAACTGGGAAGGGTGGGAAATGTGACTTAGGAGGCAAGGGAATAGACTTGGTAGTGCATACCGAACGTGTAAAAGTGAAAGGAGGTTTTGAGATTTTTGAGGATGATCCCTTTGATCTAGTTTCTATTATTGAGGCAGTGATGAAGAACCAAAAATGAAGGAAAATGCCTATTCATGATGTCACATCCCGGCCCGGGCCCCACCACATCACGGGCCCTCTCCGCCACTGTAGAACGATATTGTCTGCTTTGGGCCCCAACCACACCCTCACGGTTTTGTTTCTGGGAACTCAAACGAGAACTTCCCAGTGGGTCAACCATCATGGGATTGCTCTCGCGCACAATTCGCTTAACTTTGGAGTTCTGATGGAACCTGAAGCCAGTGAGCTCCCAAAAGGCCTCGTGCTAGGTAGAGATGAGAATATACATATAAGGCTCACAGGATCTACTCCCATGGGCAATGTGGGAAGTTACAATCCCCCTCTTAGGGGCCCGACGTCCTCGTCGGCACACCATAGCTAGGGTTAGGCTCTGATACCAAATTGTCACATCCCAACCCGGGCCAGCTCCACCACCATAGCACGACATTGTCCACTTTGGGCCCGACCACGCCCTCACAATTTTGTTTCTAGGAACTCACACGAGAACTTCCCAGTGGGTCACCCATCATGGGATTGCTCTCGCGCACTACTCGCTTAACTTCATAATTCTAATGGAACCCGAAGCCAGTGAGCTCCTAAAAGGTCTCGTACTAGGTAGAGATGGGGAATATACATATAAGGCTTACAAGATCCACTCCCCTGGGTGATGTGGGATGTTACACATGAGGTGGAATATGTGGAACCTGTTGAGTGTTATGAACCTCAAAGGAACCGACCAAAACAATCATTGTTGTCTGAGGCGGAGAAGACCAGCCTTAAGGGGTCTCCCAAGTCCCCATGAATGGAACTGTCAGGGTATCGGGCGTGACTTGACAATTGACGACCTGTTAGAGCAAAATAAGCTTCATACCCCCGACATAGTGATTCTGTTGGAGACTAAAAATAGAAGTAATCACTATGTTTATTTGAATAGAAGGCTTGGGATGGATTCTATGCATGCTGTTGAACCAAGGGGAATTGCTGGTGGTATGTGCATTTTTTGGAGGAACTATGTTTTACTGGTTAAATATGCAAATTTTTTCCTTGAGGTTGGTATATGTGACGGGGAAATAAATGAGAATTGGAGGTTGTTCGCGATTTACACGAGTACGAATGATAATAAGAGGAAAGACCAATGGCGAATGCTATCTAATCGGATTAAGGCTGCAAGGAACAAATGTTTGCTTATTGGGGATTTCAATGATATCATTGATGATTTAGATAAGGAAAGGGGGAATTACAGGTCTGTGGTAAGTATGAGGAATTTCTGTGACTTTAGTGTAGGTAACAAGCTCCTTGACTTGGGCTTTATGGGGTACCCATTTACTTGGAGGAATCGCAAGGATGAAGGCCCTATACAGCAGCGCTTAGACCATGGGTTGGCGACGAGTGGTTGGGTTGATGTGTATCTCGAGGCAAAAATTATGCATGAAGTCTTAGAGGGGTCTGACCATGCCATGCTTATTTTGGCTACGAAACCTTCGACGTTGATTAGGAAGCGACGGTTTATTTATGATGAACAAGGTGAAAGAGTGTCGCGGGGTTGTGAAACAAAATTGGAGTCGTGGGTTTATGGGCTCGCATGCCTTTAGGGTTGTGGAAAAGTTGAAATGGGTTCGCCGTGGATTGCAAGAATGGAGGAAATCTAATAGGTGGAACTCGAAATCTCGTATTGATGCTTAGAAGAATGATCTAAGGCAGGCTTATAAAACACCGGCATTTGCAAATGATGATGTTCGCCGTAAGGAGGTGGAGCTTAAGTCGATGCTTAAGGAGGAATAGAGGAATTGGAGGATTAAATCATGAACTCAGTGGATTCAGGAATGGGACAAAAATACTAAATTTTTCCATGCTCAAGCGGTGAAATGACGTCGATGTAATAAAATACTGGGTTTGGAAGATGATCAGGGAGTTTGGTGCACCGAACCATCTCAGGTGGATGCGATTGCAGTTGGCTACTTTCAAAACCTTTTCATGTCGTGTAGCTCATGTAGAGTCTTAGAGATTACGGAATGTGTTGAGACTAGGCTTACGGCAGCGGATTAGAGCCAACTTTTGCGACCTATATCGGAAAAGGAGGTGCGGCAAATTGTTTTTCAAATACCAGCTGATAAGTCGCCTGGACCAGATGGCTTTATGGGTAGTTTCTACCATGAATATTGGGATGCTGTGGATATGGTGAAGGCATTTTGGTTCTCTGGGAAACTATTACGGAAATTGAATCATATTCACTTGGTTCTAATTTCGAAAGTGCTTAGTCCGCGAATGATGTCTCAGCTAAGACCGATATCTTTGTGTAATGTGGTCTCTAAGGTGAGTGCAATGCTTTTGATAACTCGTATGAAGATGGCTATGCCATAGCTTATTAGTGCAAATCAGTCGGCTTTTGTGACTGGGAGACAGATTCAAGATAATGTTTTGGTGGTGCATGAGATATTACATTTGCTTAATCCACTTTGAGATGGAGATGAGGTTTCAGTGGCAATGAAATTGGATATGGCGAAGGCTTATGTTCGTGTGGAATGGAGTTACTTATTAGCGATGATGGAAGCTATGGGTTTTCCATTTGAGTTTTTCCATCGAATTGCGGAGTGCATTACTACAGTGTCCTACAATGTGTTGGTTAATGGAGCATTTACTGGGTGCATTTAGCCACAGAGAGGGTTGAGGTAAGGAGATCCTATGTCCCCATTTCTCTTTCTAATTTGTGCTGAGGGGTTCTCGGCATTGTTACATCCGAAGGAGGAGCCAAGAGTTTTACACGGAGTGCAAGTGGCACATGTTGTGTTGCCTCTTTCTCACTTATTCTTTGCAGATGATGAGGTAATTTTCTGTAGGGCTGAGGAGGAAGAGGTTCAGGTATTGCTAAGTTTTGGTGGAGGGGGAATAAGGATAAAGGTGGCATGCACTGGGTTTTATGGCAGAAAATGAAGCAAAGCAAGAAGGCATGTGGGTTAGGGTTTAGGGACTTATTGGCCTTTAACCTAGCTTATCTAGCAAACATTGGGTGGCGAATTATGCTTAATCCAAATACATTACCAGATCAAATTCTTAAAGCTAAATATTTTCCGGATCGACTGTTAGACCTCATAATATTTATTTTCCAAATGTGACCTACCAACTACTATTATTTATTCAAGCCATGTAGTTTGTACATATCCCTCCAATTCTTGTTGACAGCACATAGCTTTACTAAGCTATCCCTACATTACACATGTCAAGTTTCCTATGTGCCCATATGAAATATACGACACTGCATCATGTGAGGTGTCACTCAGCTTTTCATGGCTTTTCGTGCATACCATCCACACATCCCTTTTTACAGTTCAAATGGTTGAAAAAATGAAGACTTAAAGTCAAACGAATTGAATACAAATATGCCCTATAAATTCTCTCGTTAACCATCCCCTTAGATTTTTTTTTTTTTTTAATTTTTTTTTTCCCCCCTTAACCGCCTAATTTTGAGCAATATACTCGAGTCATTTGCAATCAAATTATTGTTCTGGTGGTGAGATACATGCCGCCGGAGATATCAGTTTAACGAAATTCAAGATGCTTAACCAAATACATAACGGGAAACAACAATAAATATCCGAAAGATACTCATCCGGAATGGCCAAAGTCTGACCAACCTTGTGTCGTCGATGATAAAGCAGATTGACCTTATTCTCAAAAACACATGAGCATTACACAAAGAAGCAAAAAATCTTAATGTCTGAGAGAGGCGCTGCTTCAGCTGTGAGATTCAATTGGCTCCTTCTGTACCGCTTTCTGTACAATCTCACTTTGTTCCTTCAAATGAACTGAATAGAAACCAGTGGCTGATGCAGCTGATGGAGCACGGCCAATATATTTGACGTCGTCGATAGTTCCTCTACCCAGGGACTTCATGGCAGTGCTAAGGCGGGGTGCAATATAGCTGTAGGCACCCATGTTCATCGGCTCTTCCTGGACCCAAACTATCTCAGCATCTGCAGGAACCAAATAAAGAATGTGTCAACCTCGTGATGTCAGCAAAATTGAGCTCCCAGAAAAGAAAACAACGCTATCACCCTGAGCCTCATAAACATTATATATATCACCAGAATGTTTCGACATTCCATTAATCCTTATTTACAGACCACATACTTGGATATCGCTTCAGCTCTCGCTGGATGAGGTCATACGGGAAGGGGCAAAGCTGTTCCACTCTACAAATTGCAACATCCTTTGCTTCAACCTTTCTTCGCTCGTCATCAAGCTCATAATAAAGCTGCAAGGGAATACAGGATAGAAGATGGAATTAAAATTTGTCCCTTGAACCAGGTTAATGATACAAAATTACAAATCATAATTATCTACAAGTCAACATATGATATACTTCTGTCAGGTTTTGCATTTCATACTCCAAGGTCTGCTGAATTGATTTATATAATGGTAAAACTATAATGCAATTAGAAGTCAAACAACATGTACACGTATGCATGTGTGTGTTTAAATGTTTATATACGGAGGAAAATTAGGAATAATATACCTTGCCAGAGCACAGAACCAGCCGTCTAATACCCTCCTCAAGATCAGAGTGGTGATTCTGGTCCTTGATGAGTCGCTTAAATCTAGTCCCCTGCTTGTCAAAACCTGGGTGGCCTTGCACATCATCAAACTCAGATAAATTTGATTTGCAGTCCTTGTGCCGTAGCAGGTTTTTAGGAGCCATCACAATAAGAGGCTTGCGGAATTCCCTGTGTATCTGAGAAATGAGACAAGGTTAGAACATCCAGAAACTTTCACAATACTGGATAATATATTTTCTTTTCATCAAAATATTAGAACATGCAGAAACTAGTCAAAATGCTGGAAAATACTGAAACAAAATATTTCCACTCACCTGACGACGCAGAACATGGAAGTAGTTGGCAGGAGTTGTCACATTCACAACCTGCCAATTGCATTCCTGAATTTGCTTTCGAAGTGTGGGATCCATCTCAGGTATGACAAAAGGATTGTCATCACTCATCTGTACAAACATTCGTGAACACATATTAGATCAGGATGCATGCCTGACACTACTATTGTCTAAAGGAAAAGAGAAATAAGGGGGAAGGAGTGAACTATATTTGACAAAGGAATACCTGAAGAAATCGCTCCAGGCGGGCACTAGAATGTTCAGGGCCCTGGCCATCGTAACCATGAGGAAGCAGCACAACAAGCCCAGTTTGACGAAGCCACTTGGACTCCCCACTACTCAAAAACTGATCAAAGATAACTTGAGCTCCATTGGCAAAATCACCAAATTGAGCTTCCCAAATCACTAATGCATTTGGACTCTCCATCGAGTAACCCAATTCAAATCCAAGTACACCAAACTCTGAGAGTGAGCTGTACACACACAAAGACAATTAGATGAAAAATTAAAAACGTATTTTTCAGTGTATCACAAGTCATGGTATGACAAAAAGGTAAAACTATTTGCCTATATTATTCAATGCATCACAAGTCATGGTAGTCCAGCAATCTTAAAATCTTTAGGATGGAGTACAGCAGGTATATATTCTAGCAGGAACAAAAAGGTAAAACTATTTGTCAACATTAATCTCTCATTAGCATAATAAGAGCAAGAAAAATAAACCATAGAGAGATGTGAGAAATGCTCATGAACAAGAGAAGTAAACCATGGCGTAATGAATAAAGCATGTATATCAAATAGATTGCTGGGAACACAAATAGCCCCTAAAGAGGGTCTGTCACAAATGTAGACATCAAAATACAACAAAATTATGGCCAAACGCCACCATTTCTTCTTTAGATTATATGGTAAAAGGGAATGCAGCTGAATCCTAAAATTCTGGGTCACTACGTTACCGCACAAACAAACTCTGGACTAAACCTAACAGACCAAACAAAAAAAAATGGTCAAAATCTTCTATGCATTTATGGAGATTTTAACAAAACTCTGTACTAAACCTAATCAAGCATTACCTGTTGCTAACTGTAAACATTTCCTCATCTTGGCCAGCCGTAATATGGTCAAGAGGACAATACTTTTCCCCAGTTTCCTGGTCGTGAAGAACAGAATGCCGATGACTAAATGTACCTCTTTCAACATCCTGACCACTCAGTCGAACATGGTTACCTTCTACTAGTAGTGTAGCAAAGGCAAGTGCTTCAGCAACTGCCCAATCAATCCCTTCACCAGTCTCAATCATTTTTCCACGTTGTTCATACACCTTGTTTACTGCTCTGTGAGGTTTAAAAGTTTCTGGAAGGGCAGTGACAGCTTTGCCAACACTCTTCAAAATCTCTGGTTTTACCCTGCACAGGAGCATAAGGAATTCACTAAAAAATACAATCAGATATTGCGAATAACAGATGAAACTGATATAAGACAGTGTTATACCCAGTATTCCGGATACGAGAAATCTGCTCAGGTGACTTGAATCCAGACCAATGAGATGAAAGCCAGTCCCTTCTTTGAGGAACATAATCCTTGCTAGACAAGAACTCTTCATTGAGAATTGAATTAACCTTGTTTTGTATCCTTTCTATGTCTTCTTTGGTCACTTGTCCAGACTCTAGAAGTTTGTTCTGGTAGATTGTTAGAGCTGAGGGATGATTCCGAATAACCTGTGTACCCAGAATTAGGTAGAAAAATCAGGAGTCAGCTTTGCACATCTCAGTAGCTGCACTTTATAATAATGCAGGACACAACAAAGAAAGAACTTTGAGACTTATCATGAGAATAAGGTACAAATTTCTTCAATAAATGAACAAAATAAAAATATTAATTAACTGGAAACAAGGTCTAACCTTGTACATTTTGGGCTGTGTGAAAGATGGCTCGTCAATCTCATTATGCCCAAATCGACGATAGCACACTAAATCCACCACAACATCAGAATGGAAAGTCTGGCGCCATTCAGCGGCAAGCTCACAGACATGAACGACTGCCTCCATGTCATCACCATTTACATGGAAAATAGGGGCATTCAATGCTTTGGCAACATCAGTACAATACTGAGAAGATCTTCCCGACATTGGGTCAGTTGTGAAGGCAACTTGGTTGTTCACCACGATGTGTATAGTCCCACCAGTGGTATAGTTCGGAAGAGCACTTAAATGCAGAGTCTCATAGACCACACCTTGTCCAGCAAAGCTACCATCTCCATGAATCAAAATGCCCATATTCTTGGTCCTGTCCGCATCATTTGAATAATACTGCTTTGCTCTAGTTTTTCCGACAACGACAGGGTCCACAGCTTCCAAGTGACTTGGATTTGCAACCAAAGATAAATGAATTCTTTTCCCAGCTCTTGTGGGTCGATCATAAGAGGTTCCCAAGTGATACTTGACATCACCAGTCCCAGTGTAAAGCCCAACTTCATCCACAGGCTTTGTACCACCACTAAATTCACTAAATATCTGACGCAAAGGTTTCCGCACCACATTACCCAATACATTTAGTCTGCCTCTGTGAGGCATTCCAATTACTATGCTCTCAACCCCGAGATCAGCAGCCCTATCAAACATCTCCTTCATGCCAGGAATAAGAGTTTCTCCACCTTCAAGTCCGAACCTCTTTGCTGTTGTCCACTTAGTAGCCAAGAAGTTCTCAAACTGTGTACTCCAAATAAGCCTATCAAGAATAACCTCACGGCGCTGCCTATTGTATTGCATGGGCATAGGAGTCTCAATCTTGTTTCTCAACCAGTTACATCTCTCACGATCTGCAATGTGCATATACTCATACCCAATGTTCCCACAGTAAGCCTGCTCAAGCCGGGTCAAAATGGACCTAAGGGTCTGCACAGGACGGTTCTCAGACAAAAACCCAGCCATCCTCCAGACCCCCAAAAAGAACTCCCTGTCGAGATCAGCCTCAGTGAACCCATATAGAGCAGGGTCCAAATCATCTGGGATATCTCTCTCCTCTAAACCCAAAGGGTCCAATTTAGCCTTCATGTGGCCATTAACCTGGTATGCCCTCACAAGCAACAACAAGCGCATACTCTCTTGAATGGTCTGCCCCGAAATTCCAGGAGAGGTAGAGGCCTGCCCCACAAAATTCCTAAAGAAATTGTCCCACGACTCATCGACGCTATTGGGATCAGCTTCCCAAGCCCTCTGAAGCCCCTCCAGATAAACACTACTGGTTCCATCCAAGAAACTATCGGTTAGCCTAGAGAGGGGTACAGGGCGTGGAACCGGGGCAGCCCTCGATTTAGATATTGTGGTGTGAAAATTTCGGCTTTGGGACGGAAGGACCCGCCTTCTAGCCGCATAGGATCCACTATTCGACAAACTTCTCCTAATGGCAAGCTTTGCCACACTAGACCCAGCTCGAAACCACGACATAGCTACCAACCCAATCTATCAATCACACAAAATTTATCCCAATTCTACACAATTTTTTCTCCCACTGCTCAAACCCCTCAATCATACAAAACCCTGTACAATGCAACAAAAGACAAATAACAAATTAAATAATTATACCAATTATTATACCTTAATCCACTCATAATACGTGTACGAGTTCATGAACTTGGAAGATAAAAAGATCAAAAATTTGATTCCATTAAATAAATAATTAACAAAATCCAATCAAGAACATATAACCAGTTTGATCTACAGAGAAACGAAATTGTTCCTTGAACTCAATGCTTGGTGGACGAAACGTCGCGGTTCGTTTCGTTAGTCTCTACAGAAACGAGATTAAACTACCGAAAGATGCGAGCTTGGAATCGATGGAGATTAGGGATTTACCTGGAAGTGGGAGGGGAACTGAAAGCGAGAGGTGGAAGGAGTAAGAGAACGGAAAAGAACCCTAATCGCAGGGAAAGCGACGGTGACTTTTTTTAGCTTTTCTGGAACGCTACCTTTTATTTTACATTTCCATTTATTTTCTTTCTTTTTTTCGGTCGATTTGTGAACCAAGGCAAATCTTGCTTCCTACTTTTAAAAAAAACAAACAATTATTGTGGGTGGGTCGGGTAGAGGTCCAAATCTGGCCCAACCTAAGAGCAACTGGACGGGGTTCCGGAATTAGGGTTTACGGTGACCGAGAGGGATAACAAAATCTTATGCATAACACTTAATTATTGAATCGAGAGGGCGTAGTACAAGTAAACTCGTTATATGTAAATTTTGATGAAACAATAAATAGATAAGATGTAAAACCAAATGAAGAGGTGCAATAGAACACAGTAAGAGTACGAAGATCAATTTTGCGATAAATATAGGCTGACTATTGTTTTGGCCAGCAAGATATATTCTTGTTTGGTTGTATTTCAAAGATCCATGGTGGTCTCGAAGTAGGTGCATAATTTAATACAACACTGCTTAGCTCCTTACAATTAGGCGAGTCATTTTTTCTTAACTGCAAATTAAAAGTTTACACATACGATATATGTAGTTCGGCCGTAAGGAGGAAAGACAACTTACATGTAACGAGGCAAGTACATTCCATTCGATACTTTGAAACATCTGTGCCAAGGAAAGGTTCTTATTTCTGATCTCTGTTTGCTAAAAGAAGAGAAATTTGTGAAGCATAACCTGTGGTGTGCATCAGCCCTCACATATAAGGAGGCATATTTGATATATAATCGATCTTTTATTAAAATTTGGATCAACAAAAAAAATCAGGAAGGGAGATTTCAGACAGTGTTATATGAGGATCAATAAGCGCGACGGGATTCAGTTGTGAGACTCATTTGGCTCCTACTGCATCGCTTTCTGCAAAATCTCGTTTTATTCCATATCATGAACCTGAGAAAAACCAGTGGCTGTGGCAGCTGATGGATCACGGTCAATGTATTTGACATCGTCAATAGCTCCTCTGCCCAGGGACTTCATGGCAGCAGTAAGACGGGGTGCAACATAGCTGTACGCACCCATGTTCATCGGCTCTTCCTGACACCAAACTATCTCGGCATCTGAAAGAACCAATAACAAGTGTGTCAACCTCATGATGTCAGCCAAATTTATCCCCCAGAACAATAAACAACAAAAACCGTATCACCAGATTTCACAAAGCCACAGCTAGTACAATTCGATCTTTTTCAACATTTCCCACTAACCTGGTATGCCCTCACAAGCCGGGTCAAGCCGGGTCAATATGGACCTAAGGGTCTGCACGAGACGGTTCTCAGCCAAAAACCCAGACATCCTTCAGACCCCTCAAAAGAACTCCCTATCAAGATCAGCCTCTGTGAACCCATATAGAGCAGGGTCTAAATCATCTGGGATATTTCTCTCTTCCAAACCCAAAGGGTCCAACTTAGCTTTCATGTGACCACTAACCTGGTATGCCCTCACAAGCAACAACAAGCGCATACTCTCTTGAATGGTTTGGCCTGAAACTCCAGGCGAGGTAGAGGCCTGACCTACAAAATTCCTAAAGAAATTGTCCCAGGACTCATCAACACTATTTGGGACGGCTTCCCAATCCCTCTGAAGCCCCTCCAAATAAACACTACTGATTCCATCCAAGAAACTATCATTTAGTCTAGAGAGGGGTACAGGGCGTGGAATCGGGGCAGATTGAGCCTTCGAATTACATAATGTGGTGTGAAAGTCCCGATTTTGAGATGGAAGAACCCACCTCCTAGCCATATATGATCCACAATTTGATAGATTTCTCCTAATGGCAAGCTTTGCCACACTAGACACTGCTCTAAACCACGCCATATCTACCAACCCAATCTACCAATCACACAACTTTTATCTAAATTTAACAATATTTACCTCCCCCAGCCGGAATGTTAAACCTCAATCATAATCCTGTGTGTCTTCACCCTTCAGTCCTATGAATCAAAACCCTTTTCTATAAAAAAAATATAAAATAATAATAATAATAAATAAATAACAATCAAATAATTATGCATATTATCATACTTTAATCCATTCATAGTACACACCAGATTATGAATGCATAAACTTGATTAAAGCAAGTTGAAGGTGTCTTCTTCCTCCTATCCAAACTCTTGGTTCAGTTAATGAGAGTCCGTGTAGGATTTCAACACATATTTTTATAACAAAAAAATAACTAAAATTCCTATCCTTTTTCCCCCTTTATTTCCTCTTCCTATTTTTCCTCTCAACGGTTGAAATGGTAGTAAACCGTAAATTTATAATTAAATAAAAAAAATGCACACATTACTGTTATCTCTAAGGCACACATATACATACATACATACATACATACATACATCAGTAAACTGTAAAATTAGAGAGAAGAAAAAGAGAAACAGTTTGCCAGCTAACTGTTCACGAGTTCTATATCCATTAGAATTCTCTCCCCTCAGATTCTGGAAGGTCCTCCGATTGCTCTCCGCCTCGACGCCTTCAGATTCGGAAGGGGAATTTGCGTCCCCCAATCGAATCCATGGCGGTGAGGATGAACGAGGAAGCTCGGGGTCTCGAGGAAGACGTGCATCGCCAAAATCTGCTGTTGCTAGAATCTGATTGGGTGGGAAAAAGAAAAACTGGGAGGATGAAATGCATGGATCGAATCGGAGTAAGTTCGAATTCGAAGAGCGAGTGTGATGACGTCATTGAGTTGGAGTGCAGTTTTTGCTATAACTGCCATGGCGCCAAAGTCATAGAGCTAAAAGATAGCCAACGGGCAAGTGACGAGCCTGAAAATTGAAGCTTAATTTGGAATCTATGGAAAATGTGGTTTTTTTTATTGTGGGTGGGGGTCCGGGGAGAGGCCGAATCCAGACCAAAGGCCCAATCTTATTTTGTTATTTACACTTTTTTTTATTTTTTTTTATTTTAAATATATATAAACAATGTAATATTCCCAGTTACTTTAAATTTAGAAGAGACAGATTGAAATTCCAATTTTAGAGTGTTAATAATAATTTTCAATTTTAATAAAAAACTCATTTAGGACCCTACAAGGATTGTGAAGTGCACGGAAAATGAGACATGTATTTTTTTTTTTTTTCTTTTGAACAAAAGATAGTGCAGTCTAAGGGAAAGGGAGTTGAGCTTAGCCCCACAATAAGCTGATAATAATGTGGTTTAAATTTAGGGATGACAATTCTAACTGTTAAAACCCATAACCGTGGATAATCACTCGAATGGATTGGATTTGAGTATGAAAATTCGGGTATATTTTGGATATGGGAAAAAACCGTGAATAATATTCGGTTATGACTTTGGATGTGGTTATAAGGGTTCTCAATCCATATCCGTCACAGAATCCGAACCGAATTATATATAATATAATAGTATTTATAATATATATATATATATATATATATATATATATATATTATTCACTGAATCTATTACCTTGATAATACAAAAGATGCACTATGTGAGTTACATTTTGTGAGCAAGTTAAAAAGTTATGATATGAATGAAAATCTAGACTAATAGTACTTATGGAAGATATCAAAAATCAGTCAATATTATCAATATTTAGCTTTAATTTTTATGCTCCACAAAATTCATTCATTAAATCATGGATTCGAGTAAATGGGAATTACCAGCACTAGACCTTGTGAATATAAATTAGATTTACCATGGTTATTACTTATAATCCAAGTAGGGAATTATATAGAATTCTTTAATTAAATTCGTAAAATGATATGTTATTGCATTGATTGATTAACGTAGTTAAGTGCTACGATCATGCATCTTTGATTCATGAATTGATTAATTGACGGGATTGTGGAATGACGATAGATATCATTGTTATTATTATGATTAGAGTTGTTGTTCAGTATGGCTAGAGAATATGATTGTATTTCGTCGTTTGTTCTTTGAAATATTGCATGATATGCATTTTGGTAATGTTGAAAAATGGTGATTTATGTGATGAATGTTCGAGCATAATGAATGATGAACTACAAATGGTTTGCTCCATGTTTAGGATACATATGCAATCTAACGAGCATGTTAGATATAGCCATAAAGTATACGAAAAATCTTTACACAATTCCAGGCATGAGTTCAGCTGGGCACATATCCCAAAGGCGGGGTATGTTAGATATATATACACACACACACATATGTGTGTGTGTGTGTAATTGGTGACGTCACGTGTCGATCCTAGATGTATGTCGGGATCGGGACGTGACAACATCAATGCCTTTCTTCCAATCAGTCTTGGAAAATGCTAATTACCCTAAAGATACTGCTTGCTGTTGGCATTAACCGATCGAAAACTACATGAAATTTTTAGTTTTGTTCACTGCATTTCGTAATAGATTAAATTGAACCACGCCACAAGCAATGATGGTTGTTAAATAAGAGAAGATGAATTGCATGTCACGCTCATATGTAGTTAGAACATTATTTAAGGGAATAGTTTTTAGTATACAAGACATACCCTTAAAATACAATGCCAAAGCTGCTACCAGTTGTAGTGCTGCATCAAGTGGCTGGAATTTGCAATCTCACCAATTCTCAAATGTACTCATACATCTTGAATTGTAGTTTTCCCTTGGGACACACTCAACAGTTGAGGGACTTTAGTTCGATATCTGGTCACAAATCTCTCCAAAAATTGCTTCTCCGTAAAACACAACACGGAGCCTAGTTTCCTATTTTCATCCATTAATCCTTTCAACATCAAAATTTTCACAACCAAAAACCATGGGATAATTCTCTTCTCCAAATTGTAACGCATGATCATCGGGGCTTTAACAATCATTTGCGATGACAATCCCATCTTGTTCACTACAAATTCCATGACTTGCATTATCTTCTTCTCTGACTTGGTCATACAATGTGGGTACCGCGTGAAAGCAGAGAGAACATGATCCTCAGACCAACCCCACCTCTTATAAACTTCGCAATTTCGAGTCCATATGAACTTATTATTGGCACTACTCAAAGCCTTTATAGCCATCACAGACATTGATTTTTCCATATCAAAACGCATTTGCTTAACCTTACCCACAACTTGAGCAAACTTTTTAGGGTTTTGCATCAAAACCTGGGTAAAATGAGCTACCAACAGAGAAATACAAGATTGGGGCATACCTGATTCTTTTAGGCCATCTCCAACCAAATGATCTAAAAGGCTAGAGGGTAAAAAATAAGCCGAAAACCGTATCCAACCGAGGGTTAGGCCAAAGGGCCAACCGGCCGACCCAAATGAGCCAGCTAGTCAGCCCCATGCCGAGCTCCATTTGAATCCCCAACGGCTAGCTGATGTTAGTTACCGTTGGTTTTTTAATTTTTTTTTTTTGGGCCAATTTTTCTTTTTTAATTCTAAAAAATTATAATTTTTTTCCTATAAATATCTAAATCATTCCTTCACCATTCCTCACAAAGTTTTCACCATTCCTACACCATTTCAATTCTCATATTTCCTTACCTCTTCCAAAAATATTTCCTTCAATTTTTTCAATAATTTTCATATGGCCTCATCTGCAATGAAAGGTAAGGCTTGGATCCGAAAAGAAGATGAAGCTCATTGCAGGGCTTATAGGGGGATTTCTCAAACAAGTGAAGGTGTTTGGACTTGTGTGTCCAAAAAATACTTAGAGTTCTACGAAGGCACCACTCCACCGAATACCTAAAACCACAAGAGTTGTTCTTCAAGATGGAAGAAACATTTTCAGCCAAGTTTGAACAAATGGCATCAAGCACTGTTAGTAGTGCTTAATGTTAGTAGCTTTCGATTGGAGACTATTCATTAAAATATTAATTACCACCCAGTTTTCAAGATGTTAGCAGCCTTTGGCCAGCCCCGAGGCTGACTGGCTGGCTCATTTGGGCTGCCCGGTTGACCTTTTGGCCTTTTTTGTCCAATGGGGTCCACAAGCCCTTTGACCTGGCCCTCAGTTGGAGACAGTTTTCAGATCATTTTCGGCCCTCTGGACCCTTCGATTGGAGATGGTCTTAAGATTCTAATATTTCGCTCAACATTATTATAGTGGCCTTCCAAGAAAACCATCGAGCAGTTCTTGAAAACTGAAGCAATTTTTCCCCCAAAAATCACCCTCCTGAGGAAATTGTAAGTGGGTAGAATATGTTTCTCCAAGCTTCTTGCCAAAAGCATAGGTTCATATTCCAGAGTTGTTGCAAGGTCCTCCTCTGAAACTCCAAGTGAAGTGAAAAACTCAAGCTTTGGCAAAAGGGTTTTCTCCGAATTGGAGTTAAGAATTTGTGGGTACATCCTCACCATCTTTGAGATTTGGGTCTTAGAGAATCCATGGTTTCTGATAAAGGACAGAATGAAGTCTGGTTTCAATGGGGATCGTAACCCGACCCTCTTGAAGACTAAAATTGCACCTTCTGGGGACAGCCCACATGAGTTTATGAGGTAATTGATTGTAAAATCGTGGTGGATTTCTGAGATTTCTGAGGTGAAATGTCTGCAGAGTAGCAGATTTTGAAGAGGAAAATGCGAGGGTTTTAAATCCCCAACCCTAACAACAAATCTTTTAGTTTTGGAAAAAAAATGGATAACCCAATTTGCTCGCCTTCAGGTTGAAGAGGGCTGTCATGTTAGACGCTGCCGGCACCGATCAATTTCAAGTGGAAAATCTAAAACCTTGTCGGCTCTTCCATAGCCTTACATTAGCAGGAATGTCTGCACTTCGCTGCAGGTTTTCAAACTATAATCAACAACCTACATGAATAATGTCCATAGAAAAATTAATTGAAATTGCTGCAGCAATACAATTGCATTCTTAAATGTAGCAATTTAGACAATGCACATTTTATCTAAGTAACGCTCCAAAACCACAATCAATCCTAGAAAAGATACTAACTTAAAATCAATTCAAGTATATTAGGATCATGTTTGGAATCAATAGAGGGGAACCAATCGAAAGAAAATCCGTAGCTCTTTTAACTTTATTGTTTGGCCTAAAGAGAATTTGTGGGCAATAACCCTAAAAGCTGTCGAAATAAAAATAAAACAAAATTTTACAAATTATCTAAATAAATTTCAGCAACAAATTGCAAATAAAAAAACACACGGTTCATAAACAATCAAAATTAAAAGTAGGAAAGAGTGAGAGTAGTGTACCAGGACGATGTTCAACTCGTCATGGAGAGCTTCAATCACTGATTCTGGCAACTTGGCTGAAAGAGCTTTGAAAGAAAAATAGGTATTATCGCAAATATCTTGGGAAGTGAATTTCACATCCACAACTAAAATTTCAAAATCCACCATAGAAGCAGCATATGAAAACAACAAAGAAATTTAGTCAAAGTTATTTTCTGATCATTAGTATCCTAACCACAGCAATTTCCAACTTCAACATTCAAAACGAAAATGTATAGAGTTTATATTAATCACTCCAAAGTGATGTTTACATTTTGTACTACTACAGCATTACTGATTAACCTTTTCTAGGTCCTTATTAACACTTGAAAACTCTTGGCTGCATAAAGCTGAAAAATGCAAATAAGTAAATTGCTTTGAAAAATATATTGGGATGATGTTACCTTCCCAATCACAACCCATTTGCATCTTGCCGAAACCATCGGACTCGTATTTAAAATTTTTCGACATTGTATTGCTAGGAGGACCCAGTTGGCCTGATTAAAAAGTGCTTCTTTCCCAAAACCTTTGAACTGTTTAGAGTCCAAATTCCAGAAAACAAATGCTAATCAATAGCCAATTAATATTAGGCAATCATTAAAATTAAAGTCCAGAATTTACTAATGTCAAATTTACAGCCAAACGAGCAATCAATTTACCAAACTCCAAAGAAAAATCTTCACATAAAAATATCTAATTTCACAAAATAAATGAAACCATATCAAATGTCTTGATACAAACTAAGAACTCGAAAGCTCAAGCAAAACCCACTCTCAACAATGTTGTAAAAAAATAAAAAAAAAATGCTTATTCATTCATAAATTGAAATAATTCAAAATTGCAAGCAAGAAAACGCTCCAATTCAAAAAAAACTCGGCACGGTCATGTAATTGCCCATGAATATCCCACAAATTGTCACTGACCTTTTCATAGGCATGCAAATAAATAATAATAAGTGTCTACCCATATAATTTGAAAGATCTACACCAGCGTTACCAGTTCAAAATGAAGGACAATAATAATGCTTTTTTTCCCATACAAAATGCAATAACAGTGAAATATGTAATGTAATACAAATATAATAAGAGACTAAAGAAACCAAAATTTCCACCTGAACATTGCTTTCTCCCATTAAAATTTCCTTTGCTTTTTCGCATAATATTTTCACCTACAATGAAGCAATGAAGAAGCGATCATGTACGGATAGACGGTTCTGATACTAAAAGACAAGAGATAACTTTAAAATAAAATAAAAATAGAAAACATAATATAACTTAAAAGGTGCTTAGACAAACCATTCTGGCATATAGCCAAGTTCTATACTGAGGTAAAAGTCCTAGATTATACTTTAGTCCATTTCACATAGTTTTGTATGTGTATAAGATAATTCACTTTGAAAAATACAACTGCCTTATCTTAAAGTGGCAATACAACTACCTTATCTATAGTCAATTGCTAAAATATTTACAGGAATCCAATCCATTTTTAAAATAAATGAGAAGCATGCTATAAGACAATTTGGTTCTTCACCTAATTAGCTCAAAGTTCCCTTGCCAAGATACATTCTTTGACTGAAATAGATTTATGAAACTGTAAGTATCCCCTCTTTTTATGCCATATCTAACTAATTTCATGTAATTCCGAAAACGGCCTATTTACCATTTCCCACAAGATACATATTAGATCTTGTAGTAAATTTAGACGAAGTAAGGCATTTGATTTAAAATCACAATATACCGAACCTGCATTACATCACTACAAGCACAAATAAAAGAAAATGAAATATTTCCAATTTGGTGGCCAAGAAACCAAAAAAAGTATTGAACTTTTTCCCCTTAAGAAAATACACACAAAAATTCCACTAGAAATTGCAATTTCCACAAATCCAACAACAAATCAAGAAACCCCATTACCACATTTTCCTTCCCAAATTTTCCAGGTAACCAAACAGACCCCAACCTAACCCTAATTCCAAATCGCTCAACAATGGGCGGAGAACACATTTATATAACATGAAATTAGAATTTGGGTTGGAGAGAGTTACCAACAGTGTCCACAGGCTTAAGTTCATAGTGGTGCCTTCAACCACCACATTTGCCCTGAATTTATCAAACACAGTTGGTATATAGTCCTGATGAACAAAAAAAAAAAAAAAAAAAACAATTGAAAAACAAAATCAAATAATTTGGAAGGGGGAAAAATCAAAGTAATTTGTCTATGGAGAAAAAGAGAAAAGAGGGAGAGAGAGAGAGAGAGAGAGGTATTTGAATATTTTCGAACTAAAACCTTGAAAACAACATAAAAAAGCTGCAAAACCAGATGCATAAACACATAAAGTAATTCAAAAAATGACACGCCCGATCCCGATATCCTCCAAACACTAGGGTAGGCACGTGTTGGCCGACACCCGAAGGTGACGAAGCCATACTTACATGCAATTATGGAACGTGTTCAGAGCATACAACTAAACCAGAACATTGAACAAGGAATATTATAAAAATGTATGAACAAAGAAATGGGTCCTACATCGAGAGAACTCGAAGATACGCTGTGAGAGTGCCTTGACGCTAGGGTTGTATACCTCGATTCTAAGTTTTGAGGGGGCGCAAAACAAAACATGAGTGGACCAAGTTATATACAAGTAATACTAAAATAGTTATTCTTCAATGTACTAACCCCCAATTTAGAAAACTCATATACCATAATAAGTAATAGGTTTTCCAAAAACCTTAGCATGTCATAAAACCTTTCATAGAACATATATCGTATATAGTGTGCTTAATAGTGGTATCACAATCGCCCAAAGGCCCTACATCTCATGACCGAAGCCATATATAAATATCTTCCGCCCGTAAGCACTACATCTCCTGACCGTAGCCATATATAAATATCTTCCGTCTGTAAGTACTACATCTCCTACCCGAAGCCATATATAAGTATCATTCGCCCGTAGGCACATAGTATGAATAACCATTAAGTAAGCATAAAAATCATGAACTTAATATTTCAAAAATATATCTCATCGGAGCTCAATAGCTCAAACATCAAATCATAAATTAATAGGAACGTTCTAGCTCAAATCCTCATCATAAACCATGTTCATAAGTATATAATCATAAATATTTCAAAGAACATAAATCCGATAAAGCATGATATTCATAAAGCGTAAATCCAATTTACTCATAAACGTTTCATAAAACGTAGTCATAAAATCTTGCTTCCATGCATTCATTTCTAATAACAAAATTATGCATTTTGGAAGGGGTCCACTCATAGATACTCCATCATCGAAGAGCCATACGAACTAGGGTGAAAGGAAACGCCACTAACAAACGCACCTAAGTAGGTAAATGAACCAATTAATAAAACTCTACTCAAATGATTGAATTTGGGAAAACGGACATCGAAAAACCTACGGGGAACCTCGGGTACCCCCACAACCCTAAACCCAGCCCAAATGAAACTCCAGGCCAAACCTCTTCACCTGGGCCCAACCCTTTTAGCCTAAACCAAACTTCTTTTGTCACTTAGGAATTTGGGCCGTTTAGAACTCGGGCCTTAGGCCCGTTAACCCCAAGACCCAAACCCTTGAAACCCTTTGGACCCTAGGCCTTCGGGCCGAGATGACACGGGCCTGTAGCCCATTAGCCCAGGCCCTTTCATCTAACCTAGCCTTGAAACCCTTGGGTCGGGTTACCCAAGCCCAGAACCCAAATGATAGAACCGGCCCAAACCCAAGCCCAGCCCGTTGACCAGCCTTTGACCCAACGTAGTTAACCAGACAGAATATTCCTGTGTTAACTTTTTCTAAAATTACCCGGGACCCTTTTAAGGGTAATTCGACATTCTGAATCTGTTTTTGACATCTGTTTTCCCAAATTCAATTGTTTTAGTAAAGTTTTATTAATTTGACCCTTTATGTGCTTAGGTGTATTTATTATGGCATTTTCATCTTCGCTAGTTTGCATGGCTTTTCGATGGCAAAGTATGTTTTAATAGTAGAAATGCATACACGAAAAGCATGATTTAATGATTACATTTTATGAAACGTTTTATGAGTAAATTAGATTTACACCTTATGATTATCATGCTTTACTAATAATATTTTGGAATACCATACTTTATCGAAACTTATGTTCTTTGTAGTATATATGATGGATGACTATATACTATTTATAAACATGTTTTTACACTTCTTTGTAGTATATATGATGGATGACTATATGCTATAAAGATGATTTTGAGATATATATATACCCATGCTTGGAACTATTATATTCAACATTTGTTGCTTATCTAGTGGTCATTGTTCTACCTATGGGCGATGATACTTATATTGCCTTCGGGTGGGCGTGTGTAAGGCACTATTCTATGCGTATGGGAGATGATACTTATATTGCCTTCGGGCGGGTGTGTGTAGGGCACTGTTCTGTGAGTACGACGGAAAATACTTATATTGGCTTCGATCGGGCGTTGGTAGATGGCTTCAGCTGGAAGATACTTATATATGATACCACTAGTTAGCACACTATATGATATATGTTTTATGAAAGGTTTTATGGCATGCTAAGGTTTTTAGCAAATCTATCACCTATTATGCTATTAGTTTTCATAAAACTTTGGAGGTTAGTATGTTGAATAACTATTTCAATATTATATATAATATATATCAACTTGGTCCACTCATGTTTTGTTTTGTGCCTCCTCATGACTTAGATTCGAGGCGTACAATCCGCGCATCAAGGCACTCCCGCATCGGCAATCTTCGAGTCCTCTTGATGTAAGACCTATCATCTTGTTCATTCAATTTTATATTATTCTTTTTAGTGTTCTAGATTAGTTGTATGCTTTGAACACGTTTCTCATTTGCATATTAATTACATTTAATTTATAAGTATTTCTTTATATTCGTTAGTCTCATGCATCCTAACATGGCTTCGTCATATTTGGGTGTCGCCCAACACATGTCTACCCTGGTGTTCGGGGAATGTCGGGGTCAGGCGTGTCAGTTTGGTATCAGAGCCTAGTTTGTTAAGAGCATATTAAGAATCACATCATACTCTAGTAGTGTGTTGATCATGACGTCATTTGGATGTCATGATTTCCTGATTTGTTGTCTTTCGACACAGTTGTGCAATCCTTATTCTGTGTGAATAGTCACATCTTATTGAAGAAGAAGAAACTCATATTGGGATTGTGCCTCATCGATGACGAATTAGTTTGTTGGATGACTTTTAACATTGGATCGATACTCTGCAACATGCATTCCCTGGGAATTGTGGGCAGAGTTGGTTATACATAGAAGTGATGTGATTTCGAAAGCTCAATTTAAAGAAGATGGTTAAGACCAACTGAAGATTCGAAATGGTGATGCCACTCTGCAACATGCGTTCTCTAAGAATTGCAAGCGGAGTCGGATCTACATAGAAGCTTTGGGAAACAAAAAAACCTTAATGGTACAAGTTGGTTAAGACCAACTGGAGACCCAAGACGGTGATGTTACTCTGCGACATGTGTTCCCCAGGAATGGCAAGTAGAATCGTATTTTTCTTAAAGTTACTCGAAACTTTCGAAGTTCGTGTTGGAGAAAGCGAGTAAGCACTAGTGTTTACGAAGTTTAGTAAGTGGTAGTTTGGTGGGATCAAATCAATGTCCTCAGACTCGTTCTTGCTGAGGAAATTCGTGTGGATCCTTAGGACAATTCCTGGTGTTTGTTCTATTGATAACCTTCTTGTTTACTCCAATAACGAAGTCAATTTCACTAACCATTGATTATCAACTTCACATCAAATCCTTTGAGCGTTGACTTCATGTAGATTTTATACTTTTCTTGGGAGACTCTTCAATAGCAGACGTTATTCTCATCAATTTCCTAAAAGGTTGCGATCGTTGGAAATTGAAAATCTTCACAAGGTGTCGTGAAATTACGAAGTATCCTTGGTCTTGTACTTCAGTTTTGATGGACTTGTTTTGACCCTCAAATTCTTAAGTGTTCTTTTAGCCTTCTCAACATGGTTTCTGGCTCAATCCGTAAGGAATTCACAATCGATCGATTCGACGAAAGTGTGCGCCCAGTTCAAATCGATTATGATAGGAATGTTAAGAGCATGACCTTTTCACAAGCTTACCAGACTTACTGAGAAGAGTTCCACGTGGGTGTGAGGTTTGAGCCATCTTTTAGTAAGAGATTGATGAAGGTTGTAGTGTAGGTGGTTAGTGGATTGCATCACCAATCACTATCTTCACGCAGAAATGAATAGTCACCTCTTATTATTTTGCTACAATTCATAAACATCATATCGCACAGTTCTTTTCCAACGATATGTGCTCGTCTCAACGCATCTTTCCACTGCTCTACTTCAAGACCTTGTTGTTCGTGAGTACGTGGGTGTCGAAACACTTTTAGCAGATCTAATTAGTGCTCTTTGGAAAAGGCATAACAGCACGGTCGAGGTGAGAATCGGACGATCTATGCAAACTCTCATGTTGTGGGGCAAAAATGGTAATCGTGCACCCTTGGAAAATTACTACTTGTTTATCGAGAAGCAATGTGTTGTCGATATTGCGGGTTGCAAACTGTGATATTGATAACTTATTCGTTGGGTTTGTTAAGCAAATGAGTAGGTAGACCCATCTACAACAGTTGTTACAGATTTGTTATTGTTGGGGCTCGACCCAAAGATAATTATTCTCGAAATATGTGACATTACGAATGCTTGGGTGAGACCCACTTTCATTTTCGGTCTTGGATTTTCAGCGCAAGTACTTTAAATTCCTCATTATAGTTATATATTTGTCTTTTGACGTTACAAATGTTTGGGGGGAAGCCTTTTCCATTTTCAGTTTTATTTTTAGTTCGAGTTTTCGACCTCTATGTTAGTATATATCTATTTTGACGTTATCATATTTTAAGTGCATATTTTTGACCTTATGTCAGTATACATTTTCAACTTTATATCTTTATAAAGTATGTTTTCTACTTTTACACTGGCGGGGGAAGAAGGTATGAGCTTGGAGGCATGAAAGATATAATCATTGCAACCTGATTACGACGGGGTGGTATTTCCTTTTTGTGCAATTACTCTAACTTGATTCTTCTTTACAAATATATTTTTCTTTTTCCTATTTTCAAGTTTTTCAGTGTAGCAAGTTATTTCAAATTTCGGGACAAAATTTTTATTTAACGAGGGTAGATTGTAACAACCCGTCTCAGAATTTACGGGACGGAAGGGTATTTTCGTATTTTCACTTTGGTTGGGTTTTGTTTGTTTGAAATATTGTTTTTGGCCTTAATAAGTGTGCCCAAAAGGCCCACCTTTGGATTTTGGTTCCCTTGGTTCTCCTCTTCCTTTTTTCTACCACATGGCAGCTTTTCCCACTCTTCTTTCTTCTCTCCCTTTCCTGTGGACTCACCTTATCTCTTTATTTCATTCTCTTACCCTCCATCTCTATAACTCTCTCATCCTCCCGAACTATACACACATACGACGCCACCACACCACCCTACCATCTCTGGCAAACCCTTGAACCACGCCCGCAGCTCACCATTATCTTTTCTCCCTTTTGTCTCTCTCTCTCTCTCTCATTCTAATCATGGTAGCATAGTGACTATGCTCGGATTTTCTAGGCGAACTCCGCCAACTTGGACCGAGGTGAGCACCCTAGATCTCCTAGAATTGTTTTAAAGTAGATTAGGGTGTTTTGAGACTTTTTGGGGTGGTTTGAACACAGAAATAATTCGAGGGTTTATATTCCCAGTTTTTCGGGAAGGTACCGTGACTTGCAAATGTGTTCCAATCATATCTCCGCCACTTCAGGCCACGAGACAGGTATATTTTGATTCCTTATTTTCCAGGCTTCAATTTGGTGTATTAGATTTCATGTTTTGGTTAAGTTTTGGAGCTTCATTGGAGCTCGGGAATTCTCTGGCTGAAGTCCGGCCTTCCCCTTTCCTTGGGTCTGGTGACCTTAAACCCAGCCCAAATGAAACTCCAGGCCCAACCCTTTTAGCCTAAACCCTTAACCCTTTTGTCAGTTAGGCCTTTATGCCATTTAGAACTTAAGCCTTAGGCTTGTTAACCCCAAGACCTAAACCCTTGAAACCCTTTGGACCCTAAGCTTTCGGCCCGAGATGACATGGGCCTGCAGCCCATTAGACTAGGCCCTTTTATCTAACCCAGCCTTGAAACCCTTGGTCTGGGCTACCCAGGCCCAGAACCCAAATGATAGAGCAGGCCCAAACCTAGGCTTGACCCGTTGATCGACCTTTAACCCAGGCTAGTTGACTGGATGGAATATTCCCGTGTTGACTTTTTCGAAAATTACTCAGGACCTTTATGAGGGTAATTCGATTGTCTTGGATCTGTTTTTGATGTTCGTTTTCCCAATTTCAATTGTTTTAATAGAGTTTTATTAATTTAACCCTTTATGTGCTTAGGTGCATTTATTGTGGCGTTTCCATCTTTGCTAGTTTGCATGGCTTTTCAACGATGAAGTATCTATGAGTAGACCTCTTCTAAAATGCATGTTTTAATAGTAAAAATGCATACATGAAAAACATGATTTAATGATTATGTTTGATGAGTAAATTAGATTTACACTTTATGATTATCACTCTTTACTAAGAATATTTTGAAATACCATACTTTATCGAAACTTATGTTCTTTGTAGTATATATGATGGATGACTATACACTATTTATGATCATGTTTTTACACTTCTTTGTAATATATATGATAGATGACTATATGCTATGAAGATGATATTGAGATATATGTACCTATGCTTGGAAAGATTATATTCAATGTTTTGTGCTTATCTAGTGGTCACTGTTCTGCCTACGAGCGATGATACTTATATTGCCTTCGGGCGGGCATGTGTAGGGCACTGTTCTGTGCATATGGGAGATGATACTTATATTGCCTTCGGGCGGGTGTGTGTAGGGCACTGTTCTGTGTGTACGGCGGAAGATACTTATATTGGCTTTGGCCGGACGTTGGTAAATGGCTTTGGCCGGAAGATACTTATATGTGATACCACTAGTTAGCACACTATATGATATATGTTTTATGAAAGGTTTTGTGGCATGCTAAGGTTTTCGACAAATCTATCATATATTATGCTATTAGTTTTCATAAAACTTTGGGGGTTAGTATGTTAAACAACTGTTTCAATATTATATATATATATATATATATATATATATATCAACTTGGTTCACTCATGTTTTGTTTTGCGCCCCCTCAAGACTTAGATTCAAGGCATACAATCTCAGCGTCAAGACACTTTCGCATCGGCAATCTTTGAGTCCTATCGGTGTAGGACCCATCCTCTTGTTCATTCAATTTTATATTATTCTTTTTAGTGTTATAGATTAGTTGTATACTCTAAACACGTTCCTCATTTGCATATTAATTACATTTAATTTATAAGTATTTATTTATATTCGTTAGTCTCATGCATCCTAACATGACTTCGCCACCTTCGAGTGTCAACCAGCACATGCCTACCCTAGTGTTCAGGGAATATTAGGGTCGGGCGTGTCATTGGGTTTAGTGGGCCGAAGGCTTAGGTTTGGGCTTGGTAGCATGGCTCAAAGGTCTGGGTTGGGCCGGCTGTACAGTTGGGTTTTGGATCTGGCTTAAAAGGTATCGGGTCGGGTTGATCTGATTTCAGGTCGTAGGTCGCCCGGAAATTGGGCAACCCTTCTCGAGCTCCGTTCAAGCTCATTTCTTCACCATTTTCAACGTACAAACTATGGATAGGATGAAAAGAAGAGATTAATACCAATTTGGAGTCGTGTGGTGGCCGGAGTTGGTCGAAAAATGGCCTTCAAGCTTCGAGTTCTTGCCGAAAAACTGGGAAAGTGTCCTCAAGTTGTTTTTTGTCACAAAATGTCTGCAAAACACGCCTATAATCTTTAAAACAACCCAGGACATTGAAAAGGAAGAAGGATCGATAGTATTTCGAGCCTTACCTATTCAGAAAAAGTAGAACTCGCCGAAGTTCACCATTGCACCATCTAAGTGCTTGTCAGAGGAGATCATGGCAATGGTTCGTGACTAGCCTGAGCTTACGGTAGTGGTGCTCGCCGTTCAGGCGAGGGTGGTGCTATTGTCCTTGCTCTTAGAGAAGAAGAGAGATAGTTGGGAGAGAGTTTTAGGGTGAGAGTCCAGAGAGAGAGAATAAGAAGGATTTGGGCTAGGGACAAAACCAAAAGGGTTGGCTCCCCTTGGGCACATCAATTAAGACTAAAAGCAACATTTCAGAATATCTCCCAAGCAAAGTAAAATTACATAAATGCCCTTGACATTCTGTAGAATTAGGGACGGGTCGTTACAAAAAACCCAAAAGTCACACAAATTAGTCAAATTTGAGAGACCCAGATGAATCTTCTTGGTAGAAAATTAAAAAAAAAAAATTGTGAGAAGAATGGGCAAACAACTGGGTAGCCTGTGAGAGCAACTAAGAAGAAAAATTGAAATAAATCTCTCTCTTATCTCAGAATCAGATTGATTGGGATTTCGGTTTTCTTTCTTCTTTTTCCCTCCCTGAAGAAAGAAGGAAAAAGATAATAGAGCAGGAATGGTGATCAAATAACCAAAATCCCCCTAAAAAAGAAGCATAATTTCTTCAATAATTGGACACTAACAGAAAAACCCTAATTCATATTATTTACATTACAAATACACAGGGAAACAAATAGCTAATAAAGATGGACACGGACTTTGTGATCCAGTAAATGTTGTAGATCAAACTTCTAATTGCGATTTGCTTTCTTTATGAATTTTTAATTGTAAGTTTATCCTGTGGCTTTTGAAATTTTGGTTGAAATTGTGAATGTTGTTCTGTTAATTAAATGTTGAATGGATTTTTTAAATAAGATGAAATTGAATGACAAACTTTTGACTTTAGCCAAATCCCTCCTCAATTTTACACCACAAATGGTAGTCCCTTATGTTTTTAACAAGTTATCAATTTGATTGTTTAAGTCTCAAACTCATCAACTTTATCCTCCAATGACAATCCTTCTCAAATTTCAAGCCTTCTAACTTAATTTTTGGTTCCTATGCCTTGCTGCATTTCTATTTTGTGTGTTATTTTTTCGTTAATAAGTGTTTTTTTGTAAGATTATTTGTGAGTTATCTTTCAATGAATATTTTAATTTTGGATTGGTGTGTTTCTAGTTTTGAGTCTACTTTGTTGTAATATCTTTGTTGTGGGAGTTGGTACTATTCATTGTCGATGAGTATCATCTCGTTCATTATATTCAAAATTTTGTTTGTAGATTTCCTCAAATGTCAATTTTCAAAGTGTTTGACATTTTAACCATAAATGGAATTCTTTGACTTTAGAATGTGAGTTTGAATGTGAATTCCTTTGACTTAAGGCTAAGGACCTCTTAGTTTTGTTAAAAATATCTTTGAATTGAAGACCTCAATAATACAATAAAACCGATATCATTTCGTCCTAAAATGTTTTAGCTCAAAGAAAGCGAAACAAAATCATAAAACAAATAAAATTAAAATTAAAAATCGTAAGAAAAAAAAATCACTTCACCAAAACAAAAAATCAAAAGAGCAAAAATAAAAAACCTGTTGCAACTTGCAAGTTAGAAGACACGACACAACCTCCTCCTCTCTCTCTCTCTCTCTCTCTCTCTCTCTCTAGTTTCTCTCTCTTTCTTTTCTTTCTTTCTCTTTCTAGTTTCTCTCTCTAAAAAGGCTAAAACCCTTTTTTCCTTGTTGGTGTAGATTACCTTCCTTGTTAGCCCAACACCCCAACTGATCATTCATTTCTCTCAAATCTCCATTTTCTCTCCCCATTTTATTTACGGATCTGCCCTTTCCCACTCCAGACCCGACCTTCTGAGCTCCCCCGGAGCTCCGAAATCCGAAACCCGATTCTGATCGATTAATTCAGCTGATAGAAAAGCAGCCGGAATCCGATGAAGGTGCCGTGCTGCTTGGTGTGCCAGACCCGCTACGACGAGGAGGAAAGAGTTCCGCTTTTGCTTCAGTGCGGCCATGGCTTCTGCAAGGACTGCTTGTCGAAAATGTTCTCTTCGTGTCCGGAAACTACCCTCGTCTGCCCCCGCTGCCGCCACGTCACCGTCGTCGGGAACTCCGTTCAGGCCCTCCGCAAGAACTTCGCTGTGCTCGCCTTGATTCACTCCAGCTCCAATGGTGTATCGTCTGCTGCCGCCTCCAATTTCGATTACGATTACACGGACGACGAGGATGGGGACGACGATGAGGATGAGGATGGGGACCGACGGTGCGCTCGTGGGTCCCACACGTCGAGCTCGGGTGGGTGCGGACCAGCGATCGAGCTGGCGGTGCACCACGACTTGAAGTTGGTGCGGCGGATAGGGGAGGGGAGGCAGCCCGGGGTTCAAATGTGGACTGCTGTCATTGGAGGTGGAGGTGGAAGGTGCCGTCACCGGGTTGCGGTGAAGAAAGTGGCGGTGGCGGAGGAGACGAGTATGGATTGGGTGATGGGGCAGCTGGATAATTTGCGGTGGGCTTCGATGTGGTGTAGGAATGTGTGCACATTTCATGGGGCTATGAAAAGTGAAGGCACCTTGTGTCTTGTTATGGATAAGTGTTATGGGTCGGTTCAGTCCGAGATGCAGCGCAATGAGGGCAGGCTGACTTTGGAGCAAATTCTAAGGTTTTGTGGTTTCAAATTTCTTTCGTTTCATTTTTTCTTTGAAGGGTTTTGTATTCTATAATGTGTTATATTCTGACTGATTTGTATCTGTCACTGTGCGTGAGTGTGTGGAAAGTAATTTAATTTCTTGGTTTGTGTGGTAATTCTGGATTGTTAGTTCATAAGGGTATTTTGCGAGTGTAGGAAACTCTTGTGGATGTTGATTTAGTGGGTAAAGTTGTGTGCTTTATGATTCGTTAAGTCATGGATTATGATTTTGTTGAGTGGATGCATATTTTAACAAATGAGCATGGAAGCAGTCCTACTTGCAAGAGCGGAGTCAAGAATTTTCAATTGGGTAGGCTATCTATGTTTTTCGTTCATTTAGGATTGGGCTTACTCTTAAGAGGCTAGAGACTTACTGTATGTGAGTTCAATGCTATTAGGTTTAGTGGGTTGTTTACTAGGTATAATTTGATAGACAAACACTTAACATAAGCAAAATTATAGGAGGATTTTTTCAGTCCCCAAAAGGCTAACTAGGTTGCAGTCCATGGTAGCCTTGTATGTGTCCCGCCAACGAATATTCTTGTCAATGTCTTACTATGTAAGTGGGATGGTATTCTGTTGAGTTTGATATAGCATAATCCCACGTGAGGCCCTAAAACTACAAATATAACCCTTCGCATTCAATGCTAACTGAGGATGCAAGTTATATTGCAATCACCAAATTGTGGTGGCTTCCATTCCCAGAAATGTTGTCCTCGCTAAAAAGCTTTCAAGGAGGACAATTTTTGACCTTTCTTACTTAGCCAAACGTAGTTTCTGTTCCAATATATACCTCATTTTTTTAACCCTGAAACGGGGAATTAGAAACTTTATAAGAATGTTGATTTTCTCACAAGGGTTGATGTTGAATTACGGGATTTTCTTTGTGACTGGAGAGTAATCTCTCAATGGATGGACATGACGGAACAGGTATAAATGGAAAAAATGGGGATTGCTGGTTGCGTGAGACCTACAAGAATTTCCCCTGACATGGAGATCAAGCTTATTCATAACCTTTCATTCAATACTCCTGCAAATTCTTTAAATCCATTGAAATTAGTTGTCAGATTTAACCATATCATTCTTAATATTGTCGAGTTTGTATTAACTTTACTGTTGTAGCCATAAGCTGGAAATAAAACCTTCCAATTAATTGCAAAATTGTGAACAGCTGTATCAATTTAGTAAGTCAAAAAAGAGACTTAATAACAATGTTCTTACATGTTAATTTTCCCTTCAATAGAACGGGCAATCAACATAATAAATGCATTGTTATACAAGATCAATTGTTAATTGTAGTTACCCTGTCCTCCTTTAACCACCATTTGTGCTACAAATGTTTGATAACTGATGCAAAGGTTCTATTTACATTGATTAGCAATGAGGAATCTGAAAGGAAAAAAAAAAAAAAAAAAGAACTTTTTAAACTTGGAAATAGTGAATGAATATCTCATTTGTTCTGAAAGATATGAAGCTTAAACTGATTCTTGTAGAATTGTTTTTCTTTCATAAACAATGAAGCTTTCTTTATTTCTGTATTTATGAGGTAGGAGCGGGAAATACTAACACAATAAAAATGATTTGGAATATCATTCTGGTTTTCTGAATGCACTTTGAATCTGAACGCTGAGCCTTAGTCTTTGCGAACAAATATAGAAAAAATTGTGTCTTCACCGACAAATACAAAACGTCTATTCTGTTGTCCATGCAACCAGCTTCCAAAAGAGAGCGCCGGGTTTGCTTCGCACATCTCCTGTCTTAATTTGAAATGTTTAGTATGGTCATGTATATGCTTATACTTCTATTCCACACATACTTAAGTTCTAGTTGAGTTAGAGGTTTACCAATCCAAGCTTACCAATGTGTAAGTTTATATAATATCTTATATTAGTAACTACTAGCTGGCTTAATTCTTGTCTTGATGTTTTGAGCGCTTGCCATTTGTAGATACGGGGCTGACATTGCACGAGGAGTGGCTGAACTTCATGCGGCAGGTGTCATTTGTATGAATCTAAAACCGTCCAATCTTCTTTTGGATGAAAGTGGTCACGCGGTAGTTTCTGATTATGGAGTTGCTGCAATTCTGAAGAAACCTTCCTGCCGGAAAGCTCGATTGGAGTGTGACACCTCAAGGATCCATTCTTGTATGGAGTGTACAATGCTTAGCCCCCACTATGCAGCTCCAGAGGCATGGGAGCCAGTGAAGAAGTTATTGAATCCATTTTGGGAGGATGCTATTGGTATTTCTGCTGAGTCAGATGCATGGAGTTTTGGTTGTACATTGGTAGAAATGTGCACTGGTTCCATTCCGTATGTGGAGCAACATACTGTATATTTGAAAGTTCTCATTCGTTTTCCCCTTGTGAAATGATTTTTAGTACAAGTTGAAATTCATTGTGCAGATGGGCTGGTTTAAGCACTGAGGAAATTTATCGGGCTGTAATCAAGACTCGGAAACTACCCCCACAATATGCAAGTGTAGTAGGTGTTGGGATACCTAGAGAATTGTGGAAAATGATTGGCGAGTGCCTGCAGTTCAAGGCATCGAAAAGACCATCTTTTAATTCAATGCTTGCCACTTTTCTTCGCCATTTGCAGGAGATACCACGCAGCCCTCCTGCAAGTCCTGATAAGTAAGAATTCAAAGTTCTGATCGTGCCCCTGAAGTTTCTGGTATTTTTATTCGTAGTAGCTTGACTTAACCAATCCTAGCTGATATCGTTGGATGAGACAGAGACACACAAACATTATAATTATATATAAACAACTGCCTTTAATATGATCACTTTTGATGAATACTAAAAAGGGATCCCATTATTGGGGCCACTCACAATGTGGTTCAGTGATCCGAACAGTAAAGCAAAATTGGAAATTGTTTTGCCATTGGATTATCATTATGAACACCTCGTTGTTTATTGGAAACAATGTGTTCGTCTATTTGTTGTGCTACAGTTAGATGACTAAACGATTTTCAATTTTGGGGGTTCTGGAAGGATGATCCTTTGGGAGGTCTTAGAAATGAACATTTCAGATAGTTCAGATAGATCACAGTGAGTTACGCTATACAATATAAATTTTTAATAACTTGGGGTATCTGATTAATCCCTGAGGGCAGAAGAAATAGCGTAACTCACTGTGTTCTAGCCAATTTCGTAAGATTTACATCAAAAGGGGAAAAAACTTATATCTCGAGTGTTTGAACAGTGTTTTAGCTAAATCCTCTGGATCAAATGTGATGGAACCATCTCCTGTATCCAAATCAGAAGTTTTTCAGGGTAACCCCACCCTTCTGCATAGACTTGTGTCTGAAGGGGATGTGCGCGGTGTTAGGTTAGTGCACTTTGTCAAAGAATTATTTGAGCTATATTTTTCTTAAACACAAACTTTTTGACTTATTCTCCTTGTCACACTTCTTTGGTTGTCCAGAGATCTGCTTCAAAAGGCCTCAGCAGAGAGTGATAACAGCACAATATTGTCTCTATTAGAAGCTCAAAATGCTGATGGCCAAACTGCTCTCCATTTGGCCTGTAGACGCGGTAGTGCAGAACTTGTTAATTCTATTTTGGAGTATCAAGAGGCCAATGTGGATGTCTTGGACAAAGATGGGGATCCTCCACTTGTTTTTGCATTAGTAGCTGGATCCCCAGAATGCGTTCATGCTCTCATTAACAGAGGTGCTAATGTGAGATCTAGGTTGCGAGAAGGCTTTGGTCCCTCTGTTGCTCATGTCTGTGCCTATCATGGCCAACCTGATTGTATGCGTGTATGTGTCAGTTGGATTTTTAATGATATTTCATTTTTACTTCATAAGGTTCTTGAAAGGTGTACTCTTAAAATATACTTTGTATGATCTCAGGAGTTACTAATGGCTGGAGCAGATCCTAATGCGGTGGATGAGGAAGGTGAATCTGTATTGCATAGAGCTGTTGCGAAGAAATATACAGATTGTGCCCTTGTTGTTCTGGAAAATGGGGGCTCTAGGTCAATGTGTGTTTTGAATTCAGAAAAGTTTACGTAAGTACACAGTTGATTTTCATTTTTTTCCAGATATAAGAACCATGTGCATGCAAGCTATAGGGAAATGAAAATCATTGATGACGTGTGTATGCTATATATTTTGTTTTTACTTTTAATGTGCACAATCCACTGAGCCTTAATCAGGTTTTAGAAAATATATTTATGCTTTCTTAATTTATAGGCAGGCAGGGTTTACCTGCTGGTGATGTGTTAAAATTGTTTAACTATACCCAAAGTGCGCAGTATAGGTGATGAGTTGTACTAGTTGAGCCTTTCTGGAGTCCTTGGCCCAATGATTTTGCTGATCCTATGATTCAAAGTACATGCTTAGTATGCCTGACAGTTGTCACTTTTTTTCCTAAGCATATTTGTTCTGTAGGTTATATTTTAATAGGCTTGTAAATTGTTATCAGAGTAGTTGCATGTCTATCTTAAATGATTTTGCAAATTGCAAGTGGATTCAAACTACATATATTTTTGGTCTCGATTTTTAATTGCCTGTTAATTTCTTATTGTATCATAGACCATTGCACTTGTGCGTGGCAACATGGAATGTTGCTGTTGTTAGAAGGTGGGTGGAAGTTGCAACACCAGAAGAGATTGCTGATGCAATTGATAGACCAAGTCCAGTTGGCACTGCATTGTGTATGGCAGCTTCTCTAAAGAAAGATCATGAAATTGGTAATCTTAGATCTTTGGAATGTCTGGTTCATTGATCTGAACTTCTAATTCTTTTTGTAGTTTTAGAGGCACTTTGGTTAATATCGATTATTTTTCGGACTTTGGTTGATGTGATTATAGCATCCAATAATTGACATATGGGTATATAACTAATCAATACCTAGTACCTACCCAGTTTTTTAATGTTGAAACTAGCATCTTGGCATCTCCTCACACATGCCAATTTATTTATGTCATAAAAAAATTGTATATGTTTTTTAAATTTGATGTCTCTCCTAGTTTTGTGCAATATGCATGATTGCATGTTCCAAAGTCTTGAAATGGTTGTTGATGAATATATACAAGCTCCATGGTCCATCGTCACCAAAACTGGTCTAGAGATCTAGCTAATAGGTCTATAGATACAGATTAAGAACTTTCCCTTGGTTCACATTTTATCCGCCCATGATGACTGGTAAGGCGGGCACTTAAATCTTGAATCCCCTTTTTTTTTTTTTTTTTTTTTTTTTCAACAAATAAATGTTTTATCCGGCCATGATGACTTGTAGGGAGGGCACAGATTAAGAACTTTTCCTTGGTTGACATTTTATCTTGCCATGATGACCTTGTTAGGCGGGCACTTAAATCTTGAATCCCATTTTTTTTCCAACAAGTAAATGTTTTCGCAATTGTTTTATCCAGCCATGATGACTTGTAGGGTGGGCACTTAAATTTTGAATCCCAAATGTTATGTCAATACGTCAACAATTAAAAATTGTCGTATTAAACTCTTCCCCACCCCCCCCCCCCCCCCCCCCCCCCCTTCTTCTCCTCCTTTCTCTTCGATATAGAATATTGTATCATCTATTGTTTTGAGATAAATTAGTTTGCTTCTTTGTAGCTCTT
This sequence comes from Pyrus communis, assembly GCF_963583255.1. Classification (NCBI taxonomy): domain Eukaryota; kingdom Viridiplantae; phylum Streptophyta; class Magnoliopsida; order Rosales; family Rosaceae; genus Pyrus; species Pyrus communis. The sequence goes on from NC_084812.1 coordinate 24,521,001, forward strand.
TCCTTGTTGGTTTTTATGTTTAAGTACACTAGTGGATAGGTAAAATTAATTGTATTTCTTTCTTCAAGTGTTCTACTTGAAGCAATTAAGAAATTTATGTTACTATTAGTATTGATATTTATACCTGATGCTGGTTGTAGAAGGAAGAGAAATTGTGCAAATTTTGCTTGCTTCTGGAGCAGATCCAACTGCTCAAGATTTGCAGCATGGACGGACAGCTTTGCATACAGCTTCAATGGCCAATGAAGTTGAGTTGGTCAAGGTATGGAAGAGAGCTTCCTACTACATAATATCAGAATCTAAACCCCATTTCATGATTTTTGGTCATCTATCCTCTCTGTGCATTATTGAAGTATCGACACTTTGGAAAACTTTGTTTTTTCTTGGTAGATTATACTTGATGCTGGAGTTGATGTGAACATTCGGAATGTACAAAATACAATTCCTCTTCACGTAGCATTGGCCAGAGGGGCAAAGTCATGTGTTGGACTGCTTCTATCAGCTGGAGCTAATTATAATTTGCAGGTTTTTCTTCAATCACTTGAAATTGAATTGTTTTGTCAGTTATACATTCTCATGGTATCTCAATCTTTTCTTTGTTGGAACTGAGTTTTGATATAATGCCCGCATGTTATGTTGAATGCATATAGTCTTCTAAACAGAGACTCCAATTTGATATATGCACGTTGAGGCGATGCTATGAGGAGCCAGTCAGAGCATCTCCAATCATGCTCTGTATTTTCAATTCAAATTTTAGCTAAAAGACTAGAAAGTTATTTTTGGAGCTCCTATAAAATTGCAACTCCAACCATACTAATTTAGGGAGTTATAATAATTGTGAACCAATAGGAATAATTAATGCTAGGAGCTCCTTTCTTACAATGTATTTTGCTCATTGTTATTAGGATGACGAAGGTGACAATGCTTTCCATATAGCAGCAGATGCAGCAAAAATGATACGTGAAAATCTCGAATGGCTTATTGTCATGCTTAGAAATCCTGATGCTGCTGTTGAAGCTAGAAATCACAGGCAAGTGCCAATAAATGCATCGCACTTTTGGGTGGCTTGACCTTCATTTGCAAGAGATTGTCCTCTTTCAGCTTTGTTTTCTATTAAGCAGTTGAACTTTAACAGCTGTTTTTTCCCAAGAAACAAATAATGGCTAATACAATTACATGGTTGTGGATGACTTATTGATGACTATTAGGCCTTTATACTTTTGCGTTTAATGAGAACTTTTTGGAACTACAAAAATGTGGGAAGGCTTAGGGTAAGCTATCTACTATATGACCAACTTATGCATTTGACTTTGATGGCAGTGGCAAGACTTTACGTGACTTTTTGGAGACACTTCCTCGGGAATGGATATCTGAAGATCTAATGGAGGCACTTGTAAATCGGGGAGTGCGTCTGTCTCCTACATCGTGAGAAGAGATGATACCATTGTGCTGTTTTTTGATATTTTTTGCATGTCTTATACACCCTTGCGACTAATAGATTCCATATTTCTTGTTTTCTCTATGGTCTAGATTTGATGTAGGAGACTGGGTCAAATTTAAAAGAAGTATAACAGCTCCTATGTATGGCTGGCAAGATGCAAAACATAGAAGTGTTGGCTTTGTGCAAGGTGCCCCAGATAAGGACCATTTGATAGTATCATTTTGTTCTGGAGAGGCTCGTGTTTCGGTGAATGAAGTTGTAAAAGTTATTCCCTTAGACAGGGGTCAGCATGTCCAGCTGAAACCAGATGTCAAAGAACCCAGGTTTGAATCTGATTAGTTTCTATATGCATCCATATTCAATTAGATTTTGGTAGTATCTACTTTTGAATAGCTTCTCTTGTTCTTTGATCCTGAATGTAATTTTCATACTGCAACTCCCTTGTTAAAATTCAAATTTTCACTTTTTAAGAAAGGAAGGATCAATATTTTAGGTTCTCTCTTTGAAATATTATAATTATTCACTAGTGAAACCACTTATATTGCTTGTAGTAATTATGGGATTGTAAGGTTGATTCACATTTCTTGCAAAATCTACTGGTCCAAGTGTAGGATAAAGTATTTATGCAGTTCAGAGACCAGTCATGCCTGATACCACATACCCAATAACGGGTTCTACTCCAGAGCCCGTGCAAAAAAAAAAAAAAAATAGAAGACTATACATTTTTTGGTCACAGCCCCTCATACTGATTTACCTCAATCTTCAGGATTATTTTTTCCTAGGTACCATAGATTAAAACAGACTGAAGTACTTAATAGTTTGGTTGATTGGACTTTTAGATTATTTAACCAACTCATTACCTAAACAATTTTTTAAGCTTACTTGAGTAAACAGCTCATGCATTGTTGCGTGGTTAGTTTTTTTGTTTTTCTTTGTGGTCAAGTAGTTCATTAGTTCTTAGTCTTCCCAAGTGATGGCATCTGATACACTTTATCTTGTGTTGAGGTTTTACTTCTGCCTCTGTCATATTTAAGTCCTTTTTATATGCGCCTTCTTATATCAACTTGTAATCCTTATTCAACGTGATAAATTTGTTGACTAAACCTTGTTTGGTTATCAGATTTGGGTGGCGTGGCCAGTCTCGCGATAGCATTGGTACTGTATTATGTGTCGATGATGATGGTATCCTACGTGTTGGCTTTCCCGGAGCCTCCAGAGGGTGGAAAGCTGATCCAGCAGAGATGGAGAGAGTTGAAGAATTCAAGGTTGGGGACTGGGTTCGAATTCGCCCCACTCTTACAACTGCAAAGCACGGATTAGGATCTGTTACACCTGGTAGCATTGGTATTGTGTATTGCATAAGACCGGATAGTAGTCTGTTGCTGGAATTAAGCTATCTTCCAAGTCCATGGCATTGTGAACCAGAGGAGGTTGAGCTTGTAACTCCTTTCAGGGTGAGCGAGATATGTTGATATTTGTTGTACAGTTCTTATTCGTAGTCTTTTCAAACACTAATAGTGTTTACTTTGAAGATTGGTGACAGGGTATGTGTGAAGCGATCTGTTGCAGAGCCTAGGTATGCATGGGGTGGTGAGACACACCATAGTGTTGGAAAAATAAGTGAGATAGAGAATGATGGGCTCCTGGTAATTGAAATACCAAATCGACCAATACCATGGCAGTCTGATCCTTCTGACATGGAGAAGGTGGAAGATTTCAAGGTAATATCTAATTTTTCATTCATATTTTATTTATTAAAAAAATACAACAGGATGGCATTTTTTATTCTTCTTCTTATCCACATATTGCCGTTTCTACCATGCAGGTAGGTGACTGGGTTAGAGTCAAAGCTTCTGTACCATCCCCCAGATATGGATGGGAGGATATCACAAGGAACAGTGTTGGGATAATTCATAGCTTGGAGGAAGATGGTGATATGGGTGTCGCCTTCTGCTTCAGGAGCAAGCCTTTTTCTTGTTCTGTCACAGATGTGGAAAAGGTGCCCCCTTTTGAAGTGGGGCAAGAGATTCACATGATATCATCTGTTACTCAGCCAAGACTTGGATGGTCAAATGAAAGTCCAGCAACTGTTGGAAAAATTGTTAGGATTGATATGGATGGAGCTTTGAATGTAAGAATTCTTATCTTAGACATATATACAATATCTTATATGAGCGGAGGACGAGAGAAAGAGATCAAGGGAGAGGAGGAACAATACCTAAAATGTTTCAAAATTCTAATGTCTTAGTTTTCTGTTGAAGTTTATCTTATCTCATGTCTTCTTAACCCGTCTGTCTCATCCCTTTCTCTTTTTAATTGAAGATACATAAAAAATGAAATTAAAAAAGGAACTTTTGCTAAATGAACACTTCCATTTTTTCGGTTAAATTAGTTGTAGAACATTTTTTGTTTTCTGCTGGTGCATGACAATTTCTGCAACTATATATTATATGCTTCTGTGTACGTGCAGAATTCAACAACCATTAACAGGACCCTTTTGCTTGTTTGTTATGTAGACAAGAGTCACTGGCCGACAGAGCTTGTGGAAAGTTTCTCCTGGAGATGCGGAACGACTTTCTGGATTTGAAGTTGGTGACTGGGTACGTTCAAAACCAAGCCTGGGAACTCGACCAAGCTATGACTGGAACAGCGTTGGAAAGGAAAGTTTAGCTGTCGTGCACAGTGTTCAAGATACAGGTTACCTGGAGTTGGCTTGTTGTTTCCGTAAAGGCAGGTGGATAACTCATTACACAGATGTTGAAAAGGTCCCATGCTTTAAAATTGGGCAGTATGTCCGGTTCCGGACTGGGCTCGTTGAACCAAGATGGGGCTGGAGAGGGGCTCAACCTGATTCTCGAGGCGTCATAACTAGCGTTCATGCTGATGGGGAAGTGAGAGTGGCTTTCTCTGGTTTGCCGGGGTTGTGGAGAGGAGATCCTGCAGATCTTGAAATGGAGCAGATATTTGAAGTTGGAGAGTGGGTGAGATTAGAAGATCAAGCAGGTGCTTGGAAATCCATTGGACCGGGTAGTGTTGGAGTGGTGCAAGGATTGGGATACGATGCAGATACATGGGATGGAACCACATCCGTTGGATTCTGTGGGGAGCAAGAAAAATGGGTTGGGCCTACCTCTGCTCTTGAAAGGGTGAACAGGCTGATGGTTAGCCAGAAGGTTAGGGTTAAGCTGTCTGTCAAGCAGCCAAGATTTGGGTGGTCAGGCCACAGCCATGCAAGTCTTGGAACCATATCCACAATTGATGCTGATGGCAAGCTGAGAATATACACTCCAGCTGGTTCAAAAGCTTGGATGCTGGATCCATCAGAAGTGGAACTTGTGGAGGAAGAGGAGCTTCACATCGGTGACTGGGTTAGGGTTAAAACATCAGTTTCAACTCCAGCCCACCAGTGGGGAGAGGTGAATCGTTCAAGTGTTGGGCTTGTGCATCGGATGGAAAATGAGGAGCTCTGGGTGGCGTTTTGCTTCACAGAGAGGTTGTGGCTTTGCAAGGCATCGGAAATGGAACGGGTTAGGCCGTTTAAAGTGGGGGACAAAGTGAGGATTAGAGAAGGGCTGGTGACCCCACGGTGGGGTTGGGGAATGGAGACCCACGCGAGCAAAGGACAGGTAGTGGGGGTCGACGCAAATGGGAAGTTAAGGATTAAGTTCCGATGGAGAGAAGGGAAGCCGTGGATTGGAGACCCTGCTGATATTTCTCTTGATGAAAGGACATGACTGAACTTTTCCAACTTGTGTTTCTTTTCACGGGCTTCCTCTGCCTATCGGGGTTTTCTCCCTCTCGACTGTGCAGACAAGCGGGAATTGCATTGTTACGGCAGCATGCAATCAGATCTGCCTGAAAACTATACCTTTGTTGTAATGGGCTCTGAAAGGACAATTTGCTTTGTTAAATACAGAAGATTACAAGAGACGGATAGATAGGAATCGGGGGAAATTGCCTTTCCCTACCGTTAATTATATACGAGACACAAGGGAGGCGAAGAACGACGTGGCAGTTTGCCATTTGTGTTTCATATATGTGCAGTTGACAAGCTGTAGAGGTATATGTATATACAAGGTTATATATATTGATGTACAAATTGAACCCTTAATCTTGCTAGTTAATACATTCTTTTAGTCCATTTCTCTAAAGCTTTTCTCGTTGGTGTTTTATTTTGTCTGTAAACGAATTGGCAGTAGCTTTATTGCCATTCATTATTTGGATGAGAGAGTTGCAAGCGTCAGGGGGTTCATCTAGTGTACTGTGATTCATTTGTAAATCTCTTGGTACTTACAAATTCCTCCTACAAACGTAGCCTAAATTACAGGGATAGAGGCTTTCTCCTTGGGATTTCAACGCCTGATTGGAACCGAACAAACGAATCCAAAATTTTTCTGGCATTGCAAGAGGAACTCATGTCAAAGTAGCACGATCTAATTCAAAAATCTCACCCAATCGAGCACATCTAGCATATTACCTGCACGAGGAGTGTAGCACGCAGATCATCCACTGCAATATCAGGCCCTGCAACACACTTCTAAATGATTCATTCACGTCAAGGATTTCAGACTTTGGATTGGCTGCGGAGTGATCAAACTCCTAGTAATTCAGTCATCAGGGGGACTAGAGGATATCTTGCACCAGAATGGTTCAGGAATATTCCGATTACTGCAAAGGTTGATGTTTATAGTTACGGGGTCATGTTATTGGAGATTATCTGTTGCAGGAGCAGCCTTGAATGGAAAGGGAAAACGAAGAACAAGCGATACTAACGGATTGGGTTTACGATTGCTACAAGGGAAAAACATTAAAGAAGCTGTTGGAGGATGAGAAGGAGGCAAGAAATGACATGAAAAGGCTGTTGAGCAGGCTTGAAGGAGTGGTTGATGTATCCATGCCTCCATGTCCTTCTCTCTTTAGTTCAATTTGCTGAAACCTACACGTTACGCATAGTCTTTGAAATGCCGTAGCCATTTTCTATTCACTAGAAAAGCATAAAAAGTCTTGTATGTTTAGGATCATAACATCTTGTTCTCCACATACATAATTCAGATTTGACTGTTGCAGACATGTTGCCAATTAGTTCCAACCCAAACACAAGCAATATTTCAAAAGGCATGCAATATCTTAATCTCACCTTATGTGCTCTTCCTACTGATATGAAAAAGTAAGGGAAAGGTACAGATTACAGCCTTGTAGCATCATTGGCAAGTAATCCACTAGATCTGGACCTTCATCACTATTTGAACATGAACGAAAAAGAAGACAAAATGGTCCGTGAGATGTTGGGGGTTTTTGGGGATAAAACAAGAAATAGATGCTTTAATGGAGGAACAAAACTTGCAAGGAGTTCTGTTTCTCTCTTTCCGACTGATGAATCCTCGAGAAGGATTTGTTTGTCCTTAAGTAAAAGGCACGTACGTCTCCCCACATGTCCTGGATTTGCCGATGTAAAAAGATGAGACTCTGATTGCATTGTGCGCCTTCGTATGCTAGATTAATTAGCAAGATTATTGCATGAATGTAACACTATTGATTCATACTTTCTTAACAGAATTAATGTTTCGCAAAGATTTTAACAAGTAAAGATCGTACTAGTCGGATTACATTCCATCAAAACCAATATTTCAAAAGATAACAAGAATAAAAATCATCACCAGAAAGTAAAGAGTACTAGTTGATCTTAATTGCATGAACTACTAGACTTGAGAAGCAAACCAACAGGAGAGTTGGTTCTGATGCTTTCCCATGATAAAATCATTCTTCAAGTGGATTGAGCACGTGACCAATGAACAAAACAGTTCCAGTTATTTCCTCTCTGATAAAAAACATGAATGGGTGATCAGCCACAAAGTCTATGGTTTTAATCAGTTGTCCAGCACAATCTGCCTCACCACAGTGAACAATAGAAACAGCTGCAGCTTTTGTACCACCTTCGTCAACTTCAATGACGGACTTGTGGATTATTTCGGCGTCACCAATGCCCGACTCCACTATCTCACTGAAATCACCATTACCGTCGAAAGGCAACACCAGTCCTAACTTCATGAGTATTTCGGAAGCTAAAAAGTTAGACTTAATCTTAAACTTTGGGATTTTCAAGGCCCCAGGTTCACGTTGTATTTCGGGGAGATGGCAATCTAAGAATTCAGGTTCAGAACAAACTCTCTCGACCAAAGCTGGGAGCCCACTTCTTGAATTTGGAAGTAAAAAGTACATAGAAAACCGCCTCTCCTTGTCTTTGCCTTGCTTGTAAGGAAGCTTTGAGACTTTGAAGTCGTCAAAGGCTTTCACATAATGCCATCCGTAGCTTTCTATCATGAACGGCGCCTCAACAGTACTACCATCGAGAAGGCGAAATTTGCGCTCTTTTGTCGCCGATGGATCAAACTGATCGCTCCAAACTCCCTTGAAGTATATCGTATTTAAAAGTAAAAGCATGGTATTTTCATCAACTGACCCAGGAGGGAGAGCCTCAGGGATAAGGCCCTTCGTCTCCTTTTTGGTCCATGAGTTCACTTGAACCCGCGCTTTGTCAGGGTCGGTTCCAAAGCTAACTTCTTTGATGACCGCATTGTAATCATTGACCAACATGCGTTTGAAAGAAGGTTTGACAGTGAGAGACTGCTCAACCCAAAGGCTATTGGCACAGTTCACGCAGGGACCACCTCTAGTGGATCCGTCGGACAAGACCAGAGGGACAAGATGGGAGAAGTGGGAGTTGAGTTCATCGGAGGACTTGGACTTGAGGAAAGAGAGCAACTGTTTCTTGGTTGGACCCTTAGATCCTGCAGTTACCGAAGACAACAGGACCTGGAGGGACAGCGGCGAGTACACCATGTTCTTCCCTTTGCCTTCGGTCGTGAGCAGCTGCTTGGTAATTCTGAGTGCGACATCGGTTAGGTTGCTGATGGTTTTTTTGAGATACATGGTGAAACTGACGGATTGATCGGCGCGGCAGGAATCACCAGGCAGGCAAGTGGGAGAGATTTAGATAATTGATATCAAACCCTAAAACACACACTCACGGCTCTCTCTCTCTCTCTCTCTTTCTCTCTATCTGTGAACAAACCCTAGTAACTAGGCTTTTATATACACATCGAATAAAACCATTTGACCTTTGGAATCCCCATCTATTACTTTCCGCACAAGAAAGTGTACCGTTACGTAACCTTAAAGAAAATAATTTAATAAACATATCTTCTTTATAAAAAATTGATTAAATATTTTATTTTATTTTATTTAAAGTTTATTTCTTCATTTTTCTCAAAAAAAAAAAAAGGTTTATTTCTTCACGTTATTATTATTATTATTATTATTTTGTAAACTTCAAGTTATTTCTTTGGCATTTCATTTTTTCCTCCTATTATTAATGCATTTATTATGCATCTCTTTATGATGATTTCATCATATCTTTTTTACTGTATATTAATTATAATATTTATTTTAGTAAATAAAATTGAATATTTAAAAAGTAGTTATCAGGTACATAACTATCGGTATGGTTTATTGTTCATTTGAAATCTAAACGTACTAAAAGTCGGTATATTTAGATTTCAAATGAATTATTTAGTTGCTTTTTTTAACTAATACTGAGGAATTATTTTAATTAATTAATTTTTTATAGAAAAAAGTCATTAATTGAGATGGAATTCAAGGGATTGGGCAAATTAAATTTTCTAAACCGTAGGCAATTAGTTGCACGGTGAAGATGCTTTTAAACTAATAACATGCAATTTAAAAAATAGAAAAATGATGTTGTGGCAATTGATCATAGCTCTTTAATCAAATCTTAAAAATGAACTCATTTTAAAATTATTTTAAAAAAAAATTAGACTTTTTTTAATTAAACATTTGTTACTTTCCTATTTTAGATTAAAGTGCTTTCACTTTTGATTAAACCCTATTTTTAAGTTCTATATATATTCTTAACTTAAGTTTTTTTTAGATTCAATTTAAATACAATTTTATGTCAAAAATACACTCAGTAATATTAATCAAGTAATTGCTATTTTTAAGGAATCTCATCTCTTCCTCAATTTAAGGATTCTATTATATATCTAAATTATTTAAGAAATTTCAACATATCTAAATTATTTGTAACTTAGTTTTCAAAAATTGTTTGTACCATCGTTCTTTAAAAATAAACATTGACATGTACCAACATAATTTATTCTCAAGTTGAAACGTTCCTATGCTAAATTAAAATGGATTCATACCTAACTAAAATGTGTGCTTACTAAATTGAAATGTACACATGTCGAAATGTACCCATATTGTCTTGAAACGTACCAATAAGTTTTAGGGTTACACATAACATGCCATTAACTTTTCACATACCAAAATTATGACAATATAAACATACCAGTAGCTTGGTACGTATCTAAACAAATAACAAATAACATATCAAAGTACTAATTTGTACACAAATTTAGATTACATAACATACCAATAATGTACCAAATTATCAGTACGCTATTTTTAATACATAGGACATCAATAAATGAATATATATATATATATATATATATATATATATATATATATATATCATTTGGAGTACATTGGTACGTTTAAAATATAACCATTTGGTTTTTCTTTTTGTTAAAAAACCCATCATCGTTTTTGCACCGACAACTCAACTTGTTTTTGTTATTATAGAAATCTTATTGTTTTTTTTTTTTTTTTGAAATATATTGAATTAATGCACATAAATTAACAATATATTCTTGTGCAAGATTTTAGTAATTTATTATATATTAGATTTAATCAGTAAATTAATTAAAATTGAAGAAAAGTAGTTTGATCAAATCTCTAAAAACCTTAGATGTTTTGTCTAAGAAATTCAAAAACCCACGTTAATTGATTAGGAAACTATCAAAACCCCCGATATACACTTCCACCCTTCGCTTCCCCCTAAAAAAGTCCCATTTTTCTTCCGGTCCCTAAAACAATTACAGCCTGCAATTGCGAGGAAAATGAAACTGGGGAGGGAGAGACTCCAAAAAGCGTGACGATCTCCAGATGTTATCTCACTCACTCTCACCATTCTCAAAATTGAAGACGATGACTTCCCCTTCACACCGAGTTCGCTCAAGCCTTCAACCAACCACATCGATCGCCGTTGAGGATGAACACCTCCAATTGACTACGGCTTCTCTGCTCAAATCGGCTCCCTCTCACGGCCAAGTGGTACTTTATCGACCTCTCTGAAGAACTACACTCGTTAATGCGTGCAAAGGTGTATACCAATTGCCACATTGCAAAGGTGAATAGAATGTTTACGTACAAGGACATGTCACACGCACTCATTATTGAGTACACACCATAGCATGTATTTTATACTGCATTTGCTAGTACCGATCGATATTGGGAGTGATAAATTGATCCCTACTTCAATCACTTGAGCCACTGAATCTATATGGTCCCTCCATTATACTCTTTGGATCAAACTCTATGTCAAAGAGAGGAGGTTTAATATTGCTAGTTTAGCATGGTTTTATCTAAGACTAAAGTTACCTATTGTCCCAAGAAGCGTGACTCCTACCAAATATGTTCAGTGCCTCGAAGGTGGCTAATCTCAATGAAAAAATTACTATTGCGCTTATCAATCAACATGGTAATGATGTTACTAACAAAAAAATCCCCCACAATTCTACAAGTAGATCATCATCATCACCACCACCACCTATGCCTTCAGTACTGCTCAAACGGTGAACTTGCTGAAAAGAATGGTCCTCCTCTGCCGGAAATTGCTAGAGGGAATCTGGTTGGGGATTCCATAGTGCTCAATGGAAAAAAAAAATGATTTGGAGTTGCATGAGGTGGTGGCAAAGATGGGGAAAGGGTTGATATTTTTCAGCGACAAGGCAAATAGATTCAAAGGTGAAGAGGGTTCCTCTATTCTTTGCAAGTCTCGTAGAGAGGAAGAGGATGATCAACTTACAAGGATGGGAATGATATGTTTCTGGAAAGCTTTGGTGACCTTGGAAGAACAAGAAGAGATGACTAGATTTTAAAGCAACGAGATGTTTCTTGCATTTGCTGCCATGAATCCAAGTGTAATTGCCAATCACTGCCGCATATGATGGTGGCGCTGCGGTGGCAATGAATTTTTCCTCACCAATGTCCTCCATAGGATGATGCGGTATGAAATTATTTTTCTCATTCAGTATTCTAAATTACTCTAACCTACAAGAAGAGAAGGGATTGAACTCAAGTGCAAAAGGTAACAATATCTTCAAAGAAGAGCTTTGGAAATTTGTTTCCAACTTAACAATAATGTACCATTGCAGAAAAAGGCAAGTAGACGTTTGGATATGCACCAGAAAATGTTAATGCTTAAGTGAAGAATCTAAACAAGATAAGACAATACACTCCGAATCAAAGTGTCAGAGAGATCAACTGTTAACAAGAATAAACTTGAAGGGACTACGTAACTTCCAACAGTAGTATCGTTAATAGTGTTGTTACTTGATGAACACCTAACTAGCAAGTCAATGTCAATGTTACATCCTCCCCACCCTACCCCGTACCTGTCATCTTTTCTGCATGCCACTTTGAGAAGCCTTCCACCAGGGCATCCCTCATCCATGCATGCCGGCAACTCACGATAGCCTCTGCGACAGTCAGCCATGTTCTGTTTCGGGTGCTCTGTTCGGGCCATGACTCAAGCTCCTCCTTGACAAACAAGGCAAACATAGCAGCTTTACACACACCTTCCGGACTGAACTCATCCTGGTGTGTTTTGCTCTTAAAATAATAATACCCCAGGAAACCCTGCAAACCAAATAGATAAACAGTTGGTTTGCTTTATCCATGTACTGTGAATAGAAAGAACATATAAAAAGATTTGGCAAAGAATTCTCGAAACATATGCAGCAGGCATACAAACACACGATGCTAAGATACAAAGCCAACCAAAATTATATACATCTTTATTATTATCCATGACAGACAAAACATATTGATTAAATTGGATATCGACATCTGGAACTTAAGAAACCCCGAGTTCCTTCGTCTATCAGTAACATAGGATAGGGAAAATAACTACTCTGGACTACAATGCCCTGAGAGGCCAGGTCAATTAAGTTAGCTTTCTACAACTATTAAACCCACCTGGTGCACACATAACTTACAGTTCTGTCAAGGTAAATCATACTGCCCACAATGAAAAGTAATAAATACGTAAAACGGATCTAATGAAAACATTAGACCCACTGCTCAAAGTCATGTGAAACACAAGACATCCAATCAAAACACAAACTGATAAACAATCTAAAACAATTAAAGCCTTAAATGGTGCATCATCTCACAACAAAGCAAAAGTAAAAAATTGCAATCCCCAAAAGCATTTCAATGTTGAACACAAGAAATCCAAATAACACAGAAACAACCTAAGCAATTCTAGCCTTCAATAGATGAAGAGAAAATATTCAAAGAAGTTAGAGGTGATACTATGGAAAAAGCTCAAGAAATAAAGATTAGAACAAATAAAACTTAAAAAAATGTATTTCACCATTAGCTCTCCTCGAACTCCAGCTTCTTCCACTGCTTCCCTTGCGGCAGCCTCCTCAACAGTTTCATCATTCTCCCAGCCTCCCTGCATTTGAATAACATATTCTTAAATAAAACAGAAACTTATTATAAGTTCTCTACTACCCGCACCCAAAGCACATAATCACTTGTGCAATCGTAATTACTGTTCACCGTAGTAAAAGATGTTTCTACCCTTGTTTTTCGCCCCTCCAAGTTTTAGTAGCTAAGCTTACGTATCGACAAGGACTCTTGGCAAATCAGGGTATTGGAGATTACCTTCGACGGTATAATTCTCATCCTACCTTACTGTACTTTACTTATACTCTGACATCACATGTGAATTGGGTTCATTCCCGCTCACTAGCGCACTCTTATAATTAGGCACTTTTAGGTTTAAATTTATTCACATTTTCCAGATCACTACCATTTATGGTTTTTTCACCCTCCAGGTGTCGGCCAGCACAAACAATGAAATATATTGATTATGACACATAGGATCGGCAAGAGAATGTCGCAGTTGACTCCAACTTCCACCTCCTACTGTCTAGTCTAGATGAGTGTAATAAAGCATTTTCTAAACCTGTCCCTTCCACCAATTACCCATTACAACAAGAGAAATAAGTGATGCTTTGAGAAATGTCTTTCCTTGGAAAACGACTATAGCCACTCATTGTTTTGGAGTTCCAACCATTAACATATCAAATATTTTGCTTCTAATTATAGGCATTCCATACGAAATTCCTTTCCAAAGGGAACCCAAAGTAGTTCCTTGTTTCGTTTTAGTCATATTTAAATTACCCACCACTAGTGTAAAACTCATCTCATAAAAATTAAAAAAAAAAAAAAAAAAAAAAAAAAAAGGAGGAAAAAACAGAGGAAACCAAAGCACTTGAGAAATTGTAATGTATAACCCTATAAGTATGTAGAACATAAATTTTTTACTAAGTCAACAAAGAAGTCACCACATTTAACTCATCAAAAATAAGGAACCAGTTTATTCTATTTCTCATCATGAAAGAAAATCATGCTGAGAAACAAAACTAAAGCAGGAGAGAAAAAGAAGAAGTCCGACAGTGTTAATATAGTTCAAATGCTAAGGGGGCACTATAATCATAACAAAAGCATCCGTTTCTACATTTGCATATTTTGGGCCAGTTAAAACGACAATTCTGTTCCCAGCCTTGCAGATGTCAAAACATAAGTGAGACTACATGTCTATGGGCTTCATAATTGATTGAATTATGGACTAAACAAATATCAAAGGAACTAACCATCATATCTATTAAGGACTTCTTCTCAGAAGTTTTGTAATTTCTGCAAAATTAAATTCATGAATCATATAAAACCTCGTTCCATTCCAAAACAGAGCAGGCTAGTTCCAGTACAGCCGGGACTTGGGCTTTACTTTCTAATATTTTCTGCTCTAGGTTTTCAAAGCCCAGAGTCATGACATGGAACCTAAATTTATCTATAGCTATCAAATGAAAAGAAACTAGTTTGAAGGTTATACCTAAATGTTTCCCAAATAAAGAAATCCTATCAACCTAATTTGATCTTGATCCCTAATCCCACAAGCATAAGTTACTTTGAAACTAACATTTTTCACAACGTTAACTCATTTTTACTGTTAACCCGTTAGTTAGGCGACAGAACAAAAATAAAATAGTAATCTCTCAGGAAGAAAGACCACAAAGTTGTTGACATTTTCAAACTTCAGCAGAGAATATACATACCTTTGGAAACAAAAGACCTGGTCCACTAGGTGAGTTAATCATAAGCACCTCAATGATCTTCTCAGAATTGGCCTCATCAGTCTCATCAGAATTTTTGTATCTAAATGGAATACACCTGTCAAGGTCATCTGAGTTAGCTACTTCTTGAGAGAAAAAAAAAAATACTTGTTCACATACATAAAATGGTACAGTAAGTAATTTCAAATCTACTTAAAGATGAGAAATAGAAAAACAAGAATCTTATGCATATAGAAATGTCTGCATGGTCACTCAGCCCTGCCAAATAATTTAATGTATAACCAATAACCATGCTACCAAGCTCACACTTTATATTATCTATATTTAATCTACACGTCATTCGGTTTTGATGTATTAGGAAAAGAAATTATATAGTGATTCTTGTCCATAAAAAAGGAAAGATAAAAACTTGTACAGTGAAACTTCATATCAGGATAAAATAAGGCATGTTTAATAGAAGTTTATTGATGACTACAAAACTGCAACATATTGGGTTCGTTTACAACCTGTCCATAAAAACTCGAGTACTTTATGTAATTTATCACTCACAGAGTTTCATCAAAGCAACAGTAGACTCCCTCTAGAAAGAGAGAAGCCTAAAGAATCCAACATGGTTCTCTGTGTCCTCATTTTTTCCCCTTTTCCACCTTGTCAAAATTTGAAAGAACAATGAACATACTCTTCCTAATTATAACAAAAGGCTGAAGCAGGAATAATGTGAACAGTAGCCGAACTGGTATTAAGCATATAAAGCACTGATTACAAAATATATCCAACCAAGGACCAGAAACGGAAAATTCATTCGGCAACATGTCAAACTGGCCCTAAACACAGCATAATACAGAGGGCCACCACCCTAGACAACTCTCCCAACCCAAAGTGTAGACATGAAACATAATGCTAGTCATATGCTATCTGCCAATCCACCACAAAATGATGCATGACTTGAGTCACACGAAAATTGATTAAGCTCCTCATTTTCAACACAGAAAAACCAAAACATGTTGTTCATCTAATTGCAGGTATCACCCAAAAACCAATGCAGAATTTAAATTTGCGTAAAAAATAGCAGCATCTGATAACAAATTCTGGTCAAGATATGATTAAAACGGCCCAAATGGTTGGCTAGAAGCCAGGTCCTCAGGTTGGAATGTGGGCACAAACAATGATTGCATCAATGCAAACATTCCCAAATAATATCACCAAGATATTTAATAAAGTCCCAAAAGCTTACAAATTTGAGGAAGTATAACCACGCCATATCTGTCACTTTCATATGTGATCCAACAAAATCTCTCATCGATAACTTATAGACGAAACTCAGGTAAGTCAATACAAGGTCATTGTTTGTCCTAATAATCCCACATTTTCTACCTGCCTTATATAATAAACATGTATATATACACACACAATCAATAAACAAAAGAAACCATTGATCTCACCCTTCTTAAAGATCCAAATGGTTGCCATCAACCAGTCAAAATCCAAAAAACAAACCACAAAAAACCACATCACAAGAAAAATCCTCCAACTTTGGAGACACATTGGTCCACCTCCACCACTAGAACACCACGTAAACAAACAACATCAACATCAATCGAAATCAAACATATACAAACGAATATATACACACACATATAAAGACATCCATATATGTTTGTATTTATAAAGCAATAATATACAGAGAAGAAATGTAAGTACCCGGCAACAAGGCGACAACCGGCCTCGTAGCGTTGCTGATGCCGACCCGTACGGGCCACTATATCACACATACTAAGCGCCCAAACCAACAAAAATCAATCCTTTTTCTCCTCTTTTTGGAAAATCTTCAACAATTTCTCTTCTCCTCTTCCGCCATTGAAATCGTTCTGGTTCTTTAATTTGGCTTTTTTACGCGATTTTACAATGCTCACGCCCGCACCGGATAAATCTCCCAGCACTGGTTCTCTGGGCTTCGACGGCGGCAACCGGCGCTCCCTCGCATCATCCAATGGCTGTGGATTTCATATTTCGTTCTGTTTTTGCTTTAGGGTTTGGTTGCAGAGAGAAAGAGAGGGAAAAATGAGGGCTGGGTTGGGGGAGAGAGAGAAAATAAAATTAAAAAAATAAATAAATAAATAAAAGCGGTTAGACCGGATCGAATCGGACGGTGATGGAGGTCAAAGTCACGTGGTCGATAGATCAAATGCGGCCCCACTATTGGAGAACAATTGGGTTCTATTCTATATATACACGCGGTTGGGATCTGGTGGTTTTTGGATCATCTTGACGGAATGGACTTCCTCAGTGTTTCTTACACGTGGCGTATTGTGGAGGATTAGCTGGCATTCGGTTATGATATTGGTTACAGGGCGTAGTCAATTTGGCACAAAGTGGTTGGCCGTTGCAGCGAATTTTTAGTCGTTGGAAGAAGATTAAGCGGATTAGTAGTCCACGACAAACTGGTTTTATTTTTGCGCTTTTGGAGGGAATGGCGACGATTCAACGTCGGTATCCAGTGAAGGCTTCTGGTCCATTGGATTGAGTTCTTCGCTATTAAGGGTCTTAGCTTTGGAAAAGGATCCCGCGATGATCATTTTCTTGTGAATCTTAAAGATCATGTGATCGTAACCGTTCATTGTATATTGTGTAGTTAGAAATCATTTCAAAATTTTAAATTTTAAATTTTAAATTAAATATAAATAGTACCTAACAAAAATTGATCGCACAATGTACGATAAATTGTCACGATCACGGAATCCCCAAGATCCCTAAGAAAAGAATCACGATCACAGTCACGGTTCCGAGGATCCTATTCCCTTAGCTTTACCCAATTTAATATCTTTCAATCAATATTTTTGAATAAAATATATGGCGAGGCTAAATTTGCTAACTTAGAGAAGTAACAACTGACCGTATAAATATACCAGGTTAATTTCTAATTCTTATATTTGTTAATTAAGTTGTTACTTCCGTTAAAAGAATGTTTTTCTTATGTGGCATATCACAACTTACTAGGGCTGGGTTCAGTTGGCAAACCGTGCCAAATTTCTTGTGTCACCTGCCAGCCACATATACAAAATTATCGAAAATCAGTTCCCGCTAGCTAACGGTCTTCTTGCGGTTGCCAAAAATCGATTCAACCAAAATTATTGGCTGGTTCAGTTGGTAAGTGGCACAACCGATGGTTTGCAAAAAAGCTACAAAAACAACAACTCAAGACCATGCACCGACCAATAAACAACAAACCATAAAAGAGAAAAAGAAGTTGATGTTGCACTTTTTCAATTGATGATAAGCCAACATAATCATGACTTAACAAATTAAATGGAAATCAAATCAAAACTTAATAAGCCAACAACAATGTCAACAAACATCATCCAAATAGTTATAAGTTAACAAACTCAAAAGTCTAACTAATATAATTGTCTAAATTCAATTGTAGCAACTAATGCATAAACAAAAAACTCAAAACTCTAAAGTATGGTTCTGGCTATAAGACCCCCTTATTATAATCCCCAAACAAATAACTTGTTTTTATAATCCCAAAACAAATACCTTGTGAATTATTCCATGAATCAATTTTGCGAAGCACTTCGAATTGATGTTCCTGCTTGAGATGTAGAACCATCAACTATTTCAATTCAAATGTTACACAAAAAAAAGTATGATTAGAATAAGAAGTAATATTGAATTATAAATTAAAAATATCAATAAACATTGTATTGAAGTACTATAATTAGAATTAGAAAAAAATATAGCAATACTTATATTTTTCTAGTTCTTCACATGTCAAGCATGTTAAAAATACCTAAAATATCTAAATAGAAAAAAAATAATATATATATATATATTGGTAGGTGTAAGATCCCACATCGCACAGGGGAGTGATCCTTATATGTATATTCTCATCCCCATCTAGAACGAGGCCTTTTGGGAGCTCACTGGCTTCGGGTTCCGTATAAACTCCGAAGTTAAGTGAGTTCGCACGAGAGCAATCCCAGGATGGGTAACCCACTGGGAAGTTCTCGTGTGAGTTCCCAGAAACAAAACCGTGAGAGTGTGGTCGGGGCCCAAAGTGGACAATATCGTGCTACAGTGGAGTCAAGCCCAAGATGTGACAATTTAGTATTAGAGCCTAACCCTAGCCGTGGTGTGCCGACGAGGACGTCGGGCCCCTAAGGGGGTGGATTGTAAGATCCCACATTGCCCATAGGAGTGATCCTTATATGTATATTCTCATCCGTAACTAGAACGAGGTCTTTTGGGAGCTCACTAGCTTCGGGTTCCGTAGGAACTCCGAAGTTAAGCAAGTTCGCACGAGAGCAATCCCAGGATAGGTGACCCATTGGGAAGTTCTGTGTGAGTTCCCAGAAACAAAACTGTGAGGGTGTGGTCGGGGTCCAAAGCGGACAATATCGTGCTACGGTGGAGTCGAGCCGGAGATGTGGTGGGGGCTCAGGGCGAGATGTGACAATTTGATATCAGAGCCTAACTAGACACTAGTTTAATTAACTATCATTACTTACGTTTCCCTACTTTGATTTCTTGATTCTTCACACATTGATTTATAACCAACATTTAACCACTAAAATCATAAGGTTGGTGGAATAAATTGTCACATCCCAGCCTGGGCCCCCATCACATCCCGGGCTCGACTCCACCGTAGCACGATATTGTCCGCTTTGGGCCCTGACCACGCCCTCATGGTTTTGTTTCTAGGAACTCACGAGCAACTTCCCAATGGGTCACCCATCCTGGGATTGCTCTCGCGCACTACTCGCTTAACTTCGGAGTTCCAACACAACCTGAAGCCAGTGAGCTCCCAAAAGGTCTCGTTCTAGGTGGGGATGGGAATATACATATAAGGATCACTCCCCTGGGCAATGTGGAATCTTACAATCCACCCCGCTTAAGGGCCCAACGTCCTCGTCGGCACACCACTGCCAGGGTTAGGCTCTGATAGCAAATTGTCACATCCCTGCCCGAGCCCCCACCACATCCCGAGCTCGACTCAACTGTAGCACGATATTGTCCGCTTTGGGCCCCGACCACACCCTCACGATTTTGTTTCTGGGAACTCACACAAGAACTTCCCAGTGGGTCACTCATTCTGGGATTGCTCTCGTGCGAACTCGCTTAACTTCGGAGTTCATATGGAACCTGAAACCAGTGAGCTCCCAAAAGGCCTCGTTCTAGATGGGGATGTGAATATACATATAAGGATCACTCCCCTGGCCGATATGGGATCTTACAATCTACCCCTCTTAGGGGTCCGACATCCTCGTCAGCACACTTTCAGCCAGGGATTGGCTCTGATACCAAATTGTCACATCCCGACCCGAGCCCCCACCACATCACTGGCTCGACTCCACTTTCTCTTGGAGAGTGGATCTTGTAAGCCTTATATGTATATTCTCATTTCTACCTAGCATGAGGCTTTTTGGGAGCTCACTGGCTTCAAGTTCCATGGGAACTCCGAAGTTAAGCAAGTAGTACGCGAGAGCAATCCCATGATGGGTGACCCACTGGGAAGTTCTCGTGTGAGTCCCCACAAACAAAATCGTGAGGGCGTGGTTAGGGCCCAAAGCGGACAATATCGTGCTACGGTGGAGTCAAGCCCGGGATATGGTGGGGGCCCGGGCCGAGATGTGACAATTTGTTATTAGAGCCTAACCCTAGCTGTGGTGTGCCGATGAGGACTTCGAACCCCTAAAGGGGTTGGATTGTAAGATCCCACATCGCCCAGGGAAGTGATCTTTATATGTATATTCTCATCCTCACCTAGAACGAGACCCTTTGGGAGCTCAATGGCTTCGGGTTCTATAAGAACTCCGAAGTTAAGTGAGTTCACACGTGAGCAATCCCAGGATGGGTGACCCACTAGGAAGTTCTCGTATGAGTTCCCAGAAACAAAACTGTGCTGGTGTGGTCGGGGCTCAAAGCGGACAATATCGTGCTATGGTGGAGTCGAGCCCAGGATGTGGTGGGGGCTCGGCCGGGATGTGACAGTAGGTATGGCATACCACTGGTGTACAAAATCCAATACCAAAGCCATACCATTAAATGTTGGTTCGGTATAATGCCAACTGATTATGAAAAAAATACCAAAACTATACCATACAATTATGAACCGATCGGTATGGTTCGATTGGTAAATCGGTTTATGGCAAAATTTCCCACCCCTGCAACTCACTATGCTACGCAAATGTTATCTCTCCTAGAGATACTCCAATAACACCATATATTTGCTAAGGAAATGCAGTCCGGCCTTGATTGCAATCAATGCCCAACTTGGAATCTCCCAAAAATAATATGTAGAAGCCTTGGAAATTGAAATGAAAATATTATATGGGTTGGTTTGGGATTGTGGTGCTTTAAAAATAAAAATAAAAAATAAAAAAAAGCTTATGAAAAAATTTGGAACATTAAATGTGTTTGGTTAAAAAAATAAAAGTGTTTTAAAAAATAAAATAAAAAATAAAAAACTACTGTCGATGGAAATAAAAAAGTAGAAGCAGGGTCTACCGTCACATGTTCATTTAACAAACTTTTCAAATAGCAAGTAGACCCTCATACGTTTTACAAAATTACAATATTTGTCCCTATATTATTGTCTTTGATAATTATTGTATCACATTAAATACTATTTCTTTTTTAATCATTTAACATATTCAAAACAATTTATATAAAAGTTTACCAAACACTCAAACACTACTTTTTACTTTTACAAAAAAAAAAAAAATAATGTTTACCAAACACTTAACAACTTTGTTTTACAGCTGTTTATTCTCACAGCATATGCATTTTTTTAAAAAGCACAGCAATATCAAACTAGCCATACATCACAAGTTGTGAAATTATGCAAAAGCGAAAAACACTCCATTAAATCACATAGTAACTATACTTAAGCTAATTGCTGGTCTGAGAAACGAATTCCACACAACCATAGAATTACTTTGATAGAGTGAAAAGGCCAATAAGACTTATCACACGAATGTGGTGTGAGCCAAAGGCGCTCTAATGCTTAATTAAGTTAGGCTTAATTGTAGGAAATGAATTATAAGCTATGGGTCACAAACATAGAATTGCTCTGATATAGTGAAAAGGCCAATAAGACTTATCACACGACTGTGGTGTGAGCCAAAGGTCTAATGCTTAATTAAGTTAGACTTAATTGTAGGAAATGAATTATAGGCTATGAGTTTCTTAGTTAAGAAACAATCACCTTTCCTTACTAATGACACATGCCTTTATAGTGGCAGACATGGACTTGGGGATGATCATTAAGCACGCGTGGAGCTTCTTAAGTAAGTAGTAAATTTGTACCTTCCGTTAATTTGTACAAGCTGTGAAACTATGAAAAGTGAAAAACACTCCAATAAATCACATAGCAACTATATTAATTGCTAATTGAGCTTCTCACGCTTGCTTGCTACTGATGGAGATTCCTCCCTCATCCTCTCAATCCCGCTACCATGATTAGGTCCCATTAACTCATTGAAAATCTCCATCTCCATTTCATGATTCACAAGGTTTGCAACATTCAACTGCAACTGCAAATGCAAAGCCATGGAATCAACCAACCTTCTCAAAACAACATTCCAATACGCAGTCATCCGCATTTTACACTTCCTTAGACTTTCAACTTCAACCTTCACAATACCACCAATAACTATCTTAGAGGGACGTTTCTCATCATCCAAGATTCTCTCTATGAAAGCATTCTTCTTGGTCATAAGTCTATTCCATTCGGATGCATATTCAGGATTACAAGTGTAATCAGTATGTTTCTCCATTTCCACATCTCCAAGATCGAGTTCAATGACATTTCTTTCATTTTTGCTATGAGATTATGGCTTTTGGGTGGCCAACTGAAGATGATAATAGTCTTGCGTGTTACGCATTAGCACAGATAGAACCACATCCTCAATATAACTCCACACCTGCTCAACAAACCTGATGGGTATCTGAAATCCCTCACTTTTCCCTGCAAAATGAAAAGAAAAGCATTGCGCGGTAGAAAATTGGGAAGAGCAATACCTTTAGCTTCCTCCAAAATCCTCATCTCCTCTATTAATAAATTAACTTTTGGGTCCCTTTCGTTGCACACTTATGAAGTTCATCTGAGTACTGATTGAGGGTCTCGACCAGCCTAGCAGTGCAATGCATGTGCTTGTCATCAGGGTACTAGTCAAATTCTCCTCTAAAAAGAATTTTCCTGTGGGATTCTTTAGATAATCCAATAATGTGCATCAAAACTGTAATAGCCTCACCAACGGAGGACAAACACTCTGGCATTTTGTTAAGCTCTGAAAGGTAATAATTCAGCTTGTCATCAATCTTGTTAACAATAACTGGTAAATTCTTGGATATGATCACTATTCTAAAAATTCCCGCCTAACGCCGTCTAGGTCCCACCTAGGTGCTAGGCGCCTGGCCACCACCCCGATTAATGTCTAAACGTTTGAAAATTAAGAAAGAGCTCCTAGACCTGCTGAGGCCGGCCTAGCCCGCCTAGACCCGTCTAAGCACCCTCCTAGATTGCAACTCACTTAGACAACAAATAGATAGCTCTCATGGGGATACAAGCAACCTAGGGTTACTGATACTGACGAGAAAAATAAAAGAACTAGGGTTGCCGTTTGAGTTTGTTTTCCTCCACCCATTTCTGATGAAAAGCAGGAGTTGCGAAGAGTAAAAGATGAGAGATGATGATAAATTGATCTTACAATACGTTGGCAAATATATCACGCTTTTGGACTTCCACCATTAACCACACTTTGTTAATTGAAGTGAAACCAGGAGTCACCTCAAAAATAAATACGATACACATCTTCCTAGCAATGTAATTGATATTGGATGTGCTTAATTACTCCAGGAGAAATAATTCAGAATTGTATTTTTTTTTTTTTATTGAATTCAGAATTGTATTTACTTTGTACTGTTGTACTGGCACTTAGGATCAAATAATCTTTTCTTTGAAGCACTAAAACTTATATTTGAGATGTAAAAATCATATTTCACAAATTTTCGGTGCATTATTCATGTTTAATTTACAGGGAAGCAATTGTTTAATAAAATCAAAGTAATTTTGAAATGAAATCAAGTAAGGTTTTATGGGCCAAGAAATCCATTTCTGATCTTTAGACTTACCAAACATGAAAAACTTTCGTTCTCCAAAAAAAAAAAAAAAACAAAAAAAAAAACAAAAACTTTCCAAACTCTCTTTTCCACACACTAACATAGGCTAAAAAGACATTGACTTGCAAGTTAGGTCAATAATCTAAACATTTGTATAAAAATAATTTTTTATAAATAAGGTAACAAATACAGGCCCCTAAACCCTTTTTTGGGCCGAGAATAATTTTTTTTTCTTTTCCGTTGAGGATAAACTTGCATGACCTATTGTTGGAGTATCTATTTTTTATGGGGGAAATAAGAGACTTTACATGTACTTATAAATAATTAGGTTACTCCTTATATTGCTAATTGATTTTATGATAGAATTTCAACTTTTTCATGGTATTAAAGCAGGTTGTCCCTTGTCATTTCACTTGATTTATTTTGTCCACCTGTTTGGCTTGAAAGTTTGCTCTCGCACTGGGGGAGGGGGGGAGGGTGGGTGCTGGAGTATCCGTCCAACATCGGGGAAAGAAGTAACCTTGCATGTGCTTATAAGTATTGGGCTACTCTCATATTATCAATTGGTTTTAAGAGAAACTAATAAAAAAAGCTTTAAGACTTTAAAACCTGTTTGGTACTGAGGTGATTTTGAAAAAAACTGCTATCAAAAAAAGTTGGGAGCTGTTTTTGTGTTTGGTAAACACTTAGCTTCAGCTTTTTTTCACAGTTTTGGATGAAAAAAGCCAAAAACAAGAAGCTGCAAAACCTAGCTTTGAAAAACCGGCTTTTTTTCACATCTGTTTTACATAAAAGTTTACCAAACACTCTAATACTGTTTTTTTTTTTTTTCAAAAGCACTTTTACAAAAATGTTTACCAAACACTCTGCTGCTTTATTTCACAGCTGCTTATTCTCACAGCACAGCAGAAGCAGCTTTTTTTCAAAGCACAGCAATACCAAACCAGCCCAATCTTAACCAAAAGCATGCAAACAACTTTATTTAATAGTTAGGAGAAAACAACCAAATAAAATTGGCCCAAGCAAGTACCTTATTGAGTTTCCAATTTTTCCCTTGACGACAAGCCTGAGCACGTTTAATCTCTCTCTCATCTTTCTCGACATCTCCGCCTAAATTCTATTTTCATTTTTTATTATTCAATTCCAATTATGCGTTGAATTCAACAAAAGTATCGTAACACAAAACTTTTTAACCCACAACAAGATGATATTCTTAACCAAATGTCACCACCGAAATCGCCGCACCGAAAGAGAAACACTAAATCTAAATTACCATCACATGCTCCTTCAAGTGGAACAAAAAAAAAAAAAAACAAATGAAAAGCGAATGGGGCTAAAGGGGGCATCTAAAACACCCTTGCTTTGGGCAAAACCGCAACTCGCTTGACCCCGATATTCTGGTAAGCCAGTCGAGTGAGGATCAGTGGGGGACATATTTGGATATGGCGACCAAATCCGGATTGCCGCTCCTAGTGTTGTGCACATGTTGTGGGAGGGGTTTTCTATGTGAAAAAGGTGTCAACGAGGAAGATGGAAGAAAAAGAGTGTTGGCGGTTGAAAAGGGTGGGTTGCAGGATAGAGGTTAGGTATTGCTGAAGACAAAATACGATTATAAACAGGACCGTTCTTGAGATTTTTGAGTCTCGGGGCAACGTTAAAAAATGTGCCATAATTTTATATAATAAAATTATTTGTTTTCACATGTAAGATTTTGATAAAATTATACTTAGAAAAGTACTTCAAACAATAATTTAGAAACATGGAAAAACTAATTGTTTTGTACCGAGAGAAGGAAACCGAAAAACTCGGGCTTACAAGTAGATAGATGCTGAGTTTTGTTTTCCTTCTATCTAAACTTTTAAAGTGTTTTTGTATAAATCGTGATGTGTTTTTTCTTATTTACTAACCTTGTCAATATGAGACCCAAACATGATGATGTTTTCGAGTCTTTAATTGATATGTATAAATAATGAATGAGTACTAAATTAAACTTGTTGATGACACGTCATATGATTTGCAAATTTTGTCTAAATATTTGGTCTATGCATTACTCTTTGTTGAATGTTAGACTTGAATTGGAACGAATGTCATGCATATAGCATTTCGAACTCATGACCTCTCATTAATTTTAATCAACAAAAACCTTTTCTTCTGATTAAACTTCTTGATCATTTAGCTAAATTTCGTAAATTTAAACTCTTATGAAAATAAATTTGTAAAAGTTAGAAAGTAAAAAATAAAGGAAAACTAATGAAAATGGCTTGAAAACTTTGAATTTTAACGATAAAGACAAAATAAAGGGTAAAATAAATAGTACCAGAATTGACTTTTTAGTGTAAAAATGTGGTTTTTCGTTAAAATGAACAGTACTGGGAGTTTTTCGTTAAAGTTCCCAAAAAATAAACATAGTGTTTTGAACCCAAGACCTCATCGTTAATTTTTAAACAACATAAACCACAAATTGCAAAAATTGGAGAGTAAATAAGCACACATGGTGTTTTGAATCTAAGACCTCCTCATTAATTTCAAATGACATAAACCACCAATTCTAGTTAAATTTCTTTGTCATTTAACCAAATTTTATAAATTTATACTTTAATGAAAACATATATGAATTACCACCCAAATAATTTTGGTGCTCCTAATTTTTTTGGGTCCCGAATGGTCGCCCAGCCAGCACTGGACTCGGGCCAGCCCTGATTATAAAACACTGAAAAATAGGCAAAGGACGCCAAGAAAACATGAAAAACTATAGGAAAAAAAAAAAAAGCAAAAAGAAGGAAGAGATAGTAGAAGAGAGAAAGTCACGTTTTAAATGTGTACTTATTATTGTAAACTTCATTAGGTTATAGTTGAGCGACGAATAAGAACCTAATGCCTAGGGGCCAAGGCAAGGGTTTAAAACAACGTAGAGTTTTACATTTACATTGAATAGGTAATCACTAAGAATAATCACTAAGAACCTAGTGCCTAGGAGCCAAAGCAAGGGTTTGAAACGACATACGGTTTGCAATCGGTAAAATTTCAAGAAAAGAATGAGGAACAATTAAAAGAAAGAAGAATTGTAAACAACTCGATTTAATTTGCCAAATTCTAGTAGTTGGATTTTGCTTGATCAGTCCCATTAAGTCGTACTAGGTCTTCTTATTAGCGGTCCATGAACACTTTCTCCAACTCTGCTCGCAAGGAGTTGGGAAGTCGTGCGTTGTATTGATTTCTTAGAAGTTTTAGAGCGAAATAAAGTGTGTCAACTAACTTTTGATCTAGTAGTACTTTGTTGATATGTGAAATATGGAGGACTTGAACAGCGTATCACACCTTCCCATACGATAAGAAAAAAATAAAGAATTTTTTCTTAGTTTTTAAGTTTAAAATAATCTGACATTAACATAATTTTTCATTTTAATCTCTAAATTTGTCTATCGTAAGTTGCCTTACGTCTTCAGTACAAAATCATTTTGGTCATTCCACTATACTGATTCCATATAGCTCATCAATTGAAGTAAAAGATTTGAAGCAACTAAGAAACGTTCTCCACCAAGTAGAAACAAAGATAAACATCCATGTAGATTATAAGCAAACTGCACTGTTAATTAAGTAGAAACATATCATACACAGATGAACACATCGAGGTGCATGATAAACAAAATATGTTCTTGCTTAAGTAGAAACCGATCATCCACACATGGATGACAACTAGATAGCAAACTAGATATTAAACTAGAAATTAACAGACCATTGTTGCTCATAGTATGCATCACGTAATGCACACAAGTTAACCAGCATAAGTTATAACGCCGTCCATGATCTTACCAACCACCTCTTTCGAATCCTTGAGCTTTTTTATGCTCTTGTTGAGCTTCTCACGCTTGACTGCAGTTGATGGAGATTCCTCCAGCATCTTTTCAATCCCACAGCCGTGATTAGGTCCGACTAGCTCTCCCACAATCTCCATCTCCATGTCCTTGTTCACAAGGTTTGCAACGTTCAACTGCAAATGCAAAGCCATACTATCAACAAGCCTTCTCAGAACAACCTTCCAATAGGCAGTCATCCGCATTTTCAAGTCGTAAGCCTGAGATAGATCAACACGTTTATACTTCCTCAGGCCTTCAACTTCAACCTCCCCAATACCCTCTATAACTATCTTGGAAGGACGTTTCTCGTCGTTCAAACCGTCTAGGAAGGCATTCTGCTTGGTCATAAGCCTACTACATTCAGCTGCATATTCAGGATTACAAGTGTAATCAGTTTGTTTCTCCATTTCCACAATCTCCAAGATCCAGTTGATTGACTTTTCTTTCATTTTTGCTATGAGATTATGGCCAGCTCTTTTGGTGGCCAAATGGAGATGATAATAGTCTTGTGTATTATGCATTAGCACAGCAAGAACCACATCCTCAATATAACTCCACACCTGCTCAACAAACCTGATGGGTATATCTGAAATCCCTCTCACTTTTCCCTGCAAAATGGAAAGAAAAGCGTTGCGCGGAAGAAAATTAGGAAGAGTGATACCTTTTGCTTCCTCCAAAATCCTAATCTCCTCGGTCAAGAAATTAACTGTTGGGTCACTTTCATTGCACTTAAGAAGTTCATCCGAGTACTGATTGAGCATCTCAACCAGCCTAGCGGTGCAATGCATGCGCTTGTCACCCGGGTACTCGTCAAATTCTCCTCTAACAAGAATTTTCCTGAGGGATTCTTTGGATACTCCAATGATATGCATGAAAGCAGTGATAGCCTCAGCATCGGAGGATAGACTCTTTGGCATTTTCTTGAGCTCTGAAATGCAAGAGTTGAGCTTGTCATTGATCTTCTTGACGATATCAGGCAAGTTCCTGGCTATGCTAGCAGCTTGAATTTGCACCAACTTGTCAGCCAAAACATGAATTCCCACCATAGACTTATCAATCTTTGAAAGAAGAGGATGAAGTCGAAACAGTCGGTCGGCATTTGCCCTTGCCTCCTCGTACGTTTCATCTCCGATCCGGTTCCGCACGCAGACATAACCTAGACCAATGTTGACATCATCAGCTGTAACCTTCTCGAGGAGCCCTTCTGGTGCTTTATCAACCTTGGTGACCACAGCAAGAGTCCTCTCACCGGTTTTATCAGCAGTCTGTGACATCTGAATCGACTCACAAGTAGGAAAATCAACAGTAGCAGACAACACGTTCAGTATGATGCACTCTTCTGGTTTTATATACCCCTTGATCATATTTTTAATTTGATCACAAATATCCTCAGGCTGGCCATTGATTGGAACCCTAGTGATTCCAGGGAGATCAACCATGGTCAAATCAGGCACGCCCTTCTTTTTCACAAGCAAAGTCAATGGGGTATCTGAAATACCCTTACCTTCACCGGCAATCAAATTAGTAGCATTGACAATGTCTTCAGAAATGTTGTCCTCGTCAGTGTGCTCCACTCTGCCATTGTACTGCAAGGAGAGCTCCGGTTCACGACTGGAATGGTGTTGAAGCCTCATTACGAGAGGCACCCTGGTGCAGATACCGTGTCCACGTGGCAGGCTGATGCCGGCAAGGGACTCGAGGACGCTAGATTTGCCGGACGACTGGTCTCCGACAACAACAATGGTGGGGAGCTGTATACCTTCCTCCATAACCATAAGGTTACGCAGCTTGTCAACTGCATCGAGCAGCGGACGGATTTTATCGTTGTAGGATGACACGATAGGCGCGTCCTCAACGACGTTGTGCGGTACAGCATGTTCTGCTCCAACAACGAGTGCTGCCGATGAACGTTCATCTTTGAAAGTGGTTGTGGTTGATGAAGATGATGAGGTGGTGGTTTTTGAACCAAGTTTTGTTTGCTTCCTATTTCCTTCCATGTCCGATGATGGCATGAAGGTAAGAAAGAAAGAGTGGTTGTTGAGGAAGAGACTATGAAGAGTACTGTGTATGTAATGCAAACCGAAACTGGAGACAGGCTTGTGGTGAAAAAGATGAAGTCTATTTTATTCCTTCACATGCAAAACGCCAAACCTGTAGAGTTCCAAATATTTAGTTGAAGTGAAAGAAGCAGACCCTTCAATAGCTACTGTGCTCATGGTACACAGTAGCACGATACACACTAGATATGATGCCCTTGTATTGGTATTTGCGAAGACTTAAAGGGGATGTTACTAGACAAACACAATGATTCGAAATCGCTTTGTTTTTTTTAAGATCAACTGTGTCGAAAAATCAAATAAATTGAAAAGTAACCCTTCATCTCATATTGTCAAAATTTTAATATTTAATTTAATAATATGGTTCGTTTATATGTTAATTAACAGTTAAATTACTATACAATTTTAAATTTAGTTGAGTTTCAGCATATTTGATCTATAAAACATGATTTAGAAAATAGACGTTTATTTTTATTGTATAATGCTGTAAGATGAGAAGAAAAACGGAGGAAATAAAACAAAAAAAGTTCAAATGAGCAGTTTGCTCAAAAAATGTTTTGAATCTCCCCATTTCTAATACTAAGCAAGTATTAAAGAGAGTGCAGGAATCTGGGGACAGGCATGCGGTGAAAGAAGGCTGATTCTCTAACCTCTCATTTTTCGTCCTTTTCTGTGATTTCCTGTTTTGTATGATCACGATTAAATTATGTTAATATTTTATATTTTTTTATAAATATAATAAAATAAAAAATAATAATAATATAAAATTCTGATGTAACTTAACTGTGATCATATAAACAAAAAAACACGAGAAATGGGGGAGCATAGAATCTGCCACCGTGGTGAAAAGGGTAAAGTTAATTTATTCCTTCACATGCAAAACCCCAAATCTCTGGATTTCCAAATATTTAGTTGAAGCGATAGAAGCAGACCCTTCGATAGCTCACTGTGCTGATGGGATGTCCACAGTACACAGTACACTAGATATTATCACTGTATTGGATGTGCCAAGAAATAAGAGGATGTTACTGGTTTTCTAATTTCTTAGGCTTTTATTTTCAATTCCGGATTCTCGCCGAATGTTTTTTTAAGAAGTTTTTGAAAATTCGTAAATTATATCTATTTATTATATATTATGAGGTCAGAAATTATTTTAAATATTTTTATATAAAATTAAACATAAATAGTATTTGATAAAATTTACTACACGATATACAATGAAAGAACACGATTTACAAATTATCACGATCCTCACTAAAAGAATCTGAAAATAATCTTATTGATTTATTTTCATTTTCAAATGTTAATGACTTTTTTAAAGATTAACTATGTCAAAAATCAAACAATAAAAGGAGAAAGATTATCTTGACAAAACAAAAATAAATGAGAACGATTATTTAAAAAGTAAACGGTTCCTATTATTATACAATGTTACAAGATAAAAAGGAAAATTGAAAAAATAAATATAAAACTAGATTTTAATCCTTAAATAAGATGAAGTTTAGAAAAATGTCTTATATAAGATTAAAAATTGATTTTAGTCCCTAGACTCTATTTAATGTCAGTATATGTATTTAATGTCTCTTTTTTTATTTATAATTTTATGGTGTTCATAAATAAAATTTTAAGATTATATTATAAATTTTAATTCTCATTATAGTAAGTATCTTATATAAGAAAATATTTTTGTAGAGATTTTTCGAAACAATTATATTTTTGCATATTGTTTTATGTGCCACTAATTCATTACAATATATTTATGTACGAACATTTCGGTACATTAGTTTTGTGACATCCCACATCGCCCAGGGGAGTGATCTTTAAATGTATATTCTCATCCCTACCTAGCACGAAGCCTTTTGGGAGCTCACTGGCTTCGGGTTCCGTAGGAACTCTGAAGTTAAGCGAGAAGGGGGCTAGAGCAATCCCGTGATGGGTGACCCACTGGGAAGTTGCTCGTGAGTTCCCAAAAACAAAACCGTGAGGGAATGGTAAGCCCAAAGCGGACAATGTCGTGCTACGGTGGTGGAGCGGGCCGGGGAAGTGATCCGCCTCGGGCCGGGATGTGACAATTTGGTATCAGAGCCTAACCCTGGCCGCGTGTGTGCCGACGAGGATGTCGAGCCCCTAAGGGGGGTGGATTGTGACATCCCACATCACCCAGGGGAGTGATCCTTAAATGTATATTCTCATCCCTACCTAGCACGAGGCCTTTTGGGAGCTCACTGGCTTCGGGTTCCGTAGGAACTCCGAAGTTAAGCGAGAAGGGGGCTAGAGCAATCCCATGATGGGTAACCCACTGGGAAGTTGCTCGTGAGTTCCCAAAAACAAAACCGTCCCCTAAGGGGGGTGGATTGTGACATCCCAAAGCGGACAATATCGTGCTACGGTGGTGGAGAGGGCCCGGGAAGTGGTGCCGCCCGGGCCGGGATGTGACAAATTTGGTATCAGAGCCTAACCCTGGCTGCGTGTGTGCCGACGAGGACGTCGGGCCCCTAAGGAGGGTGGATTGTGACATCCCACATCACCCAGGGGAGTGATCCTTAAATGTATATTCTCATCCCTACCTAGCACGAGGCCTTTTGGGAGCTCACTGGCTTCGGGTTCCGTAAGAATTCCGAAGTTAAGCGAGAAGGGGGCTAAAGCAATCCCATGATGGGTAACTCACTAGGAAGTTGCTCGTGAGTTCCCAAAAACAAAACCGTGAGGGCGTGGTCGGGGCCCAAAGGGACAATATCGTGCTACGGTGGTGGAGCGGGCCTGGGAAGTGGTGCCGCCCAGGCCGGGATGTGACAAGTTTAGTATAATATGTTTAGGTATGAACATTTTAGTACACTAATTTAGTATATTATATTTAGGTACGGACATTTCAGTACACTAATTTAGCATAATATATTTAGGTATGAACATTTCAGTACACTAGTTTAGTATCATATATTTAGATACAGAATTTTCTATACATTTATGTTTTTGCATATTTTCTTATGTGCAACTAATTCACTACAATGTATTTAGATACTACAATATATTTAGGTACGAACATTTCGATACACTAATTTAATAAAATATATTATGATACGGACTTTTAGGTACAATAATTAGAAGAAGTTAAATAAAATTAATGAATTTAAATATGTATAATAATAATTTTAAATTTTAATGTAGTAACATTAATAAGATATCTATTAAATATTAAAATAAAAATAAAATATGAATTTGAATTAACTACACATTCTATATATACTAAAAGCCGGTGGAAAAGCACTGTTCATTAACAGTGCCGTTCCGGTTTTGCCCCTGATCTAATGTCCACTTTTTTGGCATTTTGAAGATGCTACATGAAATGTCGTTTTTACCCCTTTCCTTCATCTTTTTTTTTCCCGTGTGTTGCTCGGCTTGGCCGTTTTGCCCTTTTGATTCTAGGTATTTGTTTCCTTTTTCTCTCCTGACTTCGCCTCGCATGCTTCCCTGCAATCCCTGTCGCCATCTCACCTTCGATCTATGTGGCACAAAACACAATAAAAAACTATATATACTAAAAGCCAATGGAAAAGCACTGTTCATTAACAGTGCCGTTCCGGTTTTGCCCCTGATCTAACGCCCACTTTTTTGGCATTTTGAAGATGCTACATGAAATGTCATTTTTACCCCTTTCCTTCATCTTTTTTTTTTTCCCGCGTGTTGCTCGGCTTGGCCGTTTTCCCCTTTTGATTCTAGGTATTTGTTTCCTTTTTCTTTCCTGACTTCCCCTCGCATGCTTCCCTGCAATCCTTGTCGCCATCTCACCTTCGATCTTTGTGGCACAAAACACAATAAAAAACTATATATACTAAAAGCCGGTGGAAAAGCACTGTTCATTAACAGTGTCGTTCCGTTTTTGCCCCTGATCTAACTCCCACTTTTTTGGCATTTTGAAGATGCTACATGAAATGTCATTTTTACCCCTTTCCTTCATCTTGTTTTTTCCCGCGTGTTGCTCGGCTTGGCCGTTTTCCCCTTTTGATTCTAGGTATTTGTTTCCTTTTTCTCTCCTGACTTCCCCTCGCATGCTTCCCTGCTATCCCTGTTGCCATCTCACCTTCGATCCATGTGGCACAAAACACAATAAAAAATTATAAATAAATTAGATGCATGCACAAAGTAATTATTAAAAATTTTAAGAAGCCCACCTGTCTCTCGTTGCTTTGCCTTGTGGTTATTTTATTTTTTGGTTTTGCTCCTTTTTTGTCTTCCACATCGAGCTGCAATGATTTGTGGCAAACAACACATTAAAAAATTATAAAAAAAATCTCTTTTTGTTTAAATAGTGTTACAAGTTTTGTCTTTATTTTTTTCCTAATAGGTGGACTTAAAAATGATCAAGTATGCAGGGGAATGGTAGGATCAACATATCAAAGGTAGAGATCGACTCTTTCTCTCATGTTAAACTTATACTGTGATGTTTATTATTATTAAATTTTGAAAAAATAATTGCAAATAGAGTGATATCTATTTCATTGTATGTTTACTTCGGAGATTTTGGATAATAGTCATGAATTATGGTGTTAGTGCATCTCTATTTTTATTTTTTTTCACTTTTATGCATACTGTTTATAGCTAAATGATTTTTATTTGGGTCTTCCAAATTTTTTAACTATTACTCTGATGAAGTTATATTCATTTTTGATTCATTGGTTTCAAGTATGGCCGTTGACTATGTGAATTTTAAGTTTTGCACAGTTAGGAGACTAGATGGTAATGTTTCATTTCTCTTTCTTCCTTCTTATTTTCTCAGCCACGAGTCTTAATAAGATATGATTGACCAAGATTTTGTTAATCATTTTAACACGTATGAGATAAGATATTTACTTTTTATGATACATTTCTAATTTTTGCACATTACTTGATTTACTATTGTTATATGGTTTAGAGATTTTTATGTTAAGTGTGTCACTATATTGTTGTAATAGTTAAATTGGATGTAATATGAAGTGTTGAGATAAAACTAGGCACAACTAATTATCTTTAACTTCTTGAGATACATTCATTGTTTGATTTAGCCTTTAACTGATAAATCTTTAATTATAATTGGTTTTTTTAGTTTACTTGTATCAGAACTGATAACCATATTAAAAGGCAGTAAAAATTAAAGTCTGCCTGTTTTGATGACAACTGATAAATATACAGGTCTGCACTGTATATTGGTTGATGAAAAGGTGAGCAATCATTACTTAATGATCTTAAGTAATAAATAATTAGTATTGCTCATTGGAAATTTGTTAATTGTTTCAATGCATATGATCTAACGTTTCTGCTTTCTGTAATAAACACTATCTAGGATCTTTATTTTTTTGGTCAAAAACACCATTTGGGATCTGTTTGTCACCTTTAGACATTGCTTAATTTTGTATTGTCAAATGATATATATTTTCATAATTAGTGTCTATATAGTACATGGATTTTTTTTTTATAATATTCAGTGTTCTATTCTTTGTATTAGATCTTTTTATGCTTAAAACAACTTTTTTAAAGTGTTATTTAAAATGGTTAATTGATAGTTACTGTTTGCCTATGCATATTCTTGCGTAGTATTTACTATGCACATGCATATTCATGTTATACTACATGTAATGTTCACTGTTATTCACTTATTTACATGATATTTAACAATATTATTTACTTGCATTCTTCCCCATGCTGAATTGTCAAGCAACAATCAATATAAACTTATATGAATTTTGTTTCTTCATTGTTAATCTACTGATGCTAGTGATAATTTAAGCTTCTACATTCTTAACATTTTTCATATTTGACTTGCAGGATTAGTTTCATGTACACCTTTCCGCAACTGATTGTTCCGTCTTTTCCCCTCACTATGTATAATTTTAGTCAAATTGAACTACTTTTTAAAACTTGAGATTTAATTGAAGTGCAAAGAACTTAGTTAAATGAAAGTTTACTTTGGTTTGATGACATTTACATGATTATTAGGTCCACAATCATTGGATGCATTATCTTTTATATCTTTTAATCATAATGTCATAAAATTTTCAATCTCGCAACAACACGCAGGTTATACTTTCCGCAGCCATGCGCAGGTCACATTTTCTAGTTAAAAGACTAAAAGCAATATTCAATCTAATACTAGGTTTTTATTAAATTTTAATCTTCTTCAAAAATAAAAGTTTAAAAACCACAAAAATAAAACCAGAAAATTGAAATGAGTAGGTTGCTCAAATAATGTTTTGAATCCCCTTTTTTTAACGCAAGCAGGTTTAGAGAAAGAGTGCGGGAACTCAACAAGAGACCCAAGAGTAAGTTATCGGGAAGTTATTATTTACACATTTAAAATGGTTTCAAAATTGATCATAAGTTTCAATTTTTTTCTCATGTAGCACACTAGAATTTTAATATTGTATCAATTTATATATATTTTGACTTTTTAAAAATCTAACTTTACTTAAATTAACAAGTTCTTTTTGTAAATATTACTCAAATATGGCTTATATATCAATTAAAACTAATTTTATGTTCACAATGTCATCAATTGTCTTTTTACTTTTCTTTTTCATAGGCGTGGGAATAGTTGGGTTCAATGTAATTTTAGGATAAAACCCAAACTGAAAATGAATTTTTTTTGTGGTTCAGTTCGGTACGATTTTGAAGCTTGAATCAAAATGGAACCAAACAATTTGGTTGCAGTTTGATTTCAAACAGTTTTGATTTCGATTTCAATTTCAAACCATGTGCAAATTAAATGCTTATGGCATTAATACAACCCAATTAAAAAGGTCTACATCAACAACAATAGTACAAAAAGATAACACTAATCATTCAAAACGAAATATCAATTCCTATATGACATAATTTTGATGGACAGCCAATGTGGCTGCTGTGACACACCCCGACCGAGATCAAGGCATGCTGGGTGTCACGTGGAAGTGACGTAACCATGTGCACAGTGCGGAAGCTAATAAAATAATAATAAAAGTACGAATAAATAAAAAACTAGCTATACACAGCGTAGAAACATATATGTGCAAGCGTAAGTGTGAAAACAAAGTTCAGAGCACGAAGACCTAATGCAGTTCGGGAGAAACAACACTACAAAAACACACCCAAAGGTGGTCCTACACTGGTGATAATCTGTCAGATATGCCGGGAAAATCCTCTGGGTAGCCACCACAAGTGCTAGCCAACTAGAACCTGGAAGGGCGCAAAACAGAAAGCGTGAGTGGGCAAAAACAAAACTTCTCAAAAACCATTTCATAAACAAAGTTCTAACGTCTCGCCGTAAAACCTGTATACTTCCCAGAAAAATAGAATATACATATATATATATATATATATATATATAAGTCATGCTCAGAAATATGCCATGCCAAATGCCTCGAAATAAAATGCAAGTGCTCAGGAAATGTCAAATCAATGTCATGTAATCTGTCAGCCGGAGTCACCTAACGTGACTTGTACGGCTGAATCTAGATCTCAAATCTCCATCTCACTAACTATACATGCGCACGAGTCGGAACCACCTAGAGTGGTCTGTACGACAGGACTGGGTGTAATATAAGTACGCTCAAGTGCTACGATCACGTGAAGGCTGGGCGAATAATCGCGGGTCACCTACGAGTCGGAACCACCTAAAGTGGTCTGTACGACATGATTGTGCACCTAACTTGGATCCAAGATGAGCGTGTGGTGCGGGAGGTGAACATCACGTGAAGGACTGTGCCCAACTCTGGGCGGGAGCACTAACACCGGGGGTGCAGGTTATGAGCTCTCTATGCATCTCAAATCACTACTGAACATAAGCGTAAACCATACTCACCTGGCACTTACCTGTGCGCCCGCAACACCAACATACAAACACACACATACATATATATATATATATATATATATATATATATATATACATACATACTACTAATAATGCATAAACAAACGGCAAACATAATGCATGGCGTATAAATGTATAAACGTTTCCATTCATTTTTTGGGAAAAACATAAGTATATAGGTATATACGGAAAACCAAAAGCCAACTCACTGGTATGTAGAATGGTCGTAACCCCTTTGCCTTGAGTGACCGCGCTCATCCTCGGGATAGGTCTCACCTATATGCGAAACAACTATAAAAACGTTAATTTTAAAGCACATAACCAACGTTACGAAATAACTTCTCATACAATGCTCAAATGGGGTGTATGAATACACCAACGTAATCTACTCAACCTCAGGAACATCCCCATATTTTTAGAAAAACTTTCCGACGCCGCACGTGCCGGCCAAGGCACGGCCACACGCGCCGCCCACGCGCAGACACGTGTCTGGCACACTGACGGTGTCAGTTAACGCCGTCAGGAATATTCCGTTAAATCTAACTGATGCCGTTAACGCCGTTAGGAATATTCTATCCAAACTGATAGAATATTCCATCATCTTCTCCGGCCAAACTCCGGCCCTGTCGCCGGCGCTGGAAAACCGGGAAAACTTTAAAACCTTGTATCTTCTTCGTTTTTCAACCAAATTTCACAAAATTGGTACCAAAATGAAGCTTACAACAAGAGGAACAAATCCATACCACTTTCAAGCACTAAAACCCACGGAATCTCGCCGGGAAAACACCACCAACTCCGGCCAAGCTTGTAACTCACGATCCCAACGTCCAAAACCTTCAAACGAACCACCCCAAGCCTCCTAAGGACCTTACCAAGCTTCCTACAAGCTTGAAATTCCCAAAAACACAAGAATTAACGTGTGCATGAACAGTAACCAAATCGGGGGATCTCAAGTTCGACGTGAAAACGAATGTATCCTTACCTGAAATGGGTATGGTTGAACTCCTAAGGACCGCACGAGCACGAATAAGTAATTTGTTTCCTCGATCTGTGAAGGTTTCAATGGTTTTGGGTGTGTCCGTACATATGGGGATAAGAATGGGAGAGAGAGAGAGAGGGAAATGGACAATGGTACGGGACAGGGAAAGGGGTGAGGGAGTGTGTGTGTGGTCCAAAATCCACCAACCAAGGCCCAAAAATGACCACACAACAAAACAACCATGCTAGAGGCAAAATTGTCATTTCACCCCTACAGTACGAAAAATCCGGGATGGGCTGTCACATGCTGGCTGCCAAATTTCAAAATTATTTTTAGTGATTAATAAATATTTTTCATCATTTTATTATTATTTTTTTAAAAGTACTTATTACAATTATTAAAAGTCAATAATGTAATAAATAATAATTTAAATTTGACATATCAGGGTGAGAATTAAGACCATTTCCAAAAAAAATGTTAAATTTTAAACACAAAATTTGAATTTGAAGGCTTATGTGGCACGTTGATTTTTATTTTTATTTTTAATTTTGTTCTTCAAACAATATGTCCAATTTAAACCATTATTTATCACATTATTTACTTTTTATAGTTGTAATTAGGATTTTAAAACAAAATATAAGTATAAAAATTATGAAAAGCATTTATTAATTATTAAAAACAGATTTGAAACTGCTGTCAAATATGGCAGCAACTTCTGCCTTTTTATGTCATGCCACATAGAAATTGGCATTTCAATTGGAAAACACTAATGATGTCTTTAATTATCGTTATTGCTGATGTAGATATTTTGACATTTTATTTGAAGATGCTCTAAACTTTAAAAAAAAAAAAAATCAAAGTCCCATATAAACCTTCAAATTTAAACTTTATGTTTAAAATTTGATATTTCTTTTGGAATTTGTAATGGCATAAAAGATATAATGAAATTTGAAATGCAAACTTATCCTTAACTTTTTTTCAGAGCGTTCAGTTAATACTTAATATAAATTGAGTAATGAAAGAAATTCAAATACAAGTCGAGGAAGTAAATTGCATGAAAATAAAATAATCTAAACTTGGGCTACACATACTAGGATAGGAATTCAAGAGAATATAAAATGACAAGTTGTGTGCTTCATCGGAGATCTTTTTCTTTTCTTCAGAACTTGTTTTTATAAGGCTCGGCGGAGATCCAATAAGGTACTGTTTAGTACGCGGTGGGGATGAAATGGAATAGAGATTTCGTTTTATGTTTGATATGCGTATGACGGAACAGGACAGTTGTTCTGTTTTGAATTTGGTAAGCGCATGACGGAACTGATCCGAACCGAAAAATTAAATGACTAACTTATCTCTGCTCCATCTGTTGTTTGGTTGAAGTTTCCTGTTTAACCCGCTACATCGGAGTTCAAACTCTCATCTTCCTCGTCCAGCTTGAAGTAGTAAAATCGCCTCTAAATTGTGATTAAAAAAATGGAAAATTATGCTAAATAGAGTTTTTCAAACTCTCATCTTCCTCGTCCAGCTTGAAGTAGTAAAATCGCCTCTAAATTGTAATTAAAAAAATGGAAAATTATGCTAAATAGAGTTTGGGAAGTAATTGTTCTATTTTTGAATCTCTAAGACATAGATCTTGTTCTTTTCTGTATTATTGCAGGGTTTGAAATGTCTCACAGTTTAGAAGAAATGGAGGCCGGTGAGTCCGAGTTTGTTTTAATTTATTTAGTTTAAACATTTTGGTTCAAGTTCAAGATGTTCATGCTTGCTGTCTGTATCCATTTAGTCATGTAATGGTTTTAACATTTAGGAAAATTGGCACAAAATATACGCGATGACTAGAGAAGCTATTCTTGGAGCACAAGAGAGCCTCGTCAAAATCTGAAAATGACTTGTTTGATCTTAACAACAAACTTGAGTTGAGTGAAACACAGAAGAAACAGTTCGAGGAAATTCTGGTGCAGAATGTGTTACGAATGCAAGAGCTGCCGAAAAAGCACGATCAGAGCAAAGCCGGAGAACATTGAGCTTCAGAAAAAGCTTGTCCAGAGTTAAACCCTGGAAAAAGATGTTCAGAAGAAGCACGAGGAGAGTGAAGCTCGGAGAAAAGAGCTCCATAAAAAGTTTGAGCAGAGTGAAGCGTTAGTGGCTCCGTGCTGCTGCCTGCTGGAGACAGCAAAAGACCCGGAAATTGTTTTGATTTTCGAATAAAAATCAACGAAGAAACAAACCCAGCAAATAAAATTACACAAAAAAAGAAACCCACAAATTATTTCGAGTTTCATTGACGTTGGTAAGGAAAAGATTGAAGCTTTTTCACTAATTTTTGGAAGAACACAGCAAAAATAGAATAGAAGATAATTTTACTCTTGAACTACTGATTACAAGACACCTCCCCCAGCCACCCAATTAAAACACATCTTACAAGACAAATACCAAAAGCCTTCTTGATAAACCCCCTTATGCATGCATCATATATAATTATTTTTTTGAAGTATTTAATTGATGCATTATTGCATTATTGTATTTCGTTCTTTCTTTTTTTTCCTTTCATTTGTGATAAAGCATAACGATTTCTGTAGTACAGTACAGAAATTTAAATGTTCATATCTGTTAAAAATGGTTCAAGTTACTTTGTACAGAAATTTAGAGTTACTTTGACTGAATTTTACTTTAGGTCGACTGAATTATTAATCAATTAACCAATAGGTCCCAGAACATTAAAATATGGTAGCGCTAAGCAACTATGTTTGTGTATTGGGCTTTGTTTAAAGTTACGAGGTTAGTTTATAAAAAAAAAATCGTTATTGGGCTTCAACCTTTAGAGCAAGGTATAGTGGGAAAGTAACGTTTGTGAGAAACTAATAACAACCGGTAGAATCAAAGTCACTATACTATTAAATATGAATATTAATTACTTACTTTTAGATCATTTGTAATAAAGCATAACGATTTCTGCAGTACGGGTACATAAATTTAAATGTTGATATCTGTTAAAAATGGTTCAAGTTACTTTGTATAGAAATTTAGAGTTACTTTGACTGAATTTTAATTTAGGTCGACTAAATTATTAATCAATTAACCAATAGGTCCCAGAATGTTAAAATACAGTAGCGCTAAGCAACTGTGTTTGTGTATTGGGCTTTGTTTAAAGTTACTGGGCTAGTTTATCCAAAAAAAAAAAAACATTATTGGGCTTCAACCTTTAAAACAAGGTATAGTGGAAAAGTAACGCTTGTGAGA
Source organism: Pyrus communis (assembly GCF_963583255.1). Lineage (NCBI taxonomy): Eukaryota > Viridiplantae > Streptophyta > Magnoliopsida > Rosales > Rosaceae > Pyrus > Pyrus communis. The sequence continues at coordinate 24,562,809 of NC_084812.1, forward strand.
AACCAATAGCAACTGATAGAATCAAAGCCAATGTACTATTAAATATGAATATTAATTATTTACTTTTAGATCATTTGTGATAAAGCATAATGATTTCTGCAGTACGGGTACAGAAATTAAAATGTTGATATCTATTAAAAATGGTTCAAGTTACCTTATACAAAAATTTAGAATTACTTTGAATGAATTTTACTTTGGGTCGACTAAATTATTAATCAATTAACCAATAGGTCACAGAATGTTAAAATACGGTAGCACTAAGCAATTGTGTTTGTGTATTGGGCTTGTTTAAAGTTACTGGGCTAGTTTATCCAAAAAAAAAAAAGGTTATTGGGCTTCAACCTTTAAAGCAAGGTATAATGGGAAAGTAAGGCTTGTGGGAAAGTAAGGTAGAATCAAAGCCAATGTACTATTAAATATGAATATTAATTATTTACTTTTAGATCATTACTAGTGTAAATTATTTGCTCGAGCCATCTTTAACTGACGCAAAACGAAGCGATGAAAGGGTTACTGGCATAATCCCTAAAGAACAAAGGGTAATTTGATTAATTATTTGCTTGAGTCCACCAGTTTGATTGAAATCTTAAAGGGTAATTTGATCAATTGACTGAAAGATGAAAAGATGATTACAATGGATAATAGTCATGGCTCAAATAACATCCTCTTTGGACAACTCAAAAGCCTCAGGAAGTTAAAAATGACATATATTGAAGCCTTCGAAACCCCTAAAGACAAATAATGAAGAGCTCCATTTATTAATAGATTGCTGTTTTGATGACTTTATGCAAAAAATGGCTCAAGCTACTTTTGTGAGAGAATTGAACACCTTGTACGACTGCATCAGAAATGAAAGTAGTGTTCATTCAAACAACTTGAAAAGTCTAAAATATCCACTTTCAAGATATGGTTGTAGCAAATAATCTATTAACACGTAAATTATCCGTTCTTCAATCACTTTTCTTTATTGTTTGCTGCTTCTTTCTTTTAATTTTATTGCATGTATAATCGAATTTCTGTCCTACATCATTAACAGAATCCATATATATATATTGGTACAATTCAGTTGACTCTGTGTTAGTTTCTGTACTTCTCGAGCCATCTTTCACATTGGTACAATTCAGTGACTGGTCGACAATAAACCCCATCATATTTCGAATTCAGAGCTTCTCTCACACAACATGACTATCGTCCAGGCATGGCATTATTTTCTCTCAGCACCACACAAGTTCCAAAAGATTCAAATTTATCAAACTCTTTCACCACAAAATAAAAAGGGACTGGAACAATTGGACTCTACATACATAAATTTACAGACCACATAGATAATACAAAATAAGGGTTGTATGCAAAAGGTTATGGAAGCATATACGTTGTTTTAACACGTAGAAATTCCAATCTTTACATTTTTCATTGATTGAGTCTTGGCCAAATGGATGTTTTGATACAAACTCCGGTATATTTTCTTCTGCAGCCAACTTCTACAGATATGCCTGAAGAGTGCCTAATTCATCATCGCTCTTTGTACGTTCTAACTTGTATGTTGTTGGAAAGACTCCAGTATGTGGATATTATATAAAGGTTCAACGGAGATCCAAAATCCAAAATTACTTATTTTATTTGGAGCAAAGAAAAGAAATCCAAAAATAAAGAAAAATGAAAGCTTACAGAATTAATCAAAGCTTTGTAGGGAGAATCATCCAGTAGCAATATATTAGATTTATTATACTAGCCCTTCACCACTGCATCGTCCCAACATTTCCTCATGTCTTTCAAAACCAAGGCTTCGTCTAGATTTTCCAATGTTTTGAATTTTGTTATGGTGCACTTGGATCGGCCCTGCAAAATAAACCATTATATTTGCATCAAGATTTCCAGAAATGTTATACCAGTTTCTACACCACACAAGTACTCCAACGATTCGAGAGATTGACTAATTTAAATTCAATGTAAGACCAAACGCACAAAAGAATAAAAGCTGAATATAATTCAATTGGTAATGTTGCATACCAAACTCAGGAATCGAATAAATCATGGCCAGCACAGAGGGATTAACAGTAATATCAACACCATTTACTCTAGAAGTTAGAGTTGTACCTTCAACATTCATCTGCAAGTTAGCAAAGAACATCCTCACTAACCGTGGGTATACAACTTCCTCTGTTTGCACAAAGTTGCTTAGTAACTGATTGTCGAACCACTTCTTGAAACCAAACTTGAATTTTCTAAAGAATGGGTATTGAACAATCTTACATGGCACAATAACCCAATTGCAGAAATCGTCGGTGTACTTCAGGCTGCACTCAGCATTTCTAAACAGAATTGCATCAAAATCCATTGTGACGAAGTTCTGGCGGTTTAGAAACAGTTTAAACGTAACAAAGGCCTGATTACTGGCTTAATTATGTTTAAGGGGGCAGTGTTTACACTAACGTGTTACACATGGGCTTTTCGTGATTTTAGTTGATGGTTGACATTAGCTAGTCATGATTGTATCCATTTTTTTAATTCGAAACGAAAATGCTTTTAATCAATTAAATCATAGATATGATTAATATAATATTCATTTCACCTTGATTTGAACCGCTAAATGAAAGCTAATAGCCAATTAAATCGAATAGTGTATATGGCTAATAGTCAATTAAAACGAATAGTGTAAATTCGGGTAGAAACAAGACCTCATGCAACGCACTCGAGACTGCACAGCAGACAATACAAAGTTACAAACCCAAAGGCTTGTAGCGAGCGACATGCTCAGTCCAAAACGCTTGTGCAGCAAGGCAATGATCAAACACCCACATCACCCTAAAATGTTTCGAAATAATATAATTTGTAGTGTTCATAACTTCATAATCCATGATCTCTTTCACCGTACGAACCGAATCAAATTCAGAGCATAAAACAAGCAGGAAGGATTTGGATATTTTTCTGAGCTAATGGAAATGATTCTTCTCATCAATCATTATGGACCGTTGAATTTTTATTCAACGGTTATAATTATTATAACAAGAGGTTCTTTTAAAGCTATAATGATTATAACCGTTAGATAAAAATCTAACAATATGATTGATGACGATGATCATTTCCATTAACTGAGGAGAAGATCCAAATCCAGGCTGGAAGGCTGCAGGTATCAAATCACACAATGTCAAGGACATCCTTGAGGCTGAGAAGACGGGCACTAGCAGGGTAGCTGGCCATTGTGTTGTCATTTATTGATTTGAAATCAAAGTGACTGCTCAATTGAGGTGATGTCAATCGCCCACTCCCAGTGTACCTGAAACCGACAGACCTAGTTTCGTTCCGTGGTAGCCAGTTTGGTTATATTAGTTTAATTTGAATCAAACTAACATAGTTTGGTTCTATTGGAAATAAAGCAGTGGGGACTGCTGGACTTCTAATTTGGGCTATTAAAACTAATTAAAAATCAATTTTGTTTATTCCTACCTTTTCATTTTTTTCTTTCATTTTTTTATCTGTAACTTTTTGTTTAATTTGGAGGATTTCATATTTTTGGACTTTAGATTTTTCACCTTCATAATTAAGGGTCAATTTAAAAGTGTTTGTCAAGCAATCTCTCACATTTTCGAGTATTATATTAACTTGTTGCTACATTATCGGACCGTTGTTGAGATGGACTCGAGTTGTTCTTAAGGGAGTCTCGATCGAGGAATTCGAACTAAACAAAGAATTTGAATGCAATTAAGTTAGTTATGCCTTAAAAAAGGTAAGAACGCTACAAATTTTGTAAAAATAAAAACTAGAAGACAACCTTTTTAAGCTTCTAAAAAAGGGCATTTTTCTAAATTTTTCAGTTATTTTCTCATCCCTCGTATTGGTAATTACGTGTGAGGAAGTAATTGAAGTGTGGGGCTGTGAATATGTTGGCGGCATGCTCAATCGATAACCCTCACCAAATTCTTCGTCACTTGTTACAAACCTCAAACAACAATCACAACAAATTTCACAATCATCCAACAACGATCAAACTTGTAGATAGACTTATTATACCCAATAACTAAAATTATCATACCCAGAATTTGAATCAAAATAATTGGAACTAACCGTGCGATGTGTTGCTTTGTTGTAATTTGTAAAAGACCAACGTACATGTCCCTCTTCATATGATTCACACATATTGAAGTGCAACCATAAAAAGGGTCAATAACGTCCCCCTTCCCTCAAGAAAACCCACCATCTCGGCTCTTGGAGTTTTGATGTTAGTGACATGCTACGAATGAACTTCTCAGGTCAAGCTTTGAAATAAGGCTTGCATCGATCGTTATTGTGAAACCCTGTCTTTGATTTATAACCAAGATTCTACGTTCAAACCGTCAAACGTTTCTGGATATTTTGTGTTTCGTCTTATACGTTCTTAAATTGCAAACCAAGGGGGGACCCACTTGGGATTCTTGTCCCCTTAGCCTTACCCTATCCAGATATCCCTACCCCCTCATTTTTAGATATTTTCCTTTTATAACTATCTCTCCCCCTTCACTTTTCTCTTCTTCTCGTTCCACACCCCCAAGATCTTTCCATCCTCTCCAACCACTCCCTCATCCTCTCTGAGTTCACTCACACGCACAACCACCTTCACGCCTGGACAGAGGAGCCTCATAGAAATAGTGATAGGTCGTGGAACTCAATAATGACAGTGTCACTGTTCATTTTCTTCCCCAACGAACTTCGATGTGGTTTGTGGATTTTCCAACATAGAAATATCTTGGAGTAAGCTTTTCCTAGTTTTCCGGCGAGCACCGTCACTTTCGAGGCCTTGTTTTGGCCAAACCACAGTGAGTTAACCATCGTGCAAGGTGCGTTTGTTAGTGGCGTTTCTGTCATTCCTAGTTCGCACGGCTCTTCGACGACAAAGTATCTATGAGTGGACTTCTTAAAAAATGCATGATTTTATTATTAGAAATGCATACATGAACATCATGATTTAATGGCTACGTTTTATGAAATGTTTATGAGTAAATTGGATTTACACTTTATGAAATATCATGCCTTACTAGATTTTTGTTTTCTAAGATATTTATGAACATGATTTATGATATGATGTTTGTAACATCCCACATCGTCCAGGGGAGTGATCCTTAAATGTATATTCTCATCCCTACCTAGCACGAGGCCTTTTGGGAGCTCACTGGTTTCGGGTTCCATAGGAACTCCGAAGTTAAGCGAGTAGCGTGCGAGAGCACTCCCAGGATGGGTGACCCATTGGGAAGTTTTCGTGTGAGTTCCCAGAAACAAAACCGTGAGGGTGTGCTGGGGGCCCAAATCGGAAATTATCGTGCTGCGGTGGAGTCGGGCCCGAGAAGTGGTCTCGCCCAGGTCGGGATGTGACAATTTGGTATCAGAGCCTAACCCTGGTCGCGTGTGTGCCGATGAGGACGTCGGGCCCCTAAGGGAGGTGGATTGTAACATCACACATCGTCCAGGAGAGTGATCCTTAAATGTATATTCTCATCCCTACCTAGCACGAGGCCTTTTGGGAGCTCACTGACTTCGGGTTCCATGGAAACTCCGAAGTTAAGCGAGTGGCGCGCGAGAGCACTCCCAGGATGGGTGACCCATTGGGAAGTTCTCGTGTGAGTTCCCAGAAACAAAACCGTGAGGGTGTGCTGGGGGCCCAAAGTTGACAATATCATGCTACGGTGGAGTCGGGCTCGGGAAGTGATCCCGCCCGGGCCGGGATATGACAATGTTTGAGCTATTGAGCTTCGATAAAATATATTTTGGAAATATTATGTTCAATGATTTTATGTGCTTATTCAGTGATTACTCATACTATATGCCTACGGGCGAATGATATCTATATATGGCTTCGGTTAGGTGATGTAAAGGCCTACGGGCGAATGAAGATTTATATGGCTTCGGTCGGGTGATGTAGATGCCTACAGGCGAATGAAGATTTATCTATGGCTTTGGTTAGGTGATGTAGGGCTTGCGGACGAGTGAAGGCCTTTGGGCGATTTTGATACCACTACTGAGCATACTATATATGATATATGTTTTTGAAGGTTTTATGGCATGCTAGGGTTTTAGAAAAACCTATTACTTATTATGCTATATGAGTTTTCATAAACTGGGGGTTAGTACATTGACGAATAACTTTAGTATTACTTATATATCAACTTGCTCCATTCATATTTTGTTTTTACCCCCTCAGGACATATGAACAAGGCATATGATCCGAGCTAGTATGCTCTGAACATGTCATGCATTATCACTATTATTGTATTGGCAATTGAATATTATTATATTATTTTGTAAAGGTTGTATTAGAATATTACATTGCAAAGTTACGTGCGAAATTTATATACATGTTTCACATGTTCTCGACATATGCATTCATTAAATGGCTTGCATCACCCTCGGGTGTTGACCAACACGTAGCCATATTGTTGTCTTTTGGACACCTGGATCAAAGTGTGTCAGTTGTGCCGTCTTGATTGCTTTGAAAAAAAAGGCTTGCATCAAACCGTGGATCGCAAGAGGAAGCGGTTGAGAGCGGCAACTTGTCTGATCAAGCTTAGGATCTTCTTCAAGGAAGTTGAAGACTTCATCTCTAGGATTGCTCGGATCTGCTTGGGATGTGCTTCCTTGTTGGGTTATTAAGTGCCCTAAGAATTTTCTTGAAGATACTCCGAATTTGCATTTGGGGGGAGAGGGGATGGGTTGAGCTTCATCTTGTACTTTCTAAGGATGTCAAAAGTTTACGCCAAGTTGTCGATGTGATCTGATTATTGATTCCCCTTCACCATGATTTTGCCAACGTAGACCTCCATGGTTACTCCAATTTGCTTCTTAAACATCATGTTTACCAGTCGTGGGTAAATGACTCCCGCATTCTTGAGGCCAAAAGGCATGACCTTGTAGCAGTAGATGCCTCACTCAATCACGAACGTGGTTTTCTCCTTGTCGGGCTCGTGCATGACTATTTGGTTGTAGCCGGAGCATGCGTCCAAGAAACTGAGCAACTGGTTCCCATAAGTTAAATCTACTAGTAGATCGATTTGGGGAACTGGATAAGGATATTTCAGGCATGTTTTGTTAAGGTCAGTGTAGTCTACGCAAACCCTTCATTTACCATTCTCTTTGTTCATTACTAGCATGACGTTGGCAAGCCATGCTGAGTGTGCTATCTCTTCTATGAATTTGGCCTTTAATAGCTTGTCGATTTTCGCATCAGATTGCCACTAGTTCAGGTGCGAATTGTCCTTTCTTTTGGATTACTCGTTTAACAGCGGGGTTGATATGCAACTTGGGGCAAGCTATCTTGGGGTCAATTCCAGGCATGTCAGAAGGTGACCATGCAAAGATGTCATAATTTTCCCTAAGGAAAGCCGTGAGCTCTTATTTTTCCCTAAGGCTCAGTCACGAGCCAATTCTAGCAGTATTCTCCTGCTACTGGGGATCAAGAATGATATGCTCAGCGTTGTCTTCCGGTTTCCATCTTGTTTCGTCTGCTGGCATATTGATTTGGACACCATCTTCTTAATCTGTCTGCTGTAATTGCTATTTGGTAACTTCGATGTCCCTTCAAACCTCGGTAGCCTTTACAGGGGTGAAGGTCTATTTTTTTTTTTTTTTACTCTTTTGGTACTTGCACAGTGCATCATCGAGATGTGGCCTAGTCAGACTTGATTTTTTCGATTCTTCCACCCAGGATGCGGAATCAAATTTTTTGATACTTGACGGAGATTACAGCGTCCAGCTTTATCAACCAAGGTCACCCTAGAATCCCATTGTAAGGAGACGGGTTGGTTACTATCGTGAACATTTGCTTTGAGACAATTAGTGGTGTTTTCACGTCAAGTGTAATGTTGTCGATGACAGTTGAGGTGTGTCCGTTGAATCTAGTGAGTACTTCCGCTCAACGTATGATTGTGTTTTTTAGGCCCATCTTCTGAATTACTAAGAGCTAAAGTAGGTTGACCGCACTTCCATTGTCAACCATCATTTTGTCGACTATAGCGTGGGCTAGTTGGACAAATACCATTAGTGCGTCGTCGTGTGGAAAGTAGACGTCTTCGACATTCTGCTCAGTGAAGCCACCGATGGGTCTAGGTTGGGTGTTGACTGCCTGGACCTCTAAAACTAGTAGAGCCTGCTAGATATTCCTTTTCTTGGAGTTGTTGGTGGCCCCCAAGTGCTTGGATTCGACGAAAATGCCATTGATCTGAATTGTCTTGGTTGGCGGTTCTTTGTCGATGTCTACGTTCCTTCTAGGCTGTGCAGCTGACTTGTCCAAGTATCTGTCGACCTTGCCTTCCTTCACCAGCTTCTTTAGGTAATTCGTCCAAGTGTAGCAATTATTGATTGTGTGGTCGGGGCCTCGATGGAATGCACAGTACTTGGTGTGCTCTAAATTGGAGGTATCTCCCTTTGATTGATCAGTAACTTAAACCATGATTTTTCTCTTGATGTCGTGGAGGTTTAGTGAATTGGGATTGAGAACTTATACTAGTTTTTGGGCGTCAAGCCTTCTTTAGTCGGGGATCGGTCCCTATACTTGGCCTCTTGCCTGTTTTGGTTGTTATACTATTTCCCATCCTCATTCTTTTGAGTTACTGCCCATTCTTTTCTAGGTTGCTCAGGTGCCTTGTCTACTCGTTGAGCCCCGTCCCAAAGTGCATGCTTTTATGCCAAAGTTAAATCTTCTTTCATGATCAATTCTCCAAACAGCAAGTGGTCTGTTGAAAGTCCTTTTCGAAGGCTACACTAGCTATCGAGTCGTTGCATCCTACTATCTTTGCCTTCTTTACTTTGAACCTCTTCATATATTCGTGGAGTGACTCTTTTGGGTTTTTCTTGACATTGAACAAGTGGTCAGGCTTCTTCTTGATCGAGCGATAGGATGAATATTCTTTGGTGGAAAACAAAGAAAGTTCGTTGAAACTCCGGATTGATTGTGGCGGTAGGGTATGGAACCAATCTTGTGCCTTGCCTTGAAGAGTAGTGGCGAATATCTTGCACATGAGAGCGTCGTTGTTTTGATAGAGGATCATTGTGCTTTAGTAGTGCTTTAGGTGTTTCTCTGGGTCTCCATCCTCTTTGAAGGATGTGAAATGTGGCATGCTAAACTTGCGTTGAAGCTTTGCCTGCTCGATCTTGTCTGTGAAGGGTGACATGCTTATGTTTGCTATGTCTCATCGTAGTGCCTCGTTAGTGACTTAGTTGCGTTGGAAATTGAGTAATCGCTCAATAAGAGCCTCTTTATTTTTTTCTTGAATTTTCCTTTGTTGGGGTAGCAGAGCTCTCGATTGCCCCCGGTCGTGACCTGCTGGTCTACACTGCTCTCCCATGTGCTTGACTCGTCTATGCCACGGTTGTGGTGCATGTGGTACGTTTCTAGCAGACGAGCGAATTACTCGCAGGCTACTGGTTAAACTTGAGCTAGATTGAGTGACTGCTTCTCTCTATTTGTCATGTTGCTTACTCTGATGTGAGGTGAAAGATGCTCTTTGCAGGCCTGGCAACGAATGAACATTTCACTTGGAAGGTTATTCATGTTGATTATCAAATCGTGGCCCCAACCATGAATACATGTTCGTCCGTGGGCTTAACCGAAAATGCACTCATTTGTACGCTAAGACGAGAGTATATGCTATCTTGAGGGCTCAGTTAGGAGTGTACACTGCCAGAGCGCTCAGTTTGTGACGGATCGAGTGGCTGCTTGTCGGGACGCTGCTAGAAAGGTTGGTCATCTGCCCTGGTCCTACTTTGGGACTCCTTATCTGGGCATACTGCATCTCGGTATGCTACAATAATTGATTCACCAAGGTTGTCTGCTACACGTGGGCGCTTGTCAACTCTATAACTTGTCGAGACAAATGTTGTTCACCATTTAGGCTGGAAGAGATTGGATGGTATGCATTTCCTGACTCCAGGAGCAAGATTTGATTGGGATATGTCAAATCTGCGGAGAAATGAGGTGAAAATACGCTGGGTTTAATCGTCAGTCAAAAAATCTGAAGCCGAGACGGTTGAACCGAGCTTGAACCAATTGGGATTTCTCGGTGGACCACGAGAGTGAACTAGGCCGCAGAAGTGGGCCGGGCTATGTGTGTGGCGCGTGGGGGTGGTGCGGAGCTAGAAGCACGTGGGATATGGGCTAAGAGGATTGTTGACGTGACTCTGGTTTGCGATGCGCCTTGGGCTTGCGCTGCTAAGGCAATGGCTTAGGTCGGCTCGTGACAGGCCTGGCAGTTGCCTTGCGGCGTGGGATGTTAACGCAGCTGTTCCCTACTCACCGTGGGCTTGCTTCCATGGAGTTGGCCCACTCCCCATTGCCATGGTGGTCCCCATGGTTGCCATGGTGGTCCCCATGGTTGCCATGGTGGTGGTGCTCCTTGGTGGCAAAGTTGCTCCTCTCACTATCGCGTTGAACTTCGTGGATCGTCGTGGGCTACGTCTCGTTCTCCATTAGTCGACCCAGATCTTTAAACTTAGGAAGTTTCGTTCATCATAGTTTTCGAATTTCTTGCCATTGTATTTTTCTCTTACCTTTATTCAAAGAATTAAAAAAATTCTCGGAATAAGAAAGTATGAAAAATTTACGAACGAACAAGAAATGAGAAACTTTGAATGTGAGAGTCTTCTTCGACCGTGTGAATCAAATTCTTAATGAAAACACCAATTTGTGGATGCAAATTTCTGTCGTCTTCTTCTTTGACGAAAATGCACCTGTAAAATAATAACACCTAAGATTAAGGCCAAAAGCCCCACACGCCCATGATGAATGAGGGGCTTTGGCCAAAGAATCTCCAATGCCAAAGTTAGAATTCTGAAAAGAATGTGTTTAAGAGTTTGTAGATAGCAAATGGCTTCACTTTTTAGTGGGATAATAAGACTATTTATAAGGTAGTGGCCGACCCTATTTGGAGAGTAGTGGTCGGCCATATATGGTCTGATTGGGTGAATAATTGCAAGATATTTTGTGGAATAATATCTTGCAATTAACATGACAATTAATCATAAATTAAATAGGAAAATTGGGAGTTACCTTTTGAATAAAGATTTGATGAGGAGTGATGAGATGAATTTGAATAAATACCATTTAGATCACCTTTGACTCTTTCTTGATTGAACAGTTATTGTTTGTTGCATGCGTGTGGAAATCTTGGTGTGCCTCGAGGGTAATTTTGTCATTTTCACCCAAAAAATCACGTATCACCTCTATAATTTTCTTGATTATTTTTTGCTGCACAATGCTCATCACCCTTATTTATTACTATGGTATATATTAAATTTTGAGATTTATATAATGAATAGATACAAATTTCAAAATTTAAACTTATTCAATGATAATAGAGAATGCTAAGGAGACTCTCTCAAGCTGGGACTCTCCGTGGACTCTCTATCACCTCACAGTATTACGTCACTTTCTATGCCAACACTATAAAATATTGTATAAAAAACATGAGGTGATAGATAATTCATAGAGAGCCTCACTTTTGAAAAAAAAGTCTATTTAGCATTTCTTATAATAACAAGTAAATTGGTGTGTATTATCACCACTTAAAGGTGGTGAGCTAAAATGCACCTAAAATATAGATAAGAAATAAGAATTAATAGTATAGAAAGATTAGGTAGAATAACTTTATAAATCAAATTTGAAAGTTAAATGATGTGTCACTAGTAAAAAATAAGTACTTTAATCAACATTTATATTAGATAGAATCTTTTTAGCATTACCTAAGCAGAAATATAAGGTCTCTTCTCTACCTACACCGTAGACTAACCAATCACTAGATCTTGAGCTCGATCATGAGTAGTTCGCAGCCACAATTCCTTTTTTGAACTTTACAGAATCACAATCAACAAGAAAGAATCAAACAAAGGAAAACTACACCAATAATACCATTTGAACAAATTTTTGTTGCAATTTTTCACTGAAAAAAAAATTATTAAATCTTTTCGCCATTTCATATAAGATGTTTTTCTCACAGGACTAATCTTATACACCAAACTATTCAAAAAAATAGATTGACTTTGCACATAAAAAAATTTGCATCCTGTCACGTGGAATCACACACAACATTTTAGATGAAACAACACAATAAAAAAAAAATTAAAAAAAGATAGATTTAATTTAAGTTAGAAGTGACACATTACAAAAAAAATATTTAAAAAAAAAAAACTAAAATTGGAAAAGTGAAACCAGGATTATAGTTCAAATACCATTAATCTAATTTTCCAAACCAAATTAATAAATATCACACGCTTAATTACCAAAAATAGAAGGCAATGAGAATGACAGGTAGGAATAGGGTAGAAGAATATTAAATAGATTCATAGATGATTGCGTGTAGGAAAAGGAAGCGTAGGCGCGTGGGGTAGGGTGGTTCAGATACATTGCACAATACCAAAAGTAAGTGGGAATGTATCAAGTTGCACATATTCTTTCATGCACAACATCACCATCATATCCAGTCGTCTGCTTCTGACGCGCCTGTTTGATTCAAAACGTCATTTTATATACCAACTAGAAGATCACGTACATTGCATACTCTATCTGTGTATGGGCACTTTTCCTGTGCTTGTGCTCCACATTCATCATACGTATCATATCTATCTCCCATATCGATTGAGAATTGTCCAAGTTATTCGCATGTTGAGCTCAACAATTATACATGTTGCACAGACTGCCTAATATTTGTTGATGATGGGTCAAATAGGAGACGAGGAAGAGATGAGAATGGATTTAGTGATGGAAAGGAAATTGTACAAGTATGAAATGATGAAAAGAAATTGAGGTTATTCTCAATGTGTTGTCGATTTTTATGGTTATGTTGTAAATCTTTGATCATCACGTTGATGTTGGATCGATATTTTGTTGATATTTAATTTACATTATGCTTTTAATTTACATTGTAGATCATGGCATGATCATATTTGTCTTTAAATCAACAAATGTGTTTATGAGAATTGGATACAAGACTCTTTGTATATACAATATATATATATATATATATATATTAGCAAACGATATTATTTACACTAAGGGGTGAGGGATAGGCAAAGCCTCACACTGGACTAGCCATAATAATGTGGTTCAAATTCGCATTTGACGTGAACCGAACCTAAGACCTATCATTTACAAGTAAAGAGAAATATTATTAAACCGTAATACTAAGTGGTTTATAACAAAACAGAGTTGCCACCAAATATGCATACAACATACCTTAAGATGATCATTTATATATTATAAAACGCAATTAACATGATCAATAACCTTTTTTCCTTTACAAACCATATAATCTACATTAAATTCGTCTACATTACAAGAATGTGGAGATTTTCAATTCGAAATACAGTAACTTAAAAAAGAATACATTTTTTTTGTAATACCTTATTCACTCAACAATTCACCATTTGCATGCATTAACCTTATTTCATGTTGTTATTGTAATCATGCCGTAATATTTGTTTATATTAACTTAACAGTCAACATTGGCCTAATTAGTCGAGCTTATTTGTCCAAGGAAAAGATCATCTTTGGGATGAAAAAAGTCGTATTGAAGTTGCATTGGTGTTCATGCATTGAACTGAGACAGAAGACAACCCAACTGTGCCAAAATGGGGACTTGAGATTTGAGTCCCACACGGCCATTGCTTGCTTCTATAATGATTTGTAATGCAACCCCAGCATTCTTGGACTTCGGAAAAAGCATATTTGAATCGTTTTCTGCATCTTCAATCTTTCCAGGATTATCATCAATCTTCTCGTGCATGCATGGGATATAGAGTTTCATATCAAATGCATATACATATATATATATATATATATATATATATATATATATGCATGCCTTTCTGTCATTAATTTTTTTATGGATACTGTTATACAACTTGAGTGATGTCCAATAAGTATGACATAATTTTTTCGGTACAGAATAAGTATGATATATTAATGTGCACTTTCTTATGGTTACAAGTGGTTACAATGTGTTGGTATAGGTGGTTAGAAATATTGTTAGGTGGTTAAAATGTAAGAAGAGTACTGAGCACTATATATATAGTGAAATGTAAAGGGTCACTCATTAACTCAATTAATTCAATACAAACAGATTCTCTCTCTCTCTCTCTCTCTCTCTCTCCTCAATTCATTTTCTTCTTCGAGTTCTGCATTTCTCAGTTTCTCCATCTTCATCATTATTAGTCAAAACTTAAAAATCAAACAAGAAAATCACTCAACTCAATTTAAAAAAAAAAAAACTTATGCGTCACGAGTAAGTTAAATTTCTCTTTCTGAAAAAAGAGAGTTCCCCAAACAGACCATCATTTTGCATAATTAGATTGTTAAAGTTCGGATTGAAGCCTCATGACTGATGTAGCTATATCAGAATTGTTGGTCCTTCATAGTTACCCGTGACACGTGCTTAAAGCCCAAATTTTTTACTAACTATTCTGTAGTCGGACTTTTTGGGTCTGACAAATTGTTCTAATGAAAAGATTTTTCACATTTTAGTTCTAGCACTTTGTTAAGAATGAACACTTTCGCAGCCACACACTTGAATGTAATTGTAGACTTGTAGTCTTGCTCGAATTGTGGTGACTAGATGAGTCATAGTTTACGATCTATGGAATAGTCTCGTTCAATTTAGAGCTAGGGTTTAGTATCTTTATTGAAATTTTAAGCAAAATACATACGAATGTAATATTTAGAGTTTTCAAACACACTTCGACATGTAACATTTCTTTTGATGCAAGCTAAAGCTATATTGAAAAATGAAATATTTAAATTTAACACCTCGAGTACAAGGGAGAATGCATTTCATTAAACAACTACAAATACACACACATCAGCCCAAAACCAAGTATGAAATCCAAAATACATAAACCGTACACCAACACAGTTGTCGCCGCCAACGTAGGAATAGCTAATTAAAATATAGTGTTAACTACATTTTACACCGTAAGATTTGGAGTCATTTGTAAAATGAGTCACGAAGTTTCAATTTTATACGCCACGTGATTTCTGAATTGCACAAATTTAACCTTTCCTTAAATTTCACTGTCTTGGACGTTAAGTGATGATATTGCATAAACTTGACTCACATTTTAAGCACTCGTTGACCGTTAATTTCAATATTTTATACTTTTTTTCTTTTACTCTCCATCTTAGACATTAACTGATGATGTGCCATAGATTTAAATGTAAGACTTCTAATTTATAAGCTCCAAAAAAAAAAAAAAAAAAAAAAAAAAAAAAAAAAAAAAAAAAAACTACAAGACCACAGCTTTAAGTGAGAAATAAAATGGTGTACATAAAAAGACAAATAAAACATGAGAATGAACACCTAACCCAACAATTAAGTATTAAAATTTACAGTAGAAGTTGCTGAACGTATCAGCCGAATATCTTGATATCTGACGCTCTGATTCTCCCCGATTCGGACCATCACCCCAAACTGGATTTCCTCACAACCAAACAAAAGTCCACTCTCTGGTCCCTCACATTATTTATAATCCCCAAATCAACGGCTCTCATAACAAATCTTTACACCCTCTCCCAACAGATCCCCACTCCTGCGTACACCATCTTATATATAGAAGCCGTAACCGCTGTCAAAGGCTTCATTCATTCATTGACTTTCTCGTTGAAGTTGGAGTACTGCTTCTACTTGTGTTTTCGGTATCCATAAGAATTTCTCGTCGACGTTGTCGTTTGCTGACGTGGCATTCGGGCATTTCCGTTGGTGAGGTGGGGAGAGACATGGTCGTCGTCGGAAGTCTGACGACGTTGTTAATATCATGGTGCAGTGTATGAGCTTGGGGTCCGTACTGGTGCTGGCGGTTCTAGCGTTGTGCATGGTGGTTCTGCCTTTGATGCTGCCTCCGCTGCCTCCTCCGCCGTTGATGCTCCTGTTATTTCCGGTTGGCATAATGGCTGCTCTCATGTTTCTGGCCTTCTCGCCGGCTGATCAGCCGGCCGGACACGTCGTCGTTTCTTATTCTGTGTAAACATTATTAGGTAATAGAGTTAGATTATATCAAGTAGTAGCTATGAGCTAGCTGTACGCTTCTTGCCTGTTTGGCACAGTTTGAATTCTAGTGATATATTTTTGTTTTCTTACCGATCGCGTTGAGTGGGAAGGCCACATGCTAATTGTTTGTATAATCAATGATCCATCAAAATCACCACATCTTCTGGCCGGCACTGAAGATTTACTAGTTGATACAAGAATGAGAAAGAATATGGATAAATAATGAATAGGAATGATACATATTTCTTGTAAACTATTTTATGGCTTAAATGTTATGATCTTGTGTTCTAGATTTTTGGCTAATTTAGTTACCGTGCTTTAATTTGACCAATTTAGTCTCCGGTTTTAGTTTGGCCAATTTATTTCTCGCGTTTGTTTTTGTTACCTGACATTTTATCTAATAACTGTTAAAAAATACATAAACGTAGACACTTAGTACTACAATTTAGTGATATTCCTCTTCATTGATAAGTAAGGTTTTAGGTTCGATTCTCGTCAAAAGTGAATTTTAAATCATATAATTACTTGCTTATTGTGAGACTAAGTATATTCCCTTTCATTTTTTTGTATACAATATCGCTTGTTCAAAAAAAAAAAAAAAAAACATCATAAAAGTATAACATTGTTGAAAACATTGGCATTATTATGAATGTTCACACACACATATTTTCAATGCCCATACATATTGAAATTGACTTTAGGGATGCAGGAGATCATATTTTCCAAAAGGGTGCTGTAAATTTTCAATGTATAATTAATGCATTAGTATTGAAGTTGCTCTATAAATAGAGCACTTCGTATGCTTTCAAAAACAGAGACAAAAAAAAAAGAAATATAATAACATCATCTATTCCTCCGTCTTTTATTTGTTATCCTCTTGTGCTATAGTTTCAGTGTGACATTTTACACCTATTTTGCTCTATTCACTAAAAAGGTTACATATCTAACTTTTAAATATTTATAACACGTTATCAGCACAAGTCTCTAAATATAACCATTTCTCATTTCTCTTCGCCGAAAGAAATCATTCCTTTTTGCTGAACGAAAAAAATGTTTCCTCTAAGGTTTTTACTATTCATCTTCTTTCTCTGCCTCAACTGCTAGATATATCTTCGTGAAGAACTGTTTACATCATGTCTGCTTTTAGTTCTCAACCTAACAGTTACATATATCTTTGATTTCTTGTTTAGTGTAGATCTTGATTACTAACCCAGTATTTATTTATGTTAATTTTACCGCAATCCAAGATGGTGCGATACAATCGGCCATCTTGAATTGCAAATTTAATCTTACTGCGATCCAAGATGATGCGGTGTCATCTCCTATCTTGAACTGCAGATCTAATTTTACTGCAAATTTTAAGTGGAGCGGTATAATCGCCCACCCTGCTTTGCATATTAAAATTTTTCCTGCTACTTGAGTGGTGCGGAATAATCGCCCATTCTATGTTATATTATTTCAATAAGAATTGTACAGTACAATCGCTCTCCTCATTCATCCTGAAAATCTCGAGCCAGAAGTTTTAAGTGATTATTATTTTGGCCTGAGGATCAAAATGAAAAATGTGTAAGAACCAGAAACTCTAACACTGTATTCCTCTAGGAATATATATTATTGCTAGTTTTTACATATCTCATTTTTCTTTCAGAAAAGAAAATGGCGAACTTGGCAAAGTTTGATTATGCTGCCCTAGACATTACTAGGAAGAATTACCTTATTTGGGTACTGGATACCAAGATCTATCTAGAAGTAGGAAATCTTGGAGATACCATCAGGGAGGAGAACAGCTCATCCTCTTAAGAGCGGGCGAAGGCTATGATCTTTATTCGTCGCCATCTTAATGAGGGACTAAAGAGTGAGTACTTCACGGTTGATAATCTGTTAGCTCTCTGGAAGACCTTGAGAGACAAATACAATCATCAGATAACAGTGATTCTTCCAAGGGCTCGTTATGAGTGGACTCACCTAAGGATCCAGGATTTCAAGTTAGTAGACAATTCTACATTGTTCAGAATTACCTCTCAGATGAAGCTCTATGAGTATACTATTACTGAGGAAGATTTACTGGAAAATACTTTCAGCACATTTCATGCCTCTAACGTGCTCTTGTAGCAGCAGTATAGAGCGCGAGGCTACACTAAATACAACCAGCTGATATTTGTGCTCTTGGTAACTGAACAAAACAATGAGCTCCTGATGAAAAACCATTATTCCTGATCTACTGGATCTGCACCATTCTCAGAAATGAATGATGCTTCCCTCGAAGTCAATGCCACATCCTTTGGTGGTGATAATCATAAACGAGGACGTGACCACAAGCGAAGTCGGTTGAACAGGAAAGGCAAGAACCATGGTGGTCAGTTTCACAACCAGGTTCCAATGCATAATTCCGGCCGAAGCTTAAAAAATGTGAATCGTCACAAAGACAAAGCTCATATGAACAATGCATCTAGGAACTCTGAAGGAGCCTGCCATAAATGTGGTAGCAATGGGCATTGGGCGAGTATTTGTTGTAACTCAAAACTTCTGGTGTTGTATCAAGCCTCCCTCAAGGAGAAGGGTGTCGAGACCAATTTTCTCGACCAGACTAAACCAATGGATATACCTGATCCAGTGTGTGACTTATCAGGGCAGTTAAACACAACTCACTTAGATGTTTCAGACTTTATTGTAGAAAGGGGAAATGAAGTATACTGGTCCGACTGAATCGTTTATGTTTGATGTACTTTTATTATGCTGAACTTATAATTTAAAACTAGAATTTCAGATTCAATAAAAGTGGCATATAAATTTCCTGTTATAACTTGCTTTTAACTTTGATTTCCTTACTCAGAAAACATGAATAAAAACTATGATCATTCTCAAAACATCAGAAATGACGAAGATATTTGTCTTGCAGATTGCGCAACTACGCATACAATCATTCGAGATCGAAAGTATTTCTCAAGATTGATGCTTGCAAAAGTAAGGGTAACAACAATATTAGGACTTGTAGATGTAATTGAAGGCTCAGGGAAAGCCCAGATAATGTTACCAAATGAAACAATAGTGTCAATGCAAAATGCATTGTATGCTACTCGATCTACTCGAAATTTGTTGAGTTCAAAGACATACGTTTAAATGGATACCACATTGAAACGAAAAAGTGCAGAAAATGTGGAGAATCTATGCATTACCTCAAATGATACCCAGAAGTGTATATTGGAGAAGTTGCATGGTTTATCGAGTGGATTGTATGATACATATATAAAGACAGTTGAATCACATAATGTCATGAATCAGAAGTTCATTGATTCAAAAGTTTACATGCTTTGGCATGACCGTCTGGGTCACCCAGGATTTACCATGATGTGTAGAATCATTACCAACTTTAATGGACATTCATTATTGAGCAGACACATTGCTATCTTAAATGATAACCCTTGCAAGGCTTGTTCTCAAGAGAAGTTGGTAATTAGACCATCACAACTAAAGGTTAAAGCTGAATCCCTATCATTTCTGCAAAGAATTCAAGGGGATATTTGTGGGCCTATTCAACCATCTTGATGACCATTTCGATATTTTATGGTTTTGGTTGATGCATCTATTCGATGGTCACATGTTTGTCTCTTATCTACTTGGAATGTCGCTTTTGCGAGACTTCTTACTCAGATAATTAAGTTACGAGCACAGTTCCCAGATTACCCCATTAAGTCAATCCGACTTTTGATGATTACTGCATGACATTAGGCATTGATGTTGAACACCATGCTCCTCATGTCCATACTCAAAATGGTTCAGCAAAAGCATTGATCAAGCGGCTTCAGTTAATAACCTGCACTCTGCTTATGAAAACAAAATTGTCAGTTTTTGCATGGGGACATGCCATCTTACATGCTGCATCATTGGTTCGATTGAGACCTATAGCCAACCACCAACACTCCTCAGTACAACTCGTGTCTGGACATCAACCAAACATTTCACATTTACGAGTTTTTGGTTATGCAGTTTATGTGCCTATTGCACCGCAGCAACACACTAAAATAGGACCTCAGAGTAGACTGGGAATTTATGTGGGTTTTGATTCACTATTTATCATTACATATTTGGAACTCCTGACAAGTGATATGTTTACAGCTCGTTTTGCTGATTATCATTTTGATAAGACAGTCTTCCCGTTGTTAGGGGGAGAAAAGATCGTTCCAGAAGAACGGCAAGAGCTGATATGGGTTGTACTCACCTTATCTCATTTTGATGCTTGAAGCATTCAATGTGGGAATGAAGTGAAAATGATTGTTCATCTTCAAAGTATTGCCAATCAAATGACAGATGCATTTAATGATGTTATAAAAGTGACAAAATCACATATACCAGCTGCAAATGCACCTGCAAGAATTGATGTTTCTGTTGGACAAAATAAAGTGGCAGTGAATGATTCATTTGGTGCACGCCTGAAGCATGGTAGACCATCAAGTTCAAAAGATTCAGCCTCTCGAAAGAGAAAGACAAAGGTACAATTGAATCCAAATGAAATCATTCAAGAAGGAAAAATGAATGACACATCCACAATTCATGATTCTGTATTTTTAGAAAAAGAATATGTCCTTGATGAGACACATGTACCTGAAGAAACAGAGGTACATAAAATCAAAGAAATCTCCATAAATTATGTATGTACAAATGAATTGTGGGGTCAGAATGAAATAATCATCGATGATATGTTAACTTTCGCAGTAGCCACTGAAATCATATTAAGTGATGATATTGAGCCTCGCTCTGTTGATGAATGTAAACAGAGACAAGATTGGCCTAAGTGGAAAGATGCAATCCAAGTAGAATTAAATTTTTTGGAAATGCGAAATGTTTTTGGACCAATAGTCCAAACTCTGCCTAATGTCAACCCCGTGCGTTACAAATAGGTATTCACAAGGAAACACAATGAGAAAAACGAGATTGCAAGATATAAAGCATGACTCGTTGCACAAGGTTTTTCGCAAAGACCTGAAATTGATTATAAAGAGACAAACTTTCCTGTAATGGACGCAATTACGTTCCGCTACTTAATAAGTTTAGTGGTTTCAAAGAAACTTGACATGCGACTTATGGATGTCATCACTGCGTATCTATATGGAGAATTAGATGCTGACATATACATGAAAGTCCCAAAAAGACTTAAGCTGCTTGAAACAACTAACAAACCACATGGTATGCTCTTGATCAAATTAAGGCGATCATTATATGGGCTGAAACAATCTAGACGAATGTGGTATAATTATCTCAGTGAATATTGGATCGAAGAAGGGTATATCAACAATGTCATTTGCCCTTGTGTGTTCATTAAGAAATCCAACTCTGGATTTGCTATAGTGGCAGTATATGTTGATGATATGAACCTAGTTGGAACTTCTAAAGAGCTCAATAAAACTGCTGAATATCTGAAAAGTGAATTTGAAATGAAAGACCTTGAGAAAACAAAATATTGTCTTATCCTGCAGATCGAGCATTGTGCTAATGAAATTTTGGTCCACCAATCAGCTTACATTGAAAAAATTCTGAAGTGATTTGGCATGGACAAGGCTTATCTACTCAACACACCAGTGTTCATTCGTTCTTTAGACATTAAGAAAGATCCATTATGTCCAAAAGAAGATTATAAACTGGTCCTTAGTCCAGAATTATCATATCTAAGTGCAATAGGTGCTTTGTTGTATTTAGCATAATGTACTAAACCAGATATAACTTTTTCAGTTAACTTGTTAGCAAGGTATAGCTCTGCTCCAACACTTCGTCATTGGAAGGGTATCAAAGATGTATTGCGATACCTTCATGGGATAACTGACATGAGTTTCTTCTACTCAAAGAACCCCACAAATGACCAGGTCCTTATTGGATATGCAGATGCTGGTTTTCTCTCTGATCCACATAAAACCCGCTCACAGATTGGATATGTGTTTAAGAATGAAGATACAGCAATCTCATGACGCTCAACCAAACAAACATTAGTTGCTACATCTTCAAATCATTCAGAAATATTTGCTTTTACATGTAGTAAGTCATGAATGTTCTTGGTTCAGATCAATGATCCATCATATTCGGAATTTATGTGGTCCAACTTCAAAGACAGATAATTCAACTGTCATCCATGAAGATAATGCAGCTTGCGTTGCCCAAATAAAGGAATGATTCATCAAGGGCTATAAAACTAAACACATATTTCCAAAGTTTTTCAGTGCACATAAACTTTAGAAGGCTAAAATTATTGAAGTCAGACAAATTAGTTCTAATGAAAATCTGGCAGATTTGTTCATCAAATCTTTACCAAAATGCACGTTTCAGAAGTTAGTGCAAAGTATCGGATTACATCGATTTGCCAAACAACTAAATTTGGAGAATGTGGAATCAGGGGAAAATATATATAAGGGGAAGTATCCATGATATATGCATATTGTACCCTTTTTCCTTTGATTCAGATTTTTCCCACTAGGTTTTTTCCTATCAAGGTTTTAACGAGGCAAGATAAGCATACTTAACACTATATCAACAATCAAGAAAAAGTTGTACCTTTTTCCTTCACTATGGTTTTTCCCACTGGGTTTTTCCAAGCAAGGTTTTAACAAGGCAACTGATGTTGGTATGTGGGCATCCAAGTGAGAATGTTGAAAACTTTGGCATTATTATGAATGCCCACACACACACACACACACACACACATTTTTAATGCCCATACATATTGAAATTGACTTTGGGGATGCAGGGGATCATATTTTCCAAAGGGGTGCTGTAAATTTTCAATGTATAATTAATGCATCAGTATTGGAGTTGCTCTATAAATATAGCAATCCGTATGCTTTCAAAAACACAGACAGTAAGAAAGAAAGATCAATAACATCATCTATTCCTCCGTCTTTTATTTGTTATCATCTTGTGCTATAGTTTCAGTGTGACATTTTACACCTACTTTACTTCATTCACTAAAAAGGTTATCTCTCTAACTTTTACATATTTATAACAAACATCCTATTGTAGAAAAATATTTTTTCAATTACAATAAAAAGAAATATAATTTCAAAATGAAAAAAAAAAAAAAAAAATTAAACAAACACACCATGTCATCCGCCTTGTCCTTGACTTGACCTCCAACTCTAGCCACAAACGCTTGTAACTCAACAAACATGTCTCTAGATCCATCTCGACCTTATCTAGCTATCATTATAGCCCAAGAAAATTAACCTCGACCACCTCGCCCTTGATTGTTAATTGAGTAATAGACCGCAATTTAGAGAGTCATATATTACCCTTTCTCTTTATTTAAATATAAATTTACATAAAAATGCAAATAAATAAGAATTAACACATATAGTAGAGTAAACTTTCAACCTGAAAAATTATTAAGATTGTGACATAGAAAAGAAGGGGGGTGTTTGAAGAAAATTGGGAGATGAAAGAACGATGGGGAAGAGGTTAGGAAGTTGGGAGGAGGTCAAGGAGTTGGAAGGAGGTTGAGGAGTTGGATGAAGTGTTCTTAATTGGCTTACAGAGATAAAAACAAGAACAAAATTGGCCAAATTAAAAACACATAGACTAAATTGCCCAAGTGGCTATAACATTGAGGCTATTTTGACATTTAAGCCTTTTTTTTATTGTAAGCATTTAAGTTATCTCCAACTAAATGAGGGTCAAATGGCTCTCTTTAGCCCTATAGCCCTCCAAGAAATTAATATTTTAATGAACAATGGCATGCCATATTTCTTACCATCTCCAACCGAGGGGGCCAAAGGGCCATAGGCTAAACATAGTCCTGTGACAAAAAATCATCTCCAACCGAGGAAGCCAAAGGGCCATAGGCCAAACATAATTTATTATTTTAATTGAATTAATATGGTTGCTTAAATTAAACTACCTTGATAATTTTTCGAGATGTAATCTCAATAATTTTTCAGATAGGATTTTAAGTGACACGTGTCGCTAAAGTGAGTAATTCTCCAGATTTCTTGTCGATATGGAATCTCAATTGTAAAACCCCTCCCCAAATTCTTTGTAAATATTGGTGAAATGACAATTTTACCCCTGAAATCCTACCCTATCCGGATCCATTTTCAGAGTTCTCTCATCTCTAACTCATCCCTATCTCTCTCTCACACTCTCTCGGACTTTCTCCCTCTTCTTTTCCCGGCGACACCCAACCACCCAATGACCGCACCACCACCACCACCCTCGTGAGGACCTTTCCTCCCTCTCCATCGTCTCTGTGAAGCTTCGGGGCACCCAGAGGACACCCAACCGAGGTTCGGCGAGCCCGCGAGTCTAGAGCAAAGATTTGGCCACCATTCGATGTTATCAAGGTACGAAATCCCTTCCCTTCGTCCGTACCTTCTTTTTGGTAGTTAAATCGTAGGGCTTAATGGTCAAACGACGACGACCGAAGCTCGGGAGGCTCCAGCCTTTTTCCCCGGCGAGAAACAAGCCAACTAAATCCAACCCATGGAGCCCAAACCCTTCGAAAGTCCAAAACCAAAACCCTTGTTAGTTTAGTCCTTTGGGTGGTATAGGACTCGGGCCTTAGGCCCGTTAACCCCAAATCCAAACCCATTTAGTTTTTATTTATTTTATTTTTAAAAACCCAAAGGCACTTGGGTTGGGCTCTCAATCATGGTACTATTTATTTTACCCTTTATTTTGTCTTTATCGTTAAAACTCAAAGTTTTCAAACCCTTTTCATTTGTTTTCCTAAAATTATATACACTGATACGATTTAGAAATTAGAATTTCATGGTGTAATGTCCGGGGTGAAGTGTAGTTAGTTCAACAAAATTAATAGAAAATTAACGTTTCAACATATATACACGTAGTTTTTTTTTTTTTTTTTTTTGATGAAAAGAAAAGTTACAAGGAAAAGGTTACGAGGGCAAAAAGAACTAGCAAAGTCCCACAAATTAGAAGAAGAATGTCTAATAGAAGTCAAGGCATCAACAATAAAATTAGCTTTCTGAAAATGTGACGAAACGAAATACACTGAAATCTGCACACCAACTTCTTTTTAATTGCAAGTAATTTAAGTTTTATGAGGCCTCAAATGCACCAAAATATCCAACGAATAACTTGAATGCAATCGAACACCACATCAGTAGTATCCCATATCTATCATGCATCGTTTTGTGTTTTATCCTTCTTATCCAGCATTGTGTAATTGAGTTAGATAACATCACCTTCGCATCCCAGATTTCCAATCACAAGTAACCTTGACATCCCTTTACATGTGAGTCTTCGTGCCGCCGCAAGGCAGAGTACCTAGACGGTATGGCGTAGCGAATGTGCTAATAGCAGCCAATTGGTGAAAAGTCTGGATATCTCAAAAGAGGCACTTCATGATTTCTGCACGCTTATTTTCTTGTGAACTCATGGTAGTAAATGGGAGAAAATGGGTGAGAAAAACTCTGATTAGAGGGACTAGAAAGCCACTGGGTTTAGAGATTATACAGACAGTGAAAACAAACCTTTCTCATTTCTTCTTCCTCAAAAGGTTGTCTCCAACCACCTCACATCAAACCTTATCAATCCAAACCTTCAAATATTTAATTTCAAGATTCTTGTGAAATCTAATCAGTTAATTTCAATTAATCTTTCATCTTTTACAGTTGTCCTTGATGAGTCGATTTTATACTATATATTATTTCCTATTCTAGGTATGTTTTAGTGAGTTTTGATGTTTTGTTATTTATTTTTAATGTAGGACATGCGAAATTATTCTGAGCATAAAGTAATCAAACGGTGGAATTTTTTAGTGATTTTAATTGGAGCAGTTCATGAATCTGTCAAGAATGTTGTATCAAAATTTCATAATTTTATCTTGAAGCGTCTGATCGTGGCGAATTAATTTATGCCTAGCGCTAGTTTTTTAGAAAACTTTTTTGATGAGGGTTTTAATTTGGAGTAGTATAAATATGACTTTTTAGCCATTAGGGTTCTCGACGCAACATTGAGAAAACTTAGCAAAGCTTTGGAGAATTTCATATTTTTACCTACAAGGTGTTTTCAATTCCTTTTCTAGTTAATGATATTTTCTTTGATTTTTATTATGAGTATGCGTAACTAATTCCTTTTGCTAAGGTTACGCCATGAGCCTTAACATGAATATGTAATTTTATTAATTTGCTTATCAATGGATGCATGCTTGCTTTGAATTATTAATCACCGCGATTAAAACTATTTATATATTTTAATGATTGATTACCATTACGATATTTAGATAAGTAATTTGATACAATTTTTGGTGGCACATCACCCTGAAATTGAGGAGGGCTTCTTGTGATTAGTAATTGTAAGTTCCCTTTAAGGCGAACATCATGCCCTTAAGGGTTGCATGGTTTTTCAAAGGATTTTCACCAAACTTAATGAGTTGTGCGTATTTATATTTAATTTGAACATCACAGATGGATTGCATGTTAGATATATGTTTTCACTTAAACATCACGAGGAAAATATGCATTAAGAAAACATAACATTCAAAGCATGTATGTGAAAATTTATAAGTAATTGATAAAATTGCATAGGATTATTAACAGTGACTGCTAAACCCTAGTATTTCCCTTAATTGATTTTAATTTAAAAACGTTTCTCTTCTTGTTGCCATTATTTCCAAACTTCTAAATTTCTTTTATTGTTATTGTTAATTTAATCTTTTCAAATTCAAAAATCTCAAAACTTTGATAAAAATCGGTTTGAATAATTAATTAAAAGTTAATTTAATTACAAATTAGTCAAACAATCTTTGAGAACAACGACCTTACATAAGCAATTATACTACAATTACCTTGCATTCTTACAAATATTTTAAGTGATTTTAACCCTACTTGTGCAAGTACTAAAAATCATATTAATGCTATCTCCCACTTCCTTGGCCCACATGATCTCTGCCTTCTGCCTCCACAATATCTATTTAACAAAGACATGGGATATCCAGCAAGGCACTAATTCAGAACATTAACAACACGCAAACAACTGATTTGATTATCTGCCATGAACTTGCAGCTTAACAAAAAGGGGTAAAATCTCATTACGTTTAGGGTACCATCACAAAACAGTAATAACAAGGATGTGTGATGGACGTGCATCCTTACGTTTAGGGTACCATCTCATTACGTTTATGGCTACTAAATTGTTCACTCCTCGGCAAAATTTCAGTTAGTAAATCAGAACACAACAGACCTCGAACAGTAATGGTAAAGTTTGTACCAGCACCATACCCATGCTCCCCATATTTATGCAGAAATAAGCCACGGGCTACTTCACATTTCGTTATCAATGATATCCCGCATCATCTGTAATGGGATGAGCCCTTCAGTACGTATGGCATCTTTACTTGAATCTGGACTTATAAATAACAATGTCGGCAATCCTCGTACCTGATCCAACGAGTTCAGTAAGTATTCGTTTGCCAATTATTTTTCCACTACGTTCAAACATCACTTAAAACTCCAAAACAATAGCGAAACAAATATACATAGATCTTCAAGCAGAGATATAAGAAAAATCCACCCAGCTTATCCACAATATTTATCATCGACACTAGAGAAAAATCTCGTATAATGTAGAACTATTTTTCTATGAACACATCCAGGTACAAACACATAAATCTGTAAGGCTCATAAGGGTTTCAGACTTCAGAGCACCAAAGAAGATGAGAGAATAGAGAGAGTAAAACTATAGAGCAAAGTTAAACAAGAAGGCAATTACCTGCATGTCCCGTGCAAATTCGTACTCATCATCCGTGTCAACCTTTACAATTCTTACATTGCTCTCGTACTCCACAGCAAGCTGTTGTGAAAATTGAAAGTTTTTAACATTACTCATATGTTTGCAAACATTAGAAATCAGTACCAGTCAGGTACTTTTATTATGTATACTTGCTGTATGAAACTTTTACGATCCACATCAAAAATGCAACTTAGGTGAACACAAGATCTTAGAGAAAATAAAATTAACAAATTTAGATCCAAAATGGATTACTCTACATCAACCAAAAATGTTTGAATCGCAAATCAAAAGGTCCACAAAATAAAAAAGCGACTTCAGTTCTGAAAGCATTTTGGTTTCCAATGGCTGATTATATAAAACAACAGATTAGGTCCATGATAATTAAATGGCATTGACACTTTACCGTGTTTGTATTCCAAAAGCAAATAAATGTGAGAATCATAGGAAGTAGTGATTAAATTGTTAGCTGGTAGGGGGAAGGAGAGAGGAATCAGTGAAATTTGAACCCGTGCATAAGCCTGATGAAAGCTACATTCAATTTCAAAAGAATTATGCGCATATGAATATTCTTATTTGGCTTTGTTCAGATACTGAGATGGATAATCATAGTTTCCTTTGGCTATCTGCTAGAAGTTTGACTCATCAGCCCATCGTCTATAGCTCATAAGATCAGTTATTTTCTCTCACGAGTTCAAGAATGAAGTGAACTACAAAGACAGCATCACTGCATACAGTATTTAGTTACCTGGATTTCCAAATCTTATAAAAAAATAACTGAAATATTGGGCTTACTATATGAAACTGT
The DNA here is from genome assembly GCF_963583255.1 of Pyrus communis. Classification (NCBI taxonomy): domain Eukaryota; kingdom Viridiplantae; phylum Streptophyta; class Magnoliopsida; order Rosales; family Rosaceae; genus Pyrus; species Pyrus communis. The sequence goes on from NC_084812.1 coordinate 24,591,345, forward strand.
TCAAAATTATGTATATTCATTTAGTTATCCATTTTACTCTTGGCTTGCATAGATTTGAACCTGAGATTCAATAAGGACACACGCTTACTAAATTTTTGGTGAAATAAGTGTCATGCTTAAATTCCGCATTGCAGGATTCACATAACATGTGATGAAATAAAGCTAATGCCTCTAGTTCATTTCCTGAAATGTCATAGACAATACTTAAGAGAAAAAGAGAACCAAGTTATTCTTTCTATTTGAATGACATCTCTTATCAAGTAAATATGTTCTTCAACTGTGAACACAACAACATCAGAAATACTCCAATCCTTTGTCAACTTCACAACATGTGGTACAGTAAATTAAAATCTTAAGGTAGCAATCATGGTGCATAGACTTCACTATGAACAAACAGTTTGTATGATAAAAACCACAAGAAGACTGCCTCCTTTGTTGAAACTGCTATCTAGGAAATATACTTGTACTTCACACTTATGCATCGCAAACGTAGCATTCAACAGGAAAAGAAGCTAACAACACTAGAATAAAACTATAGATCCCATCCAATAACCATCAAAAGCACATTCCTTTGAAGATATTGTCATCCAATTAAACATGTAGGACAATGGAATTTTCTCCATTTACCACCTAATTAAAGAAGTGTACTTCTAAAGTTAAATTCATACGATCAAATATCAAACAGCTATGAGGTTTTACAAAACAGTGGGTACTTTTATTATATTTCATGCTAGATAAAGATGCAGATATGTATGCAGAGTAGACATGCATATTTCGTGTAAAATGGTTTCAATCACCACAACACGCATATAAGATTAGATAGGAAGGTCTAGAAAGCTTCATATTTCAGTTGCGTGAACTCTAATTTCTCCAACAAACAGTTTGAATCCATATCAAAGTAGTAATATTACGACATATAAACCATTAAAGCTTTAAACAAAAACCCCAGATATGAATAGAAAGCAGCATAACTAACACTGGTATGCATATGATAGAGCATACCATTTCAAGTTCTTGAGCCATCAATATACAGGGTCCACACCATGTTGCAAAAAAATCAACAATAATGGGTACATTTCTGTCTCCTTTTACCAGTTCCTGAACCTCCTCCGCCGACACCTTCTTCTGCCCTCTCAAACAAAATTTAAATAAGCTCAAATTAATAATTCATGAGGTAACAAAAAGGAAAATACAAATGAAACTCCAAATCCCAAGTTGGTTTCCAAACAAAGCCAAATGAAAAGAAAATTTACATGCCTTCCCATTTCCCAAACAGAAGTAAAGTTAAATGTCCTAATTCTTCACTTTACTGCATTTTTCATACCTAACAGATAAATAATTTGGAAACGCAAACCAACCCATCAAACCATTACCACTTTTAAGGAGGAAAAACTCATGAATTAAAGAAAATATGACCAAGTTGTAATGGGTAATTAAAATGCTAAATTAAATAAGAATTTGCAGGAAGAACTTACCACAAGATAATCTTCTCTAACATGTTTACCACGAGGGGGTCTGCAAAGCAACTTTCTTTTCACTGTTAAGGGAGAAAAGAGTGAGTCTTGTTGGTGGGTTCTAATGGAGGAGAGAGAAAGAGGGAGGGAAGGCGGTGGGGGATGAAATGGTATGGCCATGGGAGAGTGGCTGTGGGTTTTGAAGCTAACGCCATGGCTGTGGATAGGAGGTGTTGTTTGTGTTTGGAAGAGAGCCATCTTTCTACAGAGCTCAAAGAGTAATCCTTTCTACACTATTTGAACTCCAGTGGACAAACAAAAAACTGTTGTGTTTTAAATACGGTTACTGGGCTGACTTGGGTTGGAGTTGCTGGAGGACTATGAAGTTAACCAAGCCCATGCAAAAAAAAGTAGTAGCCACCTATAATCAAAGTTCTAATATACGTTAGGAGCTAGTCGGGCGGTGAGTTAAGGCTTAGTAACTAGGCGGCTAGACAGGGTCTAGGCGGACGCCTAGGCGAACTTGGCGGATTTAATTAAATCTATTATATGTCGTGTAAATAAGTGTCTATTTATACTTAAAATATATATAATTTTATCATAAACTACAAAATAGAATGATATATATATATATATATATATATATTATGAGCTATTGGACCATAATGAAAATATGGGAAACAAATATAAAATGTGTGTTCACTTAAGTATTCAACAAGTCTCTTATAATTTATTGAAAAAAATAAAATGCAAAATGAAAGTTATCTATTTTCTGTCTAAATGAGTCACAACCTAGGCAGGCTAGGCGGGTGACTCAGTAGGTTTAGGTGCTCTTTCTTAATTTTCTAACGTCTAGGCATTAATCGGGACGGTGACTAGTCGTCACGCCTAGACGATGCTAGACAAGAATTTTTAGAACAGTGCCTATAATTCCATCTTAATCCTACTATAATGGAAATAGTACAAACAAAAAATAAATAATCACCTGCTATTAGATTAAGATCGAATGATGAGTTACTAATATGAGATTTAGGAGAACAAGCATGTATTTACTTCTTCGATATGTTTACTTTCCATCAATCTAATTCCTGATTTTTTAAATATTGAATTATCGATTTTAATATTTTTTGTCAATCATAATAAGTTTCATTAACATAAAGCGCTAAATAGAGGATGACAACTAACCTCAGAGGGTGGATGAGAGGTTGCCAACGACCCCAATCATAAATAGAGGATGATCACTAAACCTCAAAAATATTTTAACTCTATGTGTGTTAATAAACGCTTCAACAATTATGAATCCAAAATAATAAACAGGAAATTTCCATCATTCTAATTTTCATTCCAAATAAATAAGGGAGTGATTATCACACACATTTTTTAGCTCCTCGTATATTCTTCTTTATTTGTAGTCATTGTGTGACAGCCCGTCCCGTATTATTTGTACCATAGGTGTGAAAAGACTAAAATGCCCTTGGACGTTAATTGGTGTTGTGGGGTGTTGTTTAGTTGTTTCTTTTGGTTGTTGACTCATCTAGGACCACACACTCCCGTGCCTTCTCTCTCTCTCTCTCTCCTCCCTCTTTCGATTTTTTGCAACGTCCGTACAAGTCGTACGAACAACACCAAACCAACCCATTTCTGTGCAGATCGAGCTCGTGTTTAGTACCATCACCTTCATCTCGTCATCACGAACTCATATATACCAGTTTTTAGACATGAAACCCTCAAAAACCTAAGAACCAGGGAACTCCGATTTTGTGCACTGTTCATGTACACGTGATCATGGGGGTTTTAGAAGTTTTTAAGGTCATAGGAAGCTTTAGAATACTCTCACAAAGCTCAGAGAAGCATTTTGGAAGAAATTGGACGTCAGGAAGGCCAAGAGTGGCGAGTTGCAGGTTTGGCCGGAATTTTGTGGTTTCTTCGACGAGATTCCATGAATTTAAGGGCTTCAAAGTGGCAAGGTTTTGTTCTACTCGTTGTAAGCTTCATTGTGGTACCAATTTCATGGAATTTGGTTGAGAAATAAAGAAGATATGAAGTTTTGAAAATTTTCCAGTTTCCTGCGAGAATTAGAGTTGCAGACGGCGGCGCTGATGGCAGTGGACGACGGCAGCCGGCGAGACTCACCGGAGAAGACAAGGGAATATTTCGTTAAGTTAACGGTATATTCTTAACGGCGTCAGGTTAGTTTTAATGGAATCTGTTAGGGTTTAACGGTATATTCCCTAACGGCGGTTAGGGAATCCGTCAGTTTTGGCCGCGCGTAGGGCCGTGCCCTCGCCGTCGTGTGGCGGCACGTGGAGCCTCGAAAAATTATTTTAAAAATATGGGGATGTTCGTGAAGTTGAGTAGATCACGTTGGTGTATTCACACATCTCATTTGAGCATTGTATGAGAAGTCATTACATACTTTTGGTTATGTGCTTTAAATTGACGTTTTTATAGTTGTTTCGCATATAGGTGAGACCTATCCCGAGGACAAGTGCAGTCACTTGAGGCAAGGGGGTTACGACCCTTCCACATATCAGTGAGTGGGCTTTTGGTTTTCCGTATATACCTATATACTTATGGTTTTTCCCAGAAAATGAAATGAAATGTTTATATGTTTTAAATGTCATGCATTGCGTTTGCCTATTTATTTATGCATTAGTAGTTGCATATATTTATGATTGGTGTTGATGCACAAAATCGGCGAGGACTTTGGTACAACAGAAAGTGTCAAGTTTGTGACCTTCGCTAGGTTGCTCTTGTCATTAGTGTGGATAAGTATGTAAATGAATAGAGACAGAGAAGCAAATAACACAAGATGTACGTGGTTCACCCAAATTGGCTACGTCCACGGAGTAGACGAGTTCTCATTAGTTGTGAAGGGTTTACACAAATACATAGGTTCAAGCTCTCTTTTTGTGAGTTCTAGTGAATAGTTTAGTACAAATGACATTAGGAATTATTGTGGGAGAATGATCCCCTTTTATAAAAGAGAGTTTCTAGCTTTGTTCTGACATTGACACGTGTCGTGTTGTGATTGACCTCTGATATCGACACGTGTAGCGTTGTGATTGGCTTCTGATATCGACATGTGTCGTGTTGTGATTGGCCTCCTGGTTGGAGGAAAAGTCTTGTGGGTCCTTGACGGTATGTTGTTGACCAGTGCTTAGTAGTTTTGGGATTGTTCAAGTATGGTACAAACAATTGGTGTTGCGGACGCACAGATAAGTGCCATGTAAGTTTATGGTTTATAATTGTGAATGAGTGGTTATGTGAGAGGCATAGAGAGCTCATAACCTGCACCCTCAATGTTAGTGCTCCCGCCCAGAGTAAGGCACAGTCCTTCACGTGATGTTCACCTCCCACACCACACGCTCATCTTGGATCCAAGTTAGGTGTACAGTCCTGTCGTACAGACCACTTTAGGTGGTTTTGACTCGTGTGCAGGTATAGTTAGTGAGTTGAGGATTTGAGCTCTAGATTCAACCGTACATGTCACGTTAGGTGACTCTGGCTCACATGTTACTTGCGTTGATTGACATTACCTGGGTTACTTACATTTTATGTCGAGGCATTCGACATGGCATATTTCTGAACATGTTTTCGATATATGTGTATATTCTATTTTCTAGGAAACTATACAGGTTTTACGGCGAGGGGTTAGAACTTTTGATAATGAAATGATTTTTAAAAGCTTTGTTTTTGCCCACTCACACTTTTTGTTTTGCGCCCCTCCAGGTTCTAGTTTGGTTTGCTCTTTTCATGGCTTACGAGAAATCCACGGCATATCTGACAAATTATCACAAATGTAGGACCACCTCTGGGTGTGTTTAGTTAGTGTTTGTTCCTCTGGACTGCAATAGGCTTTCTGTGCTCTAAATATTGTTTTTCACACTTACACTTGCACTTGTACGTTAACTACATTGTTTTGTAGTTTGGTTTTTATTTATTCGTACTTTTATTACTATCTTTTGCTTCCGCACTGTGCACATGGCTACGTCACCCTCACGTGACGCCCAGCATGCCTCGACTCCGGTCGGGGTGTGTCACATTGAGTTGAATAATAACGCATAATCAATTACAAAGATTAAACAGAGTGTGTAAGAAGCTAAAAATAATTTGTGAAATCACTATCTCATAAGTAAACATGTTATATTGTCTCTTCATTTATCAACCAAACAAGAAGAATTCAATTGGAAACTCTGTTAACTTTGAAGAGAAATACTAACACTAGGAACTAATTAGTTACTACAGCTACGTTGTTAAGCCAACTTTCAATTTTTTTTTCTTCTGTTTGTAGTTAATGTTCTTATGGGGATGGAGTTGTTCTACTTATATTAAGATAACACTACCAACTTTCATATTTCTCACGTCACTCCGAAAGCAATAAAAGAAGGTTTTGCCTACTCCTTCATGAAATTGGACAGGCCAATGCCACATCATTTCAATGATGTTGCGTATGAAAGATCCGTTTTACTATGTTGGTTTTAAAATGTGCTAGTTAGGCGGCCCGTACGGGTTTAGTGCCTAGGCATTTAGGCGTTTAGGAACGAGCTAGGGATTTTTTTTCAATTTTAATTAAATTTATTATATAATATGTACATAAATATCTACTTATATTTTAAAAAATACATAATTATATTAAAATATATAAATTGCAAAATAGAATGACAAATAAATTATAAAGTATTAGAAGATATTGAAAACATGAGAAACAAACATATAATGAGTGTTCATCAAAGTATTCATCAAGTTTCTTACAATTTATTTATAAAAAAAAAAAAGGCAAATAAAGTTATATATTTTCTATCTAAGTAAGAGTCGCAACTTAGGCGGGTGCCTAGACATATTAATTTTCAAACGCTTAGGGATTAGTCAAGCGGTTGCCAGCCATTGAGCGTCTAGGCGAGAATTTTTAGAATATTACCCATTTATATTTTGATGTTTATATCACATTTAGCATTCTACCCGTCTACTTATGATGTTGGTTGCGGTCAACGAACTTCTTACGGTGGTTTTGGGTTCAAGGCATTGCGCGCTCTATGTCTTTTCAACTAGGGCTAGCCTTAAGAATTTGGGGGCCTAGGCGAGCTTTTGAAGTGAGGCTCTAAAGTTCTCTGATCCCTGGTTCATTGTCATTGACATGTATAAAAAAAGAATTCGCTAAATAAATAAAAAAAATTCTATTTCCACATCAAATATCATTAAAAATTAATATCAAAAGAAGATAAATATACAAACACTACTTAAACATTACATATTTCATGTTTTTAGACGCAAATGTACTAAGGGCTCGTTTGAATGTGCTTTTAAAATGACTGAAAGTACTTTTAGAGAAAATGTTTTTGGAAGCACTTTAAGTGATTTCAGTCATTTTAAAAGCACATCCAAACGAACTCTAAATGTTTGTAGTCAATAGTCTAAAATTGAGAGTGAAGAACAATAAAACTTGATTAACGAGTATAATAAATTCAACAACGCCAATTGTTCATCTTGTGTTTTTATCTAAAATCAACATCACACTAACGAATCAAATATTAAAATAATCCATTGAATAAAAAATTATTGAAAAGCAAAATATAACTTCAAAGTTTTGATTACCTTAAAATACAATTTTCAAGACCATGTGATAGTTGGTTTAAACATTCGATATAAATGGAAAGATTGGGAAGTTGAAAGAAAAAAAAGATTACAAAGGGACTTGAGTTTTTTAACTTTATATGCATTTAGACATATAGTTTAGAAGTAAATTTGAAAAATAAGAAAAAACCAATGACTAAAATGGCAGCTCCATATTTCGAACTCAACATCCAAAAAAAAAAAAAAAAGGGAACATTTTTATTTCACCAACAAATGAATTATGATATTTCTTACTTTTTTTTTTTTTTTTTTTTTGTATTTATATGTTAATTACATGACATGAAATTTTTGCGAATCCATTCAATCAACCCACAGTACCGCCTTTCGCTTTTGATTCTGGCCGTGAACTTAAAGTGTTTTTTTTTTTTTTTATTGGAGAAAACTTAAAGAAAGTGTTTGACAGACTATGAAACTACAGTCTTTGTCTTCATCCCAAAAAGAAAGCCGGCAGGGATTTCACTTCCCATTCTATTGAGGTGTTGGCTTTATTAAAAATAATTCACTCAACTCATCAAATATGCCCAAATTTACTTATTTATTGTGAGGTGAATAACAATATTTGGGAAAACTTAAGTAAATAATACTTTGTAGGTCTAGGCACTGATATTGCTGGCTGAAAGAGAGAACATGTAGATTACAATGAGGTAAGAAATTGGTTGATCTCCCTTACCTTTGCTTCCAAAAGTTCTCCTTTCTTTCTTTTCTCTCAATATCCAATGCTACATAAATTCTGTACATTTATGTCACTCTCAAAGTTTCAACATTTCCCTCCGTCAACTTCTTCCAATTCTCAATGAAGAATCAACCCCTTTGCCACCACCAGCTGCAAACAACCTTGCAATCTCCAACTGCGTGTTTGCAATGATTTCGGTACGCTTGAGATCCATTTCTCCTCGCTTCGCCTCTGCCTCGACTCTCATCCTCTCTATCTCCCTCATTGAGTCCATTCTTGCTTGTTCTGATCTTACCACAACTTCTGCTAGCCATCTTATGCTCTCAGTTACGTCTACTTCCTCCCGCCTTCGCCGCTTCTTTTTCTCCATTTTCCTCTTCATTCTTTTGGACCTTAATTGTTCCTTGTCACTGTAGAGAGCTGGTGTGCTACTGTCTACCTCCAAAGGGTTCTTGTCCGATGCATGGTCTGACAATTTCATCCCCACTGCATCTTCCTGCATGTTAAAACGACTACAGGTTAAATTAACTCAGTGAGACTTACAAGTTTTAATACAGATCAGTTTTGTTAGGCCAGTTGGTCGGAGCAATGTATTGTCCCTCAAATAAAGTTCAAATCCCTTTTTCCATAGATTAGGGTAGTTTAGGATCTCACTTTGGCATTAACCTCCTTGTGAGCTCAGTGGTTTACAGTTGTTAGAACTTTTACCTAATGTGTTTGAAAATAATGACCAAGTTACAAGTGAGAATGTAACTAATTATTCCAAAACAGCATTTGACACAACATCTAAATCATCATTCACAATTAACTATGGTGAATTCAATGTCACAAATATTTCAAAAATTGTAAATGTTAACGGATGATAACGTTCCAAATTTCACACAACCAACTCTACTTAGTGGGGTAATACGCCGTTGTTATTGTTGTGTTCATTTAGAAAATATGCAATTTTATGATTGCTATGGCATTATGGTGGGACATATTTGGTTCTAATATCCTAATATATGAGTGATAAAATTACAAACCCAACTGTCTTTAACAAAACTCGAGAGCTAAATCAAAACATAATTTAAGGGAAATGGCTAAACACAAGAACAAAATTAAAAATAAAAACAGGGGGGGGGGTGGGGTGGTGCCGTATAGACTGACCTTGGCCACCCTATGATCAGCACCATTGGATCCAAATGAATTCTGGGCAGTCCCCATAAGTGGCGGAGGAGCAGGAGGTGGTGGTGGCGGCGGTAGTGGCGGCGGCGCTGATGGCTCCAATAGCATCAAGGGATGATTGTTCTGAGGCAGTGGATGAAGCAGCTGTAGTGGTGGCAGTGGCGGGGGCGGCACAGTTGCAGCAACAGCAGCAGCAGCTGCTGCCGCCGCGGTTGGGGACGTCCCACTGCCACGTAACAAAAGATCAAGCCTAGGATACAGAGGCCAAGAAGAACCATCACCAGTGGCGGACTCAGAACGATACCGTTTCTTCATGGACTCAATCTTGTTCTTGCACTGAGTTTGCGTCTTGGGGGACTTGGTACAGCTGGCACGTGACGACACGTGTCTTGCCACATCTTCCCAGTCATGGCCTTTAAGCTTTGCTCTGTTTCTGAGAACCCATTTGGTCTCATAAGCTTCAAGGAGGCTAGCAACTGCTCCTTCACTCCACTCATCTCTTTTGAGCCTGTCACCGCCGCTGCCGCCGAGAGGAGGCTGTTGAGGAGGTTTTGATCTCGGAGGAGACTCTAATTCCTTGGTGGTTGTGGTGGTGTGATTGTTTGGGGGGAGAGATGGGTTTTCTTGGTTTGTTTCACCGTCCATCTCTCTCTCTCTCTCTCTCTCTCTCTCCAAATGCTTGTAGTACAAATTTTACCCTTTTGTTTAAGCTGCTAACATGTTCCTCCCACCAAACAAGTTTGGGCTCAAGAAATGGTAAAGGGAGAGGAGAACCACTAGCATTTTAGAGAGAAAATGAAAGGCTAAGTAAGTACAAATGGCCAATATAAAGTAAGAGAGAGAGAGAGAAATGGGTCAGATTTATAGCACAAGTAGTTAAGAGCGTTTATTTATGCACATGAAGTTTTGTGTTTAAAAATATTGTGGTTCCTTATAATCATTCCTCCTTAACTGTTAACTACGGTCTGACACATACACAAAAATTACTTTTATATGATTAAGAGCATTATTTATTGCATCTGAAGTCTTAAGTTCGAGTCTCAAAATATAAATAAATAGGGGGAAGCCATTAGCCTACTAGCATTATAGAGAGGAGAGGAGAAAGGGAAGTGAAAGAAAAGGAAAGGTTTAATGAAAGTGGGCAACCAAGTAAAATGGGATGACTTTAGTCAAATGAGTTAATGATAGGAACCAGTAAACTTTTCCCCTTCACTTTTTGGGGTGGAGTTGTGTGATTGTGGGTACGTTTGTTTGGTTTTATTGTTGTCGTTGGGTTGTTTTGGCTGTTAGCGTTGATATGAAGCCAACCAAGACATCCACTTGGCCCTCACTATTCCTACGCGAGAGAGAGAGAGAGAGGGAGAGAGAGGGAGGGAAGTGGTGGTGATGGTGGCGGTGGTGGGTCAGTCACGTGGGTCTGTCACCCACTCCTCCATCCCAATCACCAATTCACCATCCAATATTATCAACCATCCAATATGCTACCGCCATTCAAACTTAGCTTCCTCTTTTGTGCCCTCCTCCTTTTGGCCTTTGCTTTATTTATGCCCTTTTTTTCTTAACTTTTGGTGGATTCATCACCACTTGAGTAAGTTATGATACCTTTTGGAGCAACGGTTCTATCGGCACCACATACTGATTCTGCCTGACCATTGTTGGTGGGACTGGTCATTGGTGTGCCAGCGCCAGTGCCAGACCATGCCATCAAATTGAATTTGCTTTATTTGTTTTATTGTAAAAGCCTTATTTTAAGGGCGTTAATAAAAAAAAACAGAACGAATGAATTGGAAAATTTAAAATTAGAGGAAGTCAGGAAATATAATCAAATCAATTATCTTCTAGTTAATTAAATTCTTGATTTTTAGGTATTTGATTACGGATTTAGAGATTGGTTCTTAAACCTTTGAATAGTCAGTTACTTATACTGAACCAAATCAAATGTGTCGGTAACTAAAATTCAATAACCATGCCAACCTCGGTCGATTTCAATTGACTTTTGGTTCAAAAATTTCCACTCCGGCTAACATCGTCCTATTTTTTCAGCACATCAAACAAATCATATGTGACACTTTTCAAGAGTATTTGAGTCATTTCACTAATAGACTTTACAAAGATGGCCCTAGTCCTGGAGTCAAAATATAAAAAATTATTTAAAAGTGAAGCAAACAATAAAAAATAAAAAAAACAATACAAACGCTAGAAGGAGGGCTCGAACCTCCGACCTTGTGGTTAACAGCCACACGCTCTAGCCAACTGAGCTATTCCAGCTTTATTATTATATTTTCCAACTTTTCAATATTTTACGCAAGATTAAGTAATTTACCACCATAATCAATTACTTCTTAATTCACAACGCAAATGAAAATTTTACAATGCGCCAATGTATGATATGTTAGACAGTTGAATTATGACTTTCTCGGTCTAGTCATTTAAATACCGGCACATTTCGTATTAGTGTGTCGTTAAAAATCTCCATGTCAAAGCAAACACACCTAACATTAGTATACGGGTTTGTCTTGTTTCAAATTTTGATGTCTCATTCATGACTTAAAATTTAGAGGTTACTCTAAAATTATGTTGATGTGGAGGTTGTCATTGATAATTCATACACATGAGGAAAGATAAGCATAATGTTAGGTGTTTGCCTAAGACGATTAAGGCTAATAAGTCGAGAATATTTATGCACACCCTATAAAACAATCATATTTTCACACATGATCTTGAAAGACAAAAGTTGTATCCCATTCCCATACAAATTAAAAACTACATTTAGTGGTATATCTCTTTACTTATAAGTGAAAAGTCTTAAGTTTGATTCTCCCCAAATGCGGTTTTGAATCACATTATTGTGGTTAAGCCCAGAAGGCTTAACCCACACCCCCAACCCTTAATGTAGATAATACTGGTTGTTCAAAAAAAAAAAATTAAATAATCTTGCCATAAATGTGGTATTAACACCCTCATGTACAATTAATATGATATGAAATATAGCTATTTAGTATTATATATTTCTCTTCACTTGTAAGTAAATAGTCTTAGGTTGAAATTTCGCAAATGACAAATTAGTGATCAAGTTATTCCCCTCCCCACCCTGCTTTTTTCTCCTTGTAGTCTGTTGCTTGTTGCAGATATAATTGGGATCTCATTGCCTTGTGATATTCTTTTGTAATCTTTCTTTTTTCTCTCGGGTTTATGCACTGTTGTCAAACAAAAGAAAAATTAAATGTATGCGAGGGTTTCTTTGGTGTGAGCACACAAATTTAATGTCTAATGAAATAATAACACTTTGTACTAAGAGGGAGCATAAGACGAATTTGCTGTTAAGTCGTATGATGTCAAAAGTAGCACTAGGGCACTAGGAAAATTTCCAACACTTTTTTTTTCACTCCCTTTTTAATTGAAATCTTTTCTCTAGAAGAAAAGTGAACCAAATAAAACCAAGATAACCGAAAGTGAGAAACCAATATCATCATGAAGAAAGGAAAAAAAAAAAAAACAAATGTGCATAATACAACAAGAACATTGAGTGGACGTATAGTCGAATTGAATTCGAGTAGACTTAGGAAAGAAACTGATCAACTGCCAATAAATATGGGATTAAGTTGGGTCTTGTAAAAATCTTGACAAACTTAAAAAGTAAGAACATGTTTAAAATAAACTATGAAACAAGAGAGAATATAGAGATTGGGAGGAGAAATGTGATTGTCTACTTTTATTATCATTCGACCCCTTTATATAGGGTAAGAGTAACTTGGAAGAGAAGCTCAAGTGTCTCTGTTTTACATTAACAATTAATATATAAGAGATTAACCACACAATTGGTTACGAATACGGACAACCATACAGATAAATATTTGCAACAAAACCTTTTAATTTAAAATTCTCATAAGTTTTATTAATGTCAATCATGAAATTAGATAGTTCCTGCATTCCGAGTCATATACATCAACAGTTCAGAAATTGCCCAAAGTTTGCTTACAATGCTTGGAATTTAATTATAAAAAAAAAAATAATAAAAAAATAATAATAATAATAAAAAAAAAGAAAAAAAAAAGAAAGGTTTCAGAATTCTAGTAATTTCCTACTGTAGTGCAGCCATTAGGGAAGCAAACTTTACAGTTGATACTCTAGCTAATTTTGGACATCAAATTAGTTCTAAATGTATCTAGTTTTAGATTGGTGCCGACTTGTGCAAGGCAGACGGTTTAATTTCACTCTTTTTATATGTTAATATGGACCCTTTGTTGTCCTATCAACATAATGTATAGCTATGATCCTCTGCACCTTTTTGAGGAAGTCCACGAACACCCACATGAACAAAGGGCCAAGCTACAAAGCCCACAAAATCAGCCTATGAGTTTTCAGCACCGAGCACTGCATCATGAATGGTCGTAACCAGAGCAGCCAAGTCATTGAATTGTCAAAACCTTACCACCGATCAATAGAAGAGAGCACTCGGCACAAGTACTTTCCGTCTGCTTCAACCAAGTGTCAGGCCCAACAGCTTTCCGACACAAATTCTAAGAGGCCAGTCTAGTCCAAACATAAACTCCTTGCCATGTGTGGATCATCAACATAGAAGATAGCCCACGGTAAGTCACAGGGAACAATTATAGGGAGTATTCGATATGACTACCTTCCGGCAGATTTGGATCCTCTCCTGAACTAATGAAGAAGATCCTCCTCATCAATCATCATGAGCCGTTGGATTTTTATCCAACGGCTACAATCATTATAATTTTAAAGCGACCCCTTGTTTGTAGCCATTGGATAAAAATTCAACGGCCCATGATGATTGATAAGGAGGATCCTCTCCATTAGCTCAGGAGAGGATCCAGATCCCGACCGCCTTCAAATGAGAACCTCTCCTAAACAACTTTTCAACGTGGAAACCGAAAGTAGGGCTGGGTTCGATTTTTTGCCAAAATCAAAATTAAACCGAAATTTCAGTTCGGTTCTTTTTTTTTTTTTTTTTTGTTCAGTTCGTTTAAATTTTGGTTTTTTTTTTTTTTTTTTTTGGAAAAATGAAAAAAAAATTGAAATCTGAAAATTATTTTTGAAAATCTAAATATTCACAAGCAGCGGCTGGGGGAGAGTTGAGAGTTCTAAAAGTTCTCTGCCTATATACGAATATATGTGTATATATATGCTTGTATGGCGCTTTATTGATTTGCAGATGTGTCTGCAATAGCACAAGGTGGAGCTCTCTACTTTGCAAATGCCTATTGCCACAATTGCAGAAACTCTGGAAAACAATGGGAAGGCTGGCTGTTGACAAAAAAAAAAAATCATGACACTGGTTGTTAGTTTAAAGGATGAGTCTAGCTGGAGACCTGGTCCAAAAAGCCAAGCTGAGACAGAACATATTTGGGTCTAAAATTAAGTTGATGATTGACTTGAATTGGGAATAGAAAATAAATACCTAACTTAAATAAACAAATAAAATTAATATATATTTAAATCGGTTCGGTTCGATTTTCAAACCACTAAAATCGAAACTGAACCAAAAGATTTCGGTTCAATTCAGTTTCTTTACTTCGGTTTCGGTTTTTTTTTTGTTCGGTTTTTTTCGCTTTCGATTTGGTATTCGGTTCAGTTTTTTTCGGTTTTCGATTTTTTGAACCCATCCCTAACCCAAAAAGTAGACATGCTTGGATGTTAACTCCGCTCCACATGTTAGCCGCTCATAGGAGGGATGGCTTGCGGTCCGAGACTAAAAAGCCCAAGATTTTTTGGACTGAGGCAAGGTCCATATAAAGAGGAGGAATAACCCAAAGAAGAGGTTGGATTTTCGAGATGAACTACTTCAATTTCTTGTTTTTGCACCACTAGCACATCGACACTGACAAAGGGTTGTCGCACTAGTCCTTTGTTGACCTCCTATATTTGAACGTTAACAATGTACCGGTTGCCCTTGAGGCTTTCTTATTCAAGTTTTCTTTTCTCTCAAAAGAAATTTTCAAAGGTAAACCAGCCTTCTCTTTTACCGATTAAGTTGCAACTTCCTGGCATTGCTATTTTAGTTTTACAAGGCATTTCAGACCCAATTTGTAAATAAAAAAAAAGTACAAATTTGATTGATTTTCTTATGATTTAGAATGCAGTTAATTTTAGAAAAATGATAGAATCCAGCAGTCTTTCGGAAGTAGCATCCCAGAGACAATTCAAACTAGCACCATTTCTCCATGGTTAAAAACAACATGATCAAACATGCAGCCTCTCCATGCAAGCCTGCAGTCCAGCACCCATAAACCTCTTTGGAGGTGGAAGAAGAAGATTGATAACATGATTCATCGTCTGCATCAACTTATAAACAAGTCGAAGATGTTTATTTGTTTGTTTCAGTTAAATTTCAGTTATTTTTTTTTATATTTTTGTTTTTGTTTGTTTGTTAACTAGTAAGGCTTTGCTCTTTGTTCATAAAATCTTATAATTCATTAATAAGCAACAAAAATCTATCTTGGTTCGTCAATTTTTGAGAGCTTCTATGTTTGACGCAATCCGTCCTGTCGGCATCCTTACATTTATTTTGTTTTCGACCAAATGAAACATTCATGCAATAATGAGGATAAACTCGAGCCTAACTTAGTGGAATGAACTTGTGTAAATGTGTGTTATCTTCTGTTAGAAGATTTAAGACGCACGTATGGTGTCAACTCATGCATGTTGTATGTAATGTGGCTTTGTTTCCTATGATCCGATATCATTTGGAGTATGTGGCTTCAATTCATAAGTATTGTATGCGCAATCTGTCATAGAGATGCATAATCGCATTTAGAACTCTAATATATTTCAATCTCTGCTCGTAAAGACAAATTAAAAGCCCGTTCTTGGATTTTTTTTTTTTCACTTCGTCTTTATTGCATGTTTGTAAATAGACACCACATTGAATAAGATGTTGGAGCAAACTAAAGTAATTGGGAAGATGAATATATTAGGATTTCAAAGCTCCTGTCATTTTACTCGTGTAAAACTGTGAATCTTTTGTGGTATAACAGATGAACGGTAGATGTTACGCTGCTTTAGAATTGCACTAGATAATCAAAGGAGAAGAGGAAGTACATGCCAAAAACTAATTTTCCTGGCGAATGTAAAACAACATAATGCTAGACGTAGGGGTTGGACCTCTGACCTTGTGGTTGAGGGCATATGAGTTATTTTAACTTTTTTATCACACTCCTTTTTTTAATTTATAATGTATATTTTACTCAAGACTAAGAAATTTACTACAATACTCATTTATCACACTCCTACTTTTCATTTATAATCTATATTTTACTCAAGACTAAGAAATTTACCACAATACTCATTTACTTTTTAACCACAACGCAAGCAAAAATTCTACAATGCATCGATGTAATGATATGTATTATGTATTTATATGGATAAATTTTGACATTATCAATGTGGTCGTTTAATTCCAATACATGCCATACCAGTGTATAGTTAAAAACCCCCAAGGAAAGCAACCTATATGGGTTTCTCTTGTTTCAGATTTTGATGTCTCAATCATGAACTGAGGCAAAGATAAGCATAATGTTAGGTGTTTGACTAAGACGATTAAGGCCAACAAGTCGACAATACTTACGTGCAGCCTATAATTAAAACAATCTTATCTTCACACATGATCTTGAAAGAAAAAATATCCCATTCAAACTAAAAACTACTCTCACCATAAGAGGCAAGATAATACCCTCATGTACAACTAATGTGCTATTAATTGAAGTTACTTAATAGTATGATTACTACAGTTTAGCGCTATATCTCTTCATGTAAGTGAAAAGATTTAAATTTAAATTTAGTAAAAATGACGAGTTAGCAAGGCCAAGTCTAACCCAATATTTAGGTCCATTGAAAGATGGAACTTAACTTGTGAATAGTGATTGTCACCCAACCCTCCAGACTTAAATTTCAAGACCTAAAATGTCTTAATTGTTGTGAAATGGTTTTAACTTTTTTTTTTAGGTATTTTTTTTTTTTTTGAGTTATGTTATCTTAATTTAATTTTTATGAATGTTTTAACCTAATAAAATTTAAATTCAAACAAAAAATTTCAAAACAGAACCTAGGTGAATGGTCTTGAAACGAGATTCAATACCAAACTTTGGTCATTGCTTGGTGGTAAGCAATGGATATTTGAGTTGGTACAATTCGATGAAACGATCCCAAAATACTTTTAGAGGTTGATTGTTGCTCGTAACACCATCCTCAGCAATCGCAACCCAGGCCTCATATAACGCTTCACCCTGGAGTCGGTCTAATCAATTTATTTTTTTTTACTCTTTACTGTAAACATATTGCCAAAATAAAAAAAAAATGATTAGTTATATGCGATGGTTTCTTTAGTGAGGGCACAAATTTGATGTCAAAAGTAGCACTAGGCATTGGGAAATTTTCCAACCCTTTTTACCCTTTTTTAATTGAAGTCTTTTCTTTAGAAGAAAAGTGAAACAAATAAAACCAAGATAACCGAAAGTGAGAAGCCAATACCACCGTGAAGACAGGAGGTGTGCATAATACAACAAGAGAAATTTGTGAGTTTCCATGACATTGAGTGGACGTAATGTCTAATTGAGTTCGAGTATACTTAAGGAAAGAAACTGATCAACAGCTAATAAATATATGGGATAAAGTTGAGTCTTGTGAAAATCTTGACAAATTTAAAGTTAAGAGCCTTTTAGTTTAATCTAGTTGAAAATCAGAGTCTACATTCGAATGAACAAACAAGCGGACGGACAACAAAGTACGAAAATTAGAATATTATTAAATAAACATGAATGCCAAAACGGCTACAAAATCAGTAAGACTACATCGTGACTGTCTTATTCTCTCAAACTAAATTACAAGCTATATTTATAGCAACATAAACCTAAGAAATCCTAATGCATAAATACCAAAAACCCCCTAATATAAAATTAGATCACGTCTCTAATTAATTTCCTAAATAAACCTAATAAATTCTAACACCCCCCCCCCCCCCCCCCCGCGTCAAACTAATGACGGTACACGTCATGAGTTCGCCAAGAAGCAGATGTGGATGCAAACTCCATTAGGTAGACACGATAAGACAAACTCTACTAGGTGGATACAACAAGACAAACTCTACTAGGTGAACAAGACAAGACAAACTCATTTAGATAAATATAGGAAGACAAACTTTATTAGACGAACATGGCAAGAAAAGTTATGCATGCGCACTCAACAAAAACAACCCTTCTCAAAAACATTATGTATGGGCTCAATAATCAACAAGTAGCAACCCACCCGTGTGGGCCTCTAAAAACAAACTGCAAATTAATGTTTTTTTATTTCCCTTTTGTACTTTTTTTTTTCTTTCTCTTTCTCATAAGAAAGTGCTATTCACATATCTATTTTTACATTTTTCATATCCTTGTTAATTTTTGACCATTCATCTTTTTCAATTCACTCGATTGTTGCCAACCTGTGCAAGAGTAGGGATGGCAATGGGGCGGATTGGGTTCAGATGTACCATCCCCATAACCAAACCAGTTTGTTTTCCCCATATCCGAAACTGTAAAAAACCTAAACAGGTATTCCCCATATCTGAACCCGTTTGATAACATATTCCTCATTGGGCAACAGTTTTTCAATTTCACTCTTTATGTATGTTAACACATGACCCCTTGTTGTCTTATTAAAATAATATATAGCCATCATCCTCTGCACCACTTTTTTTTTTTTTTTTTTTTTGAAACCAAGAACCATAACATAAAAGGCCTACAGAGAGGCAAACATAAAAACAATACTAAGCAGTGTCAAGGGAATCCACAACGACCCCTCCACCAAGTAGAGGCGTCATTCCCATCACCACCATAACCCATTAATGAGGGCACGGTAATCCGTCATTGTTCAATACATAGACCAACGAAGATGGGGGCCTAACGACCCAAACGACATCACTCATCTCCGAAAAACCAATCGATGCAATCTTGTGAGCCACGCCATTAGCAGACCGTGGCACCCAAGACCATCGGCAATCAATGAATTCCCCCCCCCCCCAACTGTTTAACCCGAGCCAGCATCGGGTATGCCTCCCAACTACCCATAGACAGCAAGCTAGAGAGACATTTAATCGCATCCAAGGAGTCCGATTCCAGAATTACATACCTTACACCCAACTCTGCACCTAGCTTGCACCCGTGCAACAACGCATAGGCCTCCGCTGCTGCAGCAGAAGGAGCAGTAATAGGATGCCTCGCAGCAGCCACGAACTTACTCTCCAAGTCCCTCACAATCAATCCAACAAAACCCGTCTCTGCGCCACTTGAGGAAGTCCACAAACACCCACAAGTACAAAGGGCCAAGTTACCAAGCCCAGAAAATCAGCCCAAAAGTTTTCAACACTGAGCGCTGCATCAGGAGTCATCGTAACCAGAGCGCTCGACTTGAGGAAGTCCACAAACATCCGACTACTTCAACCAAGTGCTAGGCTTGAGAGCTCTTTGGCACAAAATTCTAAGAGGCAAGCTTGGTCTAAACGTCAACTCCTTGTCACGTGTAGATCTCTCAACATAGAAAATAGCCCACGGTAGGTCGCAAGGAACAATTATAAAGGGATCTCGTTATTTTAAGGATTCAATGATCGTGACCGTTTATCGTATATAGTGTGATCTTTTTTCATTAAGTACTATTTATATTTAATTTTAAATTTTAAAATTTGAAATGATTTCTGACCGCACGATATACGGATAGTTTTTAATGTGTTAGGAATCTTATCATCCCGACAAGTTCATCTGCCTGGTTTTGGTAAAGTTCATTTTGAGATATGCTAGGATTAGTTGCCCTTGCGCTTGAGGTTAACTACTAAGTGACACGTGGATATTTAGTATTAAGGTATCAAACAAAGCCAAAGCCTTTACAGCCACAGGTAGACTAGTCATATGATCATATCATGCCCACTTTTCAGTTTTTAATTTTACTTTGTTGGGGAATATGGTATTTGGAATATCAACTTTGATAGAAGCTGCCAGGCATTTTCCATTTGATTTTTGGCAGGCAGCAGATGCACTACGCAACAAGCACATCAATCTTTTTTCAAAAAATCACTCACTTAACCCTCCCTTACACTCGTTTTATTTAAGTGAACTGTTATTGATATTCTAAAATTTTCATTCTGGGTACTTAAAAAAAAAAAATTTGAAGACAAAATGAAAAATTTAAAGTATCAATAACAATTTTGTAATTTGATTATATTTGTTGGTTCAATTTTGATATATTCAATCCGACAATAAAAACTTAAACGGCCAGATTCCTTCTGACAGTCGGCTAGTCTATTAGCGGCAATGGAAGAGCAGCACATGCTTAAAGAGCTGAAAAGTCTGGCAACTTATCATGCCTCCTCGACTGCAAATATTAATACTTATTTTTACTCCATCATATCATATTATTATATTCAAAGCAACCCCTAAATTGGTACTTAATTACCTCATCATCACCACCACCATCGTCATCACCACCCCATCACAGGTTGTTTACTTTAAAATAAACTTTCCAACTTAACTTACAAAAAATCCCTAGGATCCACAGAAAAATGAAAAATAATCCGGAAGGATCCTTTTCCCTCGTTATATTACTTTGGGGCCGCCTTCAAAGGAGCACTGTTTCTAAATAGCGTTTTCAATGCGGAAACGCAAAGATGAGGAATTAATAACCCAAAGAAGGGTTGGATTGTAGGAATTAATAACCCTAATCCGATCCACAATGTACCCTTTATAAAAAAGTTGAAGATGTTTGTTTGTTTGTTTCAGTTAACTTTTAGTTATTTTTTCATATTTCTGTCTTTGTTAATTTGTTGTTAACTAGTAAAGCATTTTGTTCTTTATTCACATAACATCATGAAATACATTCATTATTAGGAAAAAAAAAAAAAAAAAAAAGACTGCAACGTCAAGAGCACATTTATATTTAGTTTGACATTTAAAAGTTTGACCATTAGCTCTCTCAAAAAAGAAACAAGTTTGACAATTCAGCAAAACCCAAAAAAAAAAAAAAAAAAAAAAAAAAAAATGCAAAGCAAACATTTTTTTTAATACAAAAAACAAATTTGACAATTAACAGAAAAGTTCGCTTTTGGTTGTCCATGAAATCACGATTTTATTCCAACAATTAAAAGTCAATCGCCCTGTTCGAGGCAAGGATTTCCCCTCACACAGCTTCTCGAGGGTGTTGGCACTTGGTGTGTTGTCGGGCTTGCTTTTGCTTGGTGTGCTGCAAGAGAGGTTAGTAGTTAGTTTTGAAAGGTGTATTTCTGGGGCTTTAGATGTAGGTCTTGAGGCTCACAATTAAAACTAACATGGATCTTGGCATGCCACTGCTATCTTAGTATAACAAATGTAGAACAGACATGATTTAAGTTGATTACTTGCACCCCAAATTACTTAAACTTCTTGTTAACAAAGGATGTCGCAGATGAGTTAACTCTGCATTAAGTTCCTTTTCTTGCCTTGTAAACAAAGACTTTTAGTTCATAATCTTGTATGTCCAAAACGAAGGAAGTTCAGGGTCCTTTAAAAACCATTTTCAATAAAAACAGGTTCATTAAGTTAATCAGATCCGAATGCAAATGGGACTCTTAGGTAGAAAACAGTTGGAAATAACTTGAATATATGCTAAAAAGTACATGAAGCAAGGCACTTTGGATGAATGCTTTACTCTCTCCTGGCTCTGATCATTCGAACTCCAACTGGTGTATCATAGCTTTGTTCTTGTAGAAATGAGGCACTTTGGATGAATGCTTTACTTGCTGCTCATCTGCTAACAAGTTCTCGTACTTTATAACAGCTATTACCAACTCCTGCAGCTCACTGAACTAGACATCATAGAACTTTTTCCTCAATTGCAATCTTAGGGTTTTCTGAGCAATAGATATAAGTTGAGCATGGTTGATAAGGAACTGGTACCTTATCTTTGTCTTCCTAAACCTCATCATGAAGTCTTCAGACAACTCATGTTCATATTGTTTCACCTCCACTAGATTATTAATAGTCATCTCGGGCTCCACCCTATAAAATTGCTCGTGGAAAACCATCTCCATTTGCCCCTAGTTGGCAATGGAATTGGGAGGCAATAGAGAATACCACTAAGATGCTAAGCCCACCAATGAATTTTCAAACAACCTTAACTTATAGTTAGGATTGTCTTCAAACGCCACACAGTAGTTGGAAAATTTGAAAATGTGGTCCCTAGATGACTCATTACAGTCTTCCACACTGAAGGTTGGGAACGTGGGCATCTTGAAGGTCAATGGAAAGGGGTTTTCTCATCAATATACTTCAGGTAGGATTTCTGCTAGGTGATCCTGAACAGCTGGCGAGCCTGTGGTTAGGCATTCTAGACCACCATTCTTTTCAGCTCGGCCAACTCATTTCTAAGTTGTTGATTAGTTGCAGTGTTGTGTAGGGTGTAAGGGGGTCCCTACTTCAGGCTACTTTCATTGCTTAAGAAAGCCTCTTTTTGTGGCTCTGGCTGCCTCCACCTAGACTCTCATCCCTTATAGGCTAATGGTGGTGGCCTATAAAGGGGAGGTTTACCCACAGTTGTGGGTACACCCTTTCCATTGGACTCTCCTACTTCTTAAGTCATTCCATATTTCCTTCCATCTTGCCTGATCTACCCCTACTATCTAGTGGGAATAATAGAAGGTCAGGAAAACTTGATTCCTAAATCTCTTCTACCCCTGGCTGATTGGTTCTAGGCTCTTCCATCTTCTTCCCCTATCATTCTTTTCCTTAAGCAAAGGAAATAGGGGAATTAGCTGTTCTTTCTCAGGACTTGCCTCTCTCATTATCTCCCTAACATGACCATCTTTTGGGGTAGAGTATTCCAACTCTAATCTCCTCTGCAGATTCCCTGTTAGTGAACAGAATCTGCTGACCTCCCCTTTAGTCTCCAGAGATATTTTCTCCATGTTTTTCAGTATTTGCA
The DNA here is from genome assembly GCF_963583255.1 of Pyrus communis. NCBI lineage: Eukaryota > Viridiplantae > Streptophyta > Magnoliopsida > Rosales > Rosaceae > Pyrus > Pyrus communis. The sequence goes on from NC_084812.1 coordinate 24,614,217, forward strand.
CCATAGTAGCTTGCAAATCCTCGTTTGTAACTTTTTTGCCCGACTTCTCGGATGAAGTTGGGCTCTCCAAAATAACAAAACCTTTTAGGCAAGGGAAATCTTTCGGGGGATATGTCATGTCTGATTTTGGTAGACAATGAGGTGGCCCGTATTCTACGTTCCACTTGAAAGTTAGTTCCTTCATTCTTCTTCTTGGAATACAAGACTTATTAGTCCCCAATGGGCGTGCTAAAACTGTGTTCGAGGCAAGGATTTCACCTCACACAGCTCCCCGAGGGTGTTGGCACTTACTGTGTTGTTACGCTTGCTTTTGCTTGGTGTTCTGCAAGAGAGGTTAGTAGTTAGTTTTGAAAGGTGCCTTTGTGGGGCCTTAGGTGTAGGCCTTGAGGCTCATAATCAAAATTAACATGGATCATGGCATGTCACTGCTATCTCAAAATAACAGATGTAAAACATATGTGATTTAAATTGATTACTTGCGCCCCAAGTTACTTAAACTTCTTGTTATCAAGGGATTGTCACAGATGGGTTAAGTCTGCATTAAGTTCTTTTTCTTGCCTTGTAAACAAGGACTTTTAGTTCATAATCTTGTATGTCCAAAACGAAGGGAGTTCACAACCCTTTAAACCATTTTCTCGATCCAAGTTCATTTTAATAAAAACAGGTTCATTAAGTTAACCAAATCCGAATGCAAATGGGACTCTTAGCTAGAAAATAGTTGGAAATAACTTGAATATATGCTGAAAAGTACATGAAGCAATAGATCTACTAACTAAAAGTACAAGCAAAGAGACTCAGGCCAGATTTCACCTTGTTGGACAAGGTCGAACCTCTTGCAGCCACTTCTCTGTGAGTTTACAAAGATTATATGCTAGAAGGGATGGATGGTAAACAGGTTTTACACGAGGGAATCGATACTACAACACTGAGGAAGGTAGCAGAGTTTTTACACTAGACAAATATGACTTTTCCAAGGGAACTATTGCTAAAAGGACTGAATCTGGGCGAGTTTCAGCTTTCTGGGTGCAATCTGGCTTGAGAGCAGAGTTTGTATGTTGTTTGTTTGATTGGTTGATTGTCCTTATCTGTGTTGTCTCTTTCTCCCTTTATAGGCAGTTTGACCCGACTGTATGGGCTTTGTTCTTGGCTAAAAGTTCTCAAGGGCAGTGAGTCATCTTCTAATTACTTGTAATGCCATTAGAAAGTGTTTTTTTTGCTGATAGTGAGTTGGTCTTTGTCACCTGTCACTCAATTATAGGCAAATGACTTATACCTTGGCTGAGAAGACTTTAGTTTGCATCAGGCTTCATGGCTGGGCTTCGGGGCAAGTTCGACTTGTTTTGGCGCCTTTGGGCTTCCTCAAATACTTAAGGCCAATGTTTAAATATTAACCCAAACACGCCCACCCCTCACTTTTGAGCTGTCAGACATACCATACTTCCAAAACAAAAAGAAACACTAATCAATTGCAATTTGCTACCAACATCTGTGTCTTGCAATTTCTTACCAACATCTTTGTACTATTATTATGAAAATATACATAAGTAATTAAGTAAGATAAAAATTATACACACATGACGAAATGTCTTTTCATAGCGAGAAGATAATTTCTATGTAACAAGCTAAGTATTTTACACAAAACAAATAATCTTCTCAAAAGAAAGTAAAACAAACAAAAAGGAACACCTAAGAAGAAAGAATTTTAGAAAAAAGAAGAGAGAGAATTCTCACATATTTTTTTAGCTTCTACACCCTTTTTTACTTCTGATTATATCATTGAGTAAATCAAACACAAACAACGAATATGATTAAATAAAAATGTGTGAAGCAAACAATGTATGTATTTATCATTTCTCAAAACGAAATGGCAACAACCAAAAACAAAATGCAGTGCAAGTTTTGGTGCCCCAAAAAGCCTCAACCGATAATTAATGGTCATAAAAATGCTAACCACCTCACCACTTAATACTATGGTCTAGTATTATTCTTCACTTGTAAGTAAGAGGTCTTAGTTTCGATTTTCGCCAAAGGTGAAATTGAACTACATTATTATGGTTCAACTCCTTCACCCCCTTAGTGTAAATACCATCATTTGTTTATAAAAAAAAAAAATATGCTCAACACCTTAAGTAAAAGAGTAGTCCTACACTTATCATCTAGTTGTACTATCACTTGTACCGTCTCTCTAATAACATTTTTGCAGGTTAAATTCATCTTGTAAAGATTTCATCCATATTGGTGTCAACAAAGGGGATCTAACTTGTTGATGATAGATTAATCAACACTAAGCCAAAAAGATAAACCGTAAAGCAAATTGCGTGCAAATTTATCCAAAGGAAGCCTCTCCCCTGAAAAGAGATTTTCTCCAAATTTCTTACACCAAATTCTCTTAATCATTTAGTTCGGGCCCTTGAAATTATGCATAAATAAAGGATAAATAAAGCTCCAAAACACTTTAGGGCTTCCGCTATTCCGCACCGTAATTCGTGCCCTTAATTAATCACATAAATCACGAACCAATTTAATTGCATGATCAAAGATCACGAAAACCCTAAACCCAATTACAAGAAGAAAAATGCATTTGGCAAGGCTACAAGCTTACAAAGTCTGATCAAACTTAGTTTTAAATTAGTGTCGATAACTATAATTCGATCACAAGTCTGAATGATCGAGATCAACAACCCTTTATTTTTTAGAAAAACTAATAAAAAAGGTTTGAAAATTTTGAGCTTTAATGGTAAGAACAAAATAAAAGGTAAAGTGAATAGTATCAGGATTGACTTTTTTATGTAAAAATATGATTTTTCGTTAAAGTGAACAATACCGGAAGCTTTTCGTTAAAGTTCCCTTATTTTTTCTCAAACAAGAACCATAAATTGGGTTGGTCTAAACTTTTTTTTTTAAAATTATTATTATTTAGGAATGGAAAAATGCTTGAAACTATTAGAATATTTAAAGGATGAGAGTTTTGAACATAGAAATTTAACATTATTTATTTTTATTAAGATATTGAATCACATACATGTGTTAGTTTTAAACTATTGGCATCTAATAATATTCATACAAAATCTAGAAATGAATTCAACATCACTACCTCAAGATGTTAATCAATCATTCCTAACTAGTATCATTGAACTCGTATGAGTCTACAATATCTACATCACTCATCATAAAAATAAAAAATAAAAAATATTTGAAAAAACCAAATTTTACGAAGTTTGGTTTAGTAAAGAATCAAACCGTGGATCTCTAAAAACGCTAGCAATGCATCCACTCCCGCCATCAATCACCTTCAGCAGCGCAACTGCCTTGCTCTTCGCTTTTGTGCCGCCATTCTCCGCCACGTCAGCAACCCCATCCACCACTCCCATCCCCTCCTCCCTCACCTCCCTCAGCCCCCAATCTCCGCCGCACGTGGCCAAATTGAGCAGCGCCCCCACCGCGTTCTCCTTGCTCCTCAAGCTCGACCCGGTCGAGAGATCCAGCAAATCAGCCAAAACCCTTATCCCGGAAACCCTCTGAAACGCCTCCTCGCTCTCCTCGCACCCCGCCACCTGCGCGATCACCGCCGTGGCGTCCTCCACGATCCCCACCCGCCCGTCCTTCACTACCAATGTAAAAAGCGTGGGAACCGCCCCGAGCTCCACCAAGGCGATGCGGTTGGGCGCGTAGAGAGCGATCCCGAACAGCGCCTTCAGCGCGTCCTTCACAGACCGCGGCGGCGAGTTAGGGCACTTGACGATGTCGATCAGGGAGTAGACGATGTCGCGCTTGGAGCCGATGATGGGGCGGTAGTCGTCAACGACGAGGAGGCTGTGAAGGGTGGCGGCGGAAGACTGGACGGCGGACGGGGAGGAGGAAGGGGAGGCGTGTTGGCGGAGAGAGTGGGAGAGAGCATCGAGGAGGCCTTGTGTGGAGATGAGGGAGTCGCGGCAGGAGATGGAGAGGTTTAGGAGGGTGGCGGCGGCGTCGTCTTGGAGGTAAGGGGAGGAGTCGAAGAGGGTTTCGGACAAGTAAGGGATGGCGCCAGATTCGGCAACGAAGGGGCGGCTGTCCGGTTCGAGCTTGGTGATGAGGCGAAGCTCTTTGAGGGCGTCGGCTCGGGTTTGGGAGGAGACAGAGCTGAGCTTGGAGACCAGGGACGGAACCGTATGGAGCTTCACTTCCATGTTTGCGATGTCCGTGTCTGATTGTGTTTGGAGTTGGAATTTCCGGTTTTGGGTTTGTTGGGATGATCGCAAGAGGAAAGGGATGCGATTTTAATAGGAGAAAGGAGTATTAATGGTATTGGTGGTGGTTGGTTAGTTGTGTTTGAAAAGGAAGTGCCTGCGAGTTGAAAAGTTACAAAGTCGGAAATGATCAGCTCTTCTGTGTATATATACTAATTTTCTTCACTATGCCCGCCAAATTTGCATGTCAATTAACAACAAAACAATACTTGACTATTAAAAAATGAGTAAAAATTCTTACTCAAAATATTTAGCATTTTAATCACGGATTTTTGTGCTTATGATCAGAAATGTTCATACTATGAATCATACTGTAAAGATCATCTCTGCCAAAAAAAAAAAAAAAAAATTAAAACTAAGGTCGTTTAGTTAATCTATTGTAGCAAATACATAAAAGGTGTGTATAATGCTTTTACCAATATTGTACATTTGTTTTTAAACTGTTTGATGATTAAACGACCTTAGTTTTAATTGATTTTTTACAGAAAAGATCTTTATATGATGATTTATAATATAAACAGTTTTGATTATAAAATAAGAGGTTCTATAAATTGACAATAAACTATTTTGAAAAATTTTAAGTAGAAATCCATACTTAACTTATCTTTGAGTAACCAAGTATTATTCTAACAACAAACAACGAAACCGCGGATTGCCCCCAAGTTTCTTTTTCTAATCATGCAGTTCAAGCTCTTCACTCCTTCTCAATATACATAGTAAATTAGTGTAGATATTGCTTATAATAAATAAATAAATAACTAAAAAAAAATAAAATAAAACAAGAAATTAATAAAAGAGTAAATGATTAATAGGGTTTTTACTGTACAATAATAACTCTTATTTTGACGCAAATAATTAATAGGATTAATTGCGAGAGAGGGACATGGTCACAAATTGTAAGTTTAGGAAGGATCAGGCCAACCTATATTTTCTTGATCCTTTAAAAATATATGTTCATTTTTTTCATGATGATGATAACTTAATTTGGTCGATTGTTTGGAAGAAGACCTTAACTTGGTCGAGAGTTGAAGAATTTAAGAATTTGTTTGGATGTGCTTTTAAAATAACTGAAAGTGTTTTTGGTGAAAATATTTTTGGAACCAATCCTTAGTAAAAATGCAAGTAAATTTTCGAAAATCACTTAAAGTGCTACCTAGAAGAAGCACATAACTGATGATTATTGCAAAAAGCACTTTAAGTGCTTTTGGAACCAAAAAATATTTTATCTAAAAGTGTTTTCAGTCATTTTAAAAGTACATTTATACAAGCTATAAGTTGGCAGACCAATTAAAACTGTAACTCGTGTATAAATTAAGGGCTCGTTATTACAATTAAGCTAAAATTTTATTATAATCACTTTTTTCTGGGATTATTTGGATTAAAACCTACATCTCTACGCAACAATTTTTTTGTTCATTAGTTGTACTTATATTACATATAACATGTTATGTTCCTTACTTGAGGTAGTAGTTCCGAACCCTCTTATCTTTTAATAATAGTAAAATTAGGGCAGAACTGTCACTTAATAAAAATGGTTGCCAAGAGTTGGTCCCGTAGTATTCAGTAAGTATACATATAAAATATGACTTCATTTCATTTATGGATTAAATTGATAGTTTGACAAAATAATGGTGGATGTATACCTATATTTTGTATATAGTCCACAGAAATTGGAGAATTTACTTTGTTACTTTATTTTCCTAAAGGATGACAACCTAACTGCATGATATGATTCATGAAATGAAAAATATAAATTTAATTATGATGGGGAAAGGGCATGGAGATGATTATTCAAGTCCACATGCATTGACTGTATAATTTTCGTAAGAAGAGAATAACTTATATGAATCAAGTTTATCGCCGTTGTAATGTCCTGACTTAATGAATGAAATGTCAACGGCTGACCAATTACCTGGAAAGCTGTTGGTTTGCTAGATAACTAGCAAATTAAGAAAGAGAGAAATATAAATTAAGAGAGAAAGAAATATATAATTATTTAATTGATGATGACAAGGCAACTAAGTATTCGGTGTAGGTTGGCTCTTGAATGAATCGAATCAAACATATAATAATATATACAGATAGAAGGAAGCTAGAGGGTGCCGCACCAAGAGTCAATGCTATCTCAAGGATACATTATATTATATGAAAGAGGATAATGACTCTTATGAAACGAGGTGAACTGTCACGAAGACATTTTATTTTAATAAAAAATAACATGTGTCATTTTTTTAATACATTATATCATATTATTAAAAACGAGACGTCACCTAATATACATTTCATATAAGATGTTCTCATGATCGGAGGAAATATAAGACCTGTCAGTAGTTGTGACATGAGTCTTACGTCAATCTTTGCTAAATTCTGTTCAATAAGTGGACATCATCTAATTTTAGAAAATAAAAAATAAAAACCTCTCATATATATATATAAAGTCCTGCCCTCATAAGGTTCTCATTTTGAGGATATGCGAATATCAAATGCATATTAACCATAATCTTATCAAATGCATATTAGTCATAAGATTATATTAAATAAAATCCAAAGACTTAAAACATTTAACAATTTAATAAAGCAATAATCATATTCCTGATTTACAATGAATTCAATTACTGAGATAGAGGCAGTAATTGGACTTCAAAAGAAAGGCTCTATCAAGAATCAAGCATTTCACCAAATTATCCTTGTACATTAAAAAGTACCTTTCCACATTTAGCTCCTCTTGCATCTACTTGCATGTCTTCCCATCCCACATCCAACTACCCAAGGCACACCTACCTCCAACCCAAATCCAACCAAGATTGCCGCACCCAAATCTCATCCTCCCAAGATCCACCACCAATTGACAACCCAAGCTCAACATCTTCCCCAATATACAGTAACAGAGTATTTCTTATTTCATTAACAAATCAAGAACAACAACTTCCTTCTACAATCTTCCCTAATATAACACTAGGCAGCTTAACCTCTAAGCCACCGATTCCTAACTGTCTAACCACTTAACAGATTGCTGACTCAACAATATTATCTTAACAATATTGCCACATCATCAGCTCAACATGTATCCTATCAATACCCCCCTCAAAACAAGGCTTGTATCACAAGACTTCTACAACAAAAACACAAACATTACACAACCAATTCATAAGCAACATTATAAACATAACAGAAACAAGATTACAGATGAACCACTATTGGAAACTTGGTTTTTAAGTCTGCATAATTCTTCCAAGTTGCATCTTCTGGAGGATGATTTTGCCATTGAACCAACACCTCGGTTGTAGCTAAATTACCTTCCTTGACTAACTTCCGTTCCAAAATCCTTACTGGCACATCTTGGAGTATCCCATCATCAGTGAGTAACATCAGCTTGTATGCCATAGTACCAACCTTGGCTAGCACTTCAAAATGAGCATAGAATTTAGGCTCTAGCTTATGAAATGGGTGGCCAACTAAGGACAATTGTTGATAAGCGACTGGTTTGAGGTAAACCAAATCTCCCACCTGAAAAAACTCTCTCAGTTCTGTGCTTACTGACTTGGACAAACATTTTATTACAAGTAGCTGCCAGATTAGCTTTTAAGAGAAAAAAAATATTCTATTTCTCTCAAGCAAGCTTCTGTCAACCATCTCCAATTTTGTAGTACCGTCTTCATATACTAGAACCTCAAGGGGTGATTGCTCATAAACTGCTTCATAGGGACTCATTTTTGTCGTTGAATGATGGGCAATGTTGCAACTCCATTCTACCTATGGCAACCAAGTTGCCCATTTATTAGGTTGTAGACTACATAAACACTTAAGATATGTTTATAAGCAGCGATTAACCTCTTCCGTTTGACCATCGGTTTGTGAATGATAGCCCAAACTAAAACATAGAGAAAACCCTTATGAAGCAAAGAATGCCTTCCAAAACTTACTAATGAAAACCCGGTCCCTATCACACACAATTAAAGCTGGCATTCCATGGAGTTTGAAGATGTTTTGCACAAATAATTATGCCACAGAAGTAGCATTATATGGATGAGAAAGGGAAAGGAAGTGAGCATACTTTGAAAGCCTATCCACCACCACCCAGATAACAGTTTTCCCCTTGCTTGGTGGTAGCCCAATGATGAAGCCTATAGAAATATCAGTCCAGATATTTGTAAGAATGGGTAATGGTTGCAATAAGCCTGATGGAGCAAGAGTCATATTTTTGTTGTTGACAAACTTGACAATTTGTTACCATTTACTTGATGTCTTTCTTTGTTCCATTCCAATGAAAAGTGTGAGATATACTCTTATAGGTTTTTAGAAACCCCGCATGACTTGCAATAGGGCTGTAATGATGCTCCTCGAAAACCTTGCATTTCCAAGAACTTGCATGACTTAACACAATTCGATCTTTATACCTTAAGAACTCATTTTTCACCTTATACCTCAAAGTACTAAGCACTGTAGAATCAGAGGGATATAAAACTTCTTGAATCTTGTTTTTCCATTTCTTGATGGCATGAAGAATCGCCATCATTTCCCTTTCGTATGCTGACAAAGATTGATTCCTCACACTAAGAGCTTTACTAGTGAATGCAATTGGTTGACCCGATTGTTGCAAGACATCACCAATCCCAAAACCTGATGCATTAGTTTCAATGGTGAATGGTTGGGAAAAATTAGGAAGGGCTAAAACATGAGGAGACAACATAGCTTGTTTGAGTTCCTGGAATGCAGTGGTAGCAGCCTCAGACCAATGGAAGTTGTCTTTCTTTGTGAACGCTGTCAATGGACCTACTATTCTCCTAAATCATGGAATGAAGTTGCGATAGTAACCAGTGAGACCAAGGAAACCTAGAAGTGATTTAATGGAAGTGGGAACTAGCCAGTTAGCAATGGCCTCCAATTTAAAAAGGTCAGCTGCTAAACCGTCCTGGGAGAAAATATGTCCCAAATATTCCATAGTAGTTTGACCAAATGCACACTTAGACTTCTTAACAAACAGTGTATTAGCTTGCAGCAAATGGAAGACAGTTTTGAGATGATCCATATGTGATTCCCAATATTGGCTGTAAACCAATATATCATAAAAAAAAACGAGAATGAATTTCCTGAGATATGGTTGAAAAATTTCATTCATAAGGCACTGGAATGTGGCCGGAGCATTTGTTAAGCCAAAAGGTATAACCAAAAACTCGTAATGCCCATCATGGGTTTGAAATGCAGTTTTCTCTATATCACTAGGATGCATCCTAATTTAATGATATCCGGATCTCAAATCTAACTTAGAGAAAAAGTAGGACCCGGAATAAGATTCATCATTTCTTGAAGAATCGGATCGGAATGGGTGTCGTCTGACGATTCACCAAGAGATCCACTACCCTTTGTGGATAAAGACTGCAATTGTTAAAGAATCAACTCGTGGGTTGCGCGATATTCTTCATTGGATTCTCTGAATTCATTTCTGGATTCCTTGAATTCATTTTGGAAATCAGCGAACAAGGATTCAAGCTTCAATACACGAGTATCCATGTTTTTTTTGGAAGCAAAGCGAGTCATACGCGAGGAAGGATCAAGTAGGATCAAAAGCACTGGCTGATACCAATGATACCACCCAAGCTCTGCGTCTTCCCCAATATGCAGTAGCAGAGTATTTCTTATTTCATTAACAAATCAACAACATCAACTTCCTTCTAAAATCTTCCCTAATATAGCACTAGGTAGCTTAATCTCTAAGCCACTAACTCCTGTCTAACCATTTAACAGATTGCTAACTCAACAATATTATCTTAACAATACTGCCACATCATCAACTCAACCTGCTGAGTCATCATTAAGTCTCAGTATCCTATCACCAACCCACCCCGAAATCCCATCTTCACAACCCCAATAGCCCCACCTCCAAACTCTCCCAACAACACGATCCAACAGATCAGAACCCAGACTTGCACCTCTAGGAATGATACCCTAACGACCCAAATGATTCACATAACTATTCATGCCACGTCGACGACTTCCACTTCAAGATTGAAAGCCCACTACTAAGTTTGAAAGGAATAGGGACATTATAGTAATCACATTGGTTTCATTTCAATTCATGTGTTTTAATAAAGAACTTATATAGATAAATACAATTCTTACTTCAATTCCGAAACTTTAGTTAACGGTTTCAACTTGAATCTGATTCTGACTCTAACTCATTCTAACTCCTCCTCAATTCAATTACACGTGTTCTAATTACGGATTAGTAAACGACCATTAGAGCATGTCTACCAGTGAAAGGCAAGGCAATTGAATTACCCAAAATCCAATAAAACTACTCCATTGGCCCAAAATGAGGAGGGCAAATGGTAGGCCACATAAAGCTCGACCCAAAGCCCGGTCAAAATCTGTCAACCTCTTGGCTTGTTGTTGGCTTGGCTAACGTCAGCCATGCACTCAAATTTTTGTGTGTTTGCCGCGTGAAACACATACGCGATGAAGGAGACTGAGCCAACAAAGTTTGATGTCGTACATCGTGCAGTCATGATGTACGATGAAGGTTGTGATCGCATGATTCATAGGATCCCCAAGAAAAGAATCCGACGAGGATCATTTTCGGTAAAAAAAATCCAATCCCCTAATGACTATACATGTGGCGTCTTACAAGCCATTGAATTTCAAATGCTAAAATGATCCAATGGTCCATGGACATGAAATTTTTTTTTTCCAATTCAATTTAAAAAAAAAAAAAAAATTAGGACAATCAATAAAAGTTCCAAAAAAAAAAAAATTTCGAAAACATAATTGTAAAAATACAAAAAAAAAAATGCTTTGCTATTTCACGTTTCTCATGTTCGTGTGAACGGTGGTGTATAGTGTAGGCAAATATTACTTCTTTTTTAACAAACTATTGAAGGAGAGGTTTTTCAGTGTGCCGAAAATACGAACCGGTATACCAAGTGTTATAGTACAAGTGGTTGAAGATTTTTTTTTCCCCAGTTTCCAACCACTTATATTATGACACTTGATGTACCGATTCGTGTTCCCGTCACATTATAATTTTTTTCCTATTGAAGTGGTGGCTTAACCTCATAATAGATTAGTAATAATGTGGTTCAAAATTTGTCTTTGGCGAGAAGTGAACTTAAGATCTATCACTTACAAGTAAAGAGGGATACCACTAGAACGTAATATTAAGTATTTTATTTAATTATCCATTATAAATATATTTGTAAATACAACCGCAATTGCAATGGAAAAACGAATGCCACCACACAAAGACAATTACTTTTTAGAGTAAATAGTAATTGTAATTGGGCTTCCCTAACCATGACAATGACAAAACAGGTAGACGTGCTCTTAACAACATCAATTTTATATATGTCATTAATAGAGTAAGATTCTCTCATTTTTTTTTTTTTTTCTTCCCTTCCCTCCCCTTCTATTTGAACAGTCACGGTTAAACTACGTTAACATCTTATATTAATTTTTTATAGAAAAAGAAAGACAAAATAAGAGAATGTGATATGAGAGGATGGAAGGGAATGGAAAGAGGAGGGAAGAGAATTATAGTTCGTCATTAATACATGTAGTAGTTCTTACAACTTCAGTTTTTACCCAAGACTAATATTGTAGCAGATGATGTTTTACCGTAATGATAAAAAACAATTATATTTATGCACTATAGTACGGGTTCGATTCCCACCAATTTTTCTCTTCTAACTACTAACTATAAATCCACCCACTCATTGCTCTACTAAAAAAGACAATGTTGAAAATATAAAACATTGTTGACTTAGTGGTAATACCATATTTAAGAAGGAAATGATCACAAAGGTATGATTTGTTCGCCCATTGACATTATAAAATTTCTTTATCTTATTGTCTCTCTTCTTCTCTTCTTTTTTTTTTTTTTTTTTTTTTTTTTTTTTTTTTTTTTGTGAAAAAATAGCAGCCCTTGGTTAAGTGGGTCAACATCTTGAAAGGATTAGGTGTGGACTAAAGTGGGGCTGAGAAAGTTTCGGACTCTTTGGAGCCCCTTTACATTTTTTTCTACGTTTGTTGAACACAGTTTCTCAAGTGGTTTTTGCCAACCAATAAATGAGCTGGTGAGCCAGGCCTAGGGAAAAGAACTCGGTGGTTCGAAATAAAAATAAGAACGCAAATACAAACGAAAAATAATATTACTATAGTATTAAGTAACTATTTTAATTATAACATAAAAAATCTCTTAACTTTTATGAAACAAAACTTTGCCTTGAACCAAATTCAAGAACGAGAGCAACTCACAGATTTTGAAAGTATTAAAAGTTCAAATTCGGCTTTTTCATTTATCTATTTTTATTTGAAAAACAATATTTTGTTTAAATACCCTCACAAATGTAACATAAATGTCTTATGCTTTGCATGTGTGTATACAGGGTCAAAAGACGCAAAACAATTCTCCTGTATTCAAAATCTGAATTAAATATTCAATTAATCAATCAAATCTCACACAAAGATGACAGAAAAATTAATTAACAGTAAATTTTAAGGAAAATTAATAAAAAAAGTTTGAAAACTTTGAATTTTAACTATAAGAACATAATAAAGGATAAAGTAAATAGTACCATGATTAACTTTTTAGTGTAAAAATATTATTTTTCATTAAAATAAACAATATCGGAAGCTTTTCGATAAAGTTTTCTAAATTTTATTGATTTAAAAAACCTTGGAGATGAACAGAGTTCTTGCTGCAAGCCTTTTGCAAAAAAAAAACCCGTGACATTGTACTGATACCTATCTAAACCAATCCAACCAGAGAACAAGACACAAAGCTACAGATTGAGATTCAGATTGGATCCCTTTCTCGTGATATTTGTCGGTACAAACGTACAAAAAACACACCATATTTTGGACCTTTCCAATCAATATCCCACTTCTGTGTCTTGACTGTCCACATACATATGCCAAAACACCCCAAAAATAAAAAATTAAAAAACCAAATTAAAAACAGTACTAGTTTTACACTAATTGAGCACAGATAGTAGTGGGAGTTGGGGAAAGGCAACGACAATTTGACTAAGTGCAGGCCTCACGGGCCACGCCAAGCCTTGAGTTGGGCACATCAATGAGCACTCTGTGGTTCTGTTGCTGCATATTGGCAATGACATTTAGCACTGAGTTCACGTTGTCTGGTGCCGCTGCCATGGCTAGACATGTGATGCTACCAGCTGTGCTGTGGATTACTATGTTGTCTTCTGGCAGTGTCATGTTCAGGCCCGAGAACATGAACGTTATCGTTGGCACCACGAAGGGGACCGAGTAGCATGTGTCGAACCCGCCTAGGGTTGTCACTGGTATTTTCGGGCCAACTCTCCTTCGGAACTCGTTTCGGACGGCAAGGTAGACTGGTTGCGCTAGACGAGTGAACACGGTTCCTGATTAATGCAAAACAGGAAAATGTTATTTGTAATGATTTTGAGACATTATGCTTATGAGCATCACCATAAGGTCATAAATAATTGTGAAAATTTTTCTATGTAACGTTGTATTCTGTACATCAAGGTTTTTGGGCATTAAATCTTGATCATTAGATTCTAAACCAAGAATAAAAGCCTGATGTTTAGAATACCCCGAAGATAAATCCCAAACCAACTTTACGTCCAGGAGGGGTCCTCTACTCGAATCATGACATGAGGGCCAGTCACGTGATCACAAAAAATATACATTTAAAATCAGTTCTGTGACCTGACCTTAAGTCAGCAAGGATCCTAAATACCATTGATCATGCCCAAAATTCTTTTAATTAAGATAATAATTATTTATTTAATTAAAAGAAATAATCTTTGAAAATGTTACCTGAATCAAAGATGGTCCCCGATCCAGTGATGGGATTGAATGCCAAAGCAGCAGGAGGGATATCAACAATTCTCCTGCCAACCTTAATTGCATTTAAGTTCACGTAATAGAGTGATGATCTTCTAGGGTTCTTGAGCAGTGGGGTGTACTTGATCCTCTTGGGCTGCACAGCAGGGCCAAGTCTCAATGACCCAGAAAAGTTTGGGGACTTGAAACTGGGGAGGCAGTATGAGAATGTGGATTGGTAGAGGTTTTGGGTCTGGGATAGAAGTGACAATGGTCCCCGGCCAAGCCCCAGAAGACCCTGTGGCGGCACGGAGCTGCCGCTGGTCTTCTGGATGCAACCAAAGGTGTAGCCGGGAATGGAGTCGGTTGCTAAGGTGAAGGTTTCTTGTGAGAGGTTAGCTGCTATGCTGGAGCCACCATAAGTCATGTTGAAACTGCAGGAGCTGCCTAAACAAGTGGGGTTGGGGACCTGTAGATTAATCACATGCATAATGTTGGTGTATCATTTTGTCCCATTTTAGTAAAGCACAGATTATTAGCACATTAAAATAGAAAGTGCGTAAAAGTAAGAGATCACTTTCATTATTAAACCATGTTAGGGAGTTTTATAGCATAATTAAAATGGATACTAGATATGCTTAGTTAGACAATGACATGTGTATGACATGTTATATTGTCAAACGGTCACTTAGTTGCTTTTTAAACAAATTTTCACCTAATCAATGATCCAGATTTACAATTTGTTAGACAACATAACATGCAAAATTGGTTTAAATACAGAGAAAAGATGTACAAAGGTTAACAATTTCATGTTTTTTTCTTTCTGAAAGTTATTGCATGAAATTAATTATGACTACCTGCTTGCATTGCGCAGCTTGGCAACCAAGGTTCTTGTAGGTTGTGGATTTGACAGAGTTAAACACATTGGAGGAGCAGCCAACGCAGCCATTGCATGGAATCCAAGCAGCATCGCTGCTAGTGTCAACAGCCATGAGCAAAGTCTGAGGTGGTGTGCCGATCTTAGCCTTCACAATGTAAGTGGGGCTCTGAATGATCTGCCGGCCGGAAGCGATCGGAACAACCGGTTTTGCGGCGACGAGGCTGGACAGGAACTGGAGCCTGGCCTGGTCCTTGGCCTGCATTTGGAGGACACTCTCCTCCCATGACATTGGTTTGGAGGGTCTGAAGGGAGAGCATGGGCTGTAGACATGGAAGATTTGGAGGGTTGAGCCTTGCTCTTTGGTATCACTGCATTGAGGGTTATTGTTGTTGAGGCCATGGGCTAAGGAAAAGAGGAGGAGGGATAGTGACAAGACATGAGAGAGGGTGGCCATGGCTCTTAGAGTATAAATGTATGAGGATTAAGTGTGAAGGGGAGTGTGTATATATATAGCTTGGCAGTCAAATTTATGTGGTCTTTTGCCATTTGTTTTTTATTTTTATTTTTTTTTGCCCGTTTAAAATTTTATTACTGTTAACTAAATTTTTCACCCGACAAACCTGAACCTGAAAGGTGTGAAATATTGTTAAATGTTTACATTATTTATTGGTAAGATATTTTGAGAGAGAGAGAGAGAGAGAGAGAGAGAGAGAGAGAGAGAGAGAGAGATGGTAGGATGGGGTTAAGGAACCGGATCCCCTTCGGATCCATGTATACTGAGCTTGCTGAGCAGGCGATCCGAGCTGTTGAAATTTGATCCAACGGTTACAATTATTATAAATTTTAGAGGGTCCTTCTGTTTGTAGCCATTGGATCAAATTTCAACGGTCCGGATTGCCTGCTTAGCAGGCTCAGTTTTATTGGATCCGGAGGGGATCCGGTTCCATGGGGTAAATGGGAGATCCGTCATGGTATGGCTAGTGGATGGCATGCAAAACATTGGTATGACAGACTGTAATCCATTTTGTTTTGTAGGCTGACCCTCTTATGCCTTTGGCGATGTTCAATTTTTTTGCTCTGCTGATTTACACTAATTTTACGGCCACTTGCTTAATTAGAGATCTAGAGACTGGAGAGACTAAAATTTTGTGATTAATGACATGCTTTGTTAAGCTTGAAAAAAATGTTAACATTCGAGCATAGCTGATAGGCTTGACAATGCTTTGAGGTTCTTAAAAGAGGTGGCTCTTATCTCAGTTAATTCATAAATTTGAGGGAAATATCTTACTTGTACACAGAAAAAGTCAATGTACGTCTGTTCATCTTCTAGCAGCTGGCTCTATGGATATCCTATGGTTTCTTAAAGGTTATTGGATAAACTGTTTATGGTATGTAGCTCGCTTGTACCTGCATTTTTCGCATACTTTTAGGGAAGGAAATTATTTGGCAGATGTCTTTGCAAATTATGTGGTAGGATTTGGTACCTGATTTTGCAATGCGTCATATAGAAGAGAATGGTTTGGAGCTTGTCGCTTGGTTTGGTTGCACTATTAAAAGCTCTTTTCCATATCATAAAATTCCCTCGTACGTTGGATGTAGTTAAGTTGATGACAAATATCAGTGTAATCAGTAGTGTGTCGTTGATTTGATTGATAAAATCTTGACAAAAAGAAAAAAAAACTATAATGATTGATAATCTTTAGATAGTAATACCCTAGACTTTATTTGGCATAAGAATTACTTTGTTTATTCGCATATCACTTCTAGTGTGTAAATATGCTGCAACAATTGAAAAAATAAAAATTAGATATACACACACACCCGAAGCAATGCCAATTGATAACATATTTGCATATTGTAAAGGTGGGGGGAAAACGAAATTCGTGGAGCTGAGCCGCATGCATTGCAAGATGATGAACACGCAGTTAACAATAAAAAAGAGAATACACACACTTTGTGTTCACTTTCAAGGAACACCACTGTTGATTGTCTTTTGATGCTTTCTTTTTCAATACATTGGACCATACTGCTTGCATTATATTTTTCTTTTCTGGCATGCCCACAATATATCTTGTTTTGGTTCGTAATGATCCCCCACCCACGTTACATTTTGGTGCACGCCACAGAGTCTCTCATGAGGTCTTAAGTGTGGTTTCACTATAACCCCCATGCGGTATGGTGCCCGGACTATATATACCCATTTATAGTAAGCAATATAGGAATATAAAGGAGTCCACAAACCCTAAACCCTGAACTAATGTTTGAGACAGCCCACACTACCTTTACAGGTGATATTTTCCACTCCATGAGTGCTAAAGCAATGCATCTTGATTTGGTTATAGCATTCGATCGGAAGTGAGAATGGAGATATGATATATAGTTTGAGTTATAACTTTCTATGATAGTTTGGGTTACATGTGATATTTTCCACTCTTGAGTGCCAAAACTATACATCGTGATTTGAGTTTGGCACTCTGAAGTGGGAAAGGTGAAACTAAAATTTGAGTTACTACTTGGCCATGTATCATGATTTGGTTTTCGCAGTCTAGAGTAGGAATAGAGATATGATAGTCTGAGCTACCACTTTCTAAGAGGATAGTATTCATTTAGCCTTTCATGTGTCATGGTTGACCTAAAGTAATTGTTCAACAACCTCAATCAACTTGCCTTTTTCTTGTATTTTGAAAGAGCTAAACCTGCGTTGTAGGAACTTAAGAAATACTTTAAGGGAGATTGATCAATGGAGAGAAAGGAAAAGATAAAAAAAAGAATGTTGTTTGCACGCTAGGTTTGGGAAAGAAAGAGGCACAAGATATAATTAAGTTTTTTTTTTTTTTTTTTTTTTTTTTTTTTTTTTTTTTTTTTTTTTTTTCCGAACAATATATATTTCGTTTGAGCACCTACACCATACTCGGTTGAATCCATAGAAAGAAAAAAAAAAAAAAATCAACATTGAGCTTTAAAAGGTTACTTGTATATTACCTAATATTAAATATGAGTTTTTTTATTAGCACCCCACATAATGTTGAATACACTTCATATAAAAATTTAATATTAAATTACTAATATGCAATGACAAATTCGACCTCATAAGGTTTTAAAAATAAAAAAAATAAAAAGATTATAAATACACCCCAAATCAATTTTAACATGTATATCTCAAGATTATTTATTTTCTTCAATTCTCAAAGCTACTCTCACCCTCCATTATAGAACAAAATCTTAACCAATAAACCTACAAACATGTTGATTGAAAGAAATTATTGTTGACGAATGGAACATAAAATCAACGTTTTGAAAGCTTCACATGAGATAAGACTTTCTATTTTTCATTATGCCTATAACTGTGTTAAGAATGCTATCAAATGATCATGTTGTGCCTGAGGGATATCTGTGATATGAGTGACTAGAACGCCAAGAGATTTGACATGATCATTTTCGTGCCGATGCTGGAGAGAAATACAAGGATTTTACAATGTTCCGGAAGAGGGGCAAACAGAAGCCAAGTTCGTTTCTGATCTTTAGTCTCTAGGGCTTAAAGAGTTACTATGTTTCGTTATTTTATTTACATGCATACTAAAGGTGACATAGCCCAGAAAGAAGGGAAATTGTATTTGTAAGTTTGTATTGGAATTTACATGTTAAATGATTAATAAAATTTGTTTCTTTTTGAAACATCTAGTGGATGTGAATTGCGCATTGGCTCTTTACATTAGTGTTGATAGTGTGAAGAATGTGGGGATGTATGTAGGGAGTGTGATGGTGTATATAGAGAGCGTGAAATGTGAGGGTATTATGGGAAAGCGTGTGAGGTGTATTAAGATAAATTTTAATTAAAAAAAAATGTAGGGTTTATTAAGTATGTATATATACTCATAAAAAAATTGCGGGGTCCCCTTAGATTTGGCGTCCCGGGCGATCGACCTTCCCACTTTTGCTTAAGAACAACTCTGAACTTAGATGTGGAGGCATAAATTAACTATAGAGAAGGACACGAAGATTATATGCTCATTATGATCACAAATTAACTATAGAGAAGGACACAAAGATTATATGCTCGCTATGATCATAGATCACCTCGAGGGTATGTGACATATGTCTACCTCGTGGGTAATAGGCATTTGGGCCACAACATATCAAAGGTGCTTCGGGCCTATGATATGCCCTACCACCGCGACATACCCAGTTCAATGGTGGCAAGAAGCCAACTCTTCAAAGTCTTCCCTTGAGTGTTCAGCACACAAGAATATTGCTCAGTAGGATGGAAAATGAACAGTGAAGTTTAATAATAAAACTTTTCCTCAATCTTCACCTTTTATTTTCCAGATTATTTACTAGTTCCTGATTATGAAGGACAAACTCCAAAATTTACTAATTTTAATTTTGTTTAAGAATTTTCTCTTCAAAATGTTAAAAGATGTAACAAAATCCAGTTACGGTATAAAATTGTGGAAAATCGAACAATTATATAATATTTTCCTTATGTAACAGTTGAATCCCACATCGAATGTACTAAAAGATAAGTAATAGTTTAAATATCTTAACTTTACTTTAACTAACACCAAGACCTTTTGTGATAAAACCCTATACTTGACGGATTGTGCAGGTGGTAATTACCAAGTTAGACAATATCGATGTTGTTGAAAATGGGCCCTTGGCCTATCTCTCTGATAATTCTACATGGTATCAGAGTTAAGGAGAGGACCCGTATTGTACTACCACGTGATGGGTGGGTCTCCTTGGGCTCGCGCGATAATGGTGTGTCCCTTGGCCCGTGTGTAGGGTGAGTCTCTCTTGGCTCCACGTGGTTGCCGATGTGTGGATCTTCTACATGTGACCCACTAATTAGATCCCACGTGAGGGTCGTGTTGAATCCCACATTGATGGTACAAAAAGATAAGTAATAGTTTAAATATCTTAACTCCACTTTAACTAACACAATTACCTTTTTATGATAAAACTCTACACTTGATGGATTGTGTAGGTGGTAATAATCAAATTCAGGATAATATTGATGTTGTTGAAAGTGGACCCTTGACCTGTTTCTCTGATAATTCTACAAAAATGATAAGATTATGATAAGATTATTTAACTACCATGTCCACAGAAGCAATAACTGCAAATTTGACAATTTTGATGGATGGACAACAGCACAAAACAGATCAATCGGTGGTACTAGAGAGATCCTTCAACTTCATAGCCTTTCAGCAGTAGAAAGTAAAAAATCCAAACACCGACATAATAGAAAAAATAATTAGTTTGTGATTTGACATAATATGATTTTTGTGAGTACAAATTTGTCATGTATTATAGCATTACATGCTGTCTAATACAAGTATACAACAACATCACGTGGTTCCATGGTTTGAAGAATGCGCACGCAAATCTGGACATCCTCTTTACATACTGGCACACAATATAATATTCTTCTCAAACAGGCAAATTAAGATTAGTTTTTGGGTTTCTATGGTCTTCAACTAGTGATTAATTAGAAAATATAACTTAAAGGGTTTTGTAACATAAGCGGTTAAGAGTATTGTGGAGCAAAAAATAATCAAGAAAAATATAGTGGTGACATGCGGATTTTTGGATTAAAAAGATAAAATTACCCTCGAGGCACACCGGAACTCCCACATGCAAGCAGCAGACAAGCACGACTCAATCAAAGTCAAAAGTGATCAAAATAGGTATTTATTCAAAATCTATTTCATCCATCCTCATCAAATCCTCCCCATAAGGTAACTCTTAATTATTCATTCAAATTAGGATTAATTACCTAAATTAATTGATTAATTTCCTAATTAATTAATTAATTAATTTTCTAATTGATTGCAAGTTATTATTTTGACATAATATCTTGCAATTAGAGCCAAAACCACCATAAGTGGCTGGACCCCTTCTCTCCAAAGAGGGCCGGCCACACCCTTATATA